>NW_026652290.1:10160998-10283573 GCF_009828535.3 Hylobates moloch | reverse complement strand
TGGGACATGATGGAGGATGGTGGTGGGAGATTATTAGAGGGTGGTGGTGGGAGATGATTGGAGGATGGTGGTGGGAGATGGTCGGAGGATGGTGATGGGAGATGGTTGGAGGGTGATGGTGGGAGATGATTGGAGGGTGATGGTGGGAGATGATGGAGGATGGTGGTGGGAGATGGTTGGAGGATGGCGGTGGGAGATGGTTGGAGGATGGTGGTGGGGGATGGTTGGAGGGTGATGGTGGGAGATGATGGAGGATGGTGCTGGGAGACGGTTGGAGGATGGTGGTAGGAGATAGTTGGAGGATGGTGGTGGCAAGGTAGGGGCTCTATCTTCTCCTTCTCCTCTTCTATCCTTCAAAGCCTCAGCACAGACAAAATTCCAGATAAAGATTTGTTGTACATACCACAACCTGGATGTTGAACAAACGCAAGTGTGTCCTAATCAAAACCCATCTTTAGTTTTGGCCTCCTACCATCCTTTCAAAATTATTTGCCCTAGACTCTTGACTTTTCTGCTCACAATCAGGTAGTAACAATATTGCAGTTACTTAGTTGCAAATAGTCTATAAAAGGCTAGTTTGTGTAATAGTAAGAACTCAGAACCTGGCTGAACCTGTAATTCCAGCATTTTGGGAGATCAACGTGGGAGGATTGCTTGAGTCCAGGAGTTTGAGAGCAGCCTGGGCAAGATGATGAAACCCCTTTCTGCAAAGTAATAATAATAATTTAGTCAGGTGCAGTGGCATGCACTTGTAGTGCTAGCTACTGGAGAGGCTGACGTGGAAGAATCCTTTGAGTCCAAGAGTTCAAGGCTGCAGTGAGCTATGATTACACCACTGGGTGACAGAACGGGACCCTGTCTCTTAATTGGGAACCTAAATTACCATTCAATCTTGTCCCCTCCTTCTAGCTGGAGAGAAGGCATGGAAAACCCTGCTTTCTGTGAAGACGCAATGGTCAGCTTATCTCGTTCTCAGCTCATGTTCCCCAAACTTGCTAAAGAAGGTTGGCAATGAGGCTGGAGGTAAGGTCATTAGGGAACAAGGACAGGGTCTCCTGCAGCTAGGACCTGTGTCTGATGGAGCCTGCTTGCAAGGCTGATATCTGAAGCTGACTTCTTCTCCAGTGGTGCATTCCTGGGCTCTTTAGAGGCTCTCTGCCGGTGCCTCTGACCACAGCTCTGTGAGGTGGGCAGTGCGTTCAGCCTTCTGGATGTCTTCTTCCTCTACTCCTAAACCCCTGATTCAATGATGGCCCATTCAGCACTGAATCTAACTGTTGGGGGCCCCTCAACTCCCCAGGCTGTGCTCTTAGGCAGGTCTCGCAACTGCACCATCTGGCTTTCCCACCTCTTCGTGGTCTGGGAAACACACATCCCTGTTCTGAAGAATTCTGGGAGTGCAGCCCAGTTCCAGAGTATTGTCTATCCTATTGCACAGACTTTCTCAGTCGGCTCAGTGTGAGTCAGACACGCATTTTCTGTGTCCCCAGCCTGTGGGAACACAGTGCAAGGCCGCTTACTGCTCCCAAGGAAGCCCCCTCGCTAGGCTTGAGTGAAGGAGGCATTCCCTCCACCCTCCTCCAAAGGGAAGTGGGGACTTGGCAACAGTGCACTCCAAAGAACCTTTCACAGCTCCCCTCCCTTCCCTCCTCTATGGATGCTTATACAGATCTTTCTATGTTCTCAAGTAGGGGACAGTGTTCAAGTATTGTTTAAGCTGTTCCTGGAAATTTCTTTTTGTGTGAATTGTACATATTTTGAGCCGTCTCACACTCGAACATACCTGTGCCTCGGTGGAGGCAGGGAAAGTCCTGTCTAACAGATCTGCAGTGGGGATGAAAACCCTGACAGGGTTCCCGATGGCAACTCAGAAAGTCTCAACTCACTCACTCCTTTCCTCGTTCACTCATTTGCTCACACGACACTTCTTCTTTGAATCAGGAGCCTGGAAACATCCCAGGGCCTGGACATCGCTAATGTTCAAGCAGTCTTTATTTCATTCTATTTGAATTGTCTTTAAGTCATCAATTTTTAGGGTGGGGCTACTACTGCCTGGGACTAAATTCATCTGCTCCACACACTTGGAGTGAAAATGTGAGCAAACCTCTCTTATTTTTCCAAATTGCATGGCAAGTACTGTCCCGTTACCCCGTTATCAGAAAACCAGCATCTCCTCGAGACTCACCTGTCCTAGAAGGTCCAGGTGTGTGACAACCGGGATGCGCTGTCTGCCGCTGCCCGGCGCTGCCACACGGTGGCGTCACTGGACAGTCCCTCAGTCTTCCACAAAGCGGCTTTTGTCCGTATCCCCGCACAGCCGCCGAGGTTCTCTAGGGAGGATGACCCCATTCCCTCAGTGCTAACCTCAGCCAGGGGTGACCCCCACTTGAGCTCACGAGGTTGCAGCTCAGCTGAGTTCCGCCGCCAGTTTCCTTTCACAGCCGCCTTCCAGGTGCCAGCTCGTCCCAGGAGCCCCAGGGCAGCACAGGCTCCCATGAATCCCAGGGATCCTTTGTTTTCAACTCAAAACATAAAGGGTCCTGTTACCCCCTCCCCTTCCTGGACAACAGAGCTACTTGCCATCCATCTAGATGTCTGAGAAAAATACCGTCAGTGACCTCTTAGAGGATCCCAGGGTGCTTGACCTCCTCCCCGCCCCTTCTCCTCTCCCCCAGGTTAGCACCCCTCATGGAAGCCAGGCTAGTTTTCCCTCCTGGTCTACAAGCCAAAGAAGCTGGCGCTATTCTCACCAGGAAAGGGGACTACAGATTTAATTTTTAAATCTTTTGCAAGCACCCCTCTTGTAAGTCACTTGCCTTAGAGAGAGTAACAATGTGTCTAACATGCTTTGAAATCTAGAACAGTCGGTAGCCCTGACCTTCAGAGTAGACCTCTGGGAGCACATTTGAAAACCGTGTAGGAGGCTGACCCTTCTGACTGTTAAGGAAGTGACTTTGGATTCCAAGAGCTTGTTCATGCATGACAATTAGTTTTTAAAGCTTCTAAGAGCAAAGGGTAAACTCCATGGAGATGCAGAGTGGGGAACCCAGTGTTTTTGCATCAGAGATGGAAGTCACAGAGAGTCCTGGCTGTCACACCAGGCACTAAGCCACATCCCCCCTTCGCTGAGTAGGAGCCAGTCACTGAAGGGAGCAGAGGGCTCTTAGGGTGAGACAATCCAGCTCACAATCAGATAACATGAGCTGCCATCCTTGGACATAAGCTATATGCAAAGCATTTTGAGGAGCACTTTATATCTGTTATTTCTAATCCTCATGACCACACCGTTTGGAAAGTATTATTATACCTATTTTATACACCAGGAAAGCGTGGCTCAGAGAGGTTAAGTAACTAGTCCAATGTCACACAGCTAGTTATTAGCTGAGCTGGGATTCAAGATCTTGAGACTCTAAAACTCATTCTCTTCTCACAATTAAATGTTGCCTCTGAGAATGGTGTCCATGTTGGAAGAGGAAGGCAAAGAGAAGGTAGTTGGGAATGGATCTCACCAGATAGTAGATTTCCTTGTGAGATTTCAAGTTTTGACAAATGATAACTTTGAATATAAGTCAGTCATGAAAACGGATCTGACATGCAGTCCCTGGGGAAAGAGAATCAGTGGGTAGGAGCAAAGGGCACAGAATAAACCTAACCACATGTTTTCCTTGGCAGTGGGTGGGTTTCTTGTTCATCTGGCTGTCCTCGTCACATGTCCGTGCCTTCATCCTCCCACCCTGATCCCCCTGCAGAATGTCTGACAAGCCACCTTTTCTGGACAAGGCTTTCTTCCCCTGATGCCTCCCAGCAAACACACACATGGGGTTAGGCACTCTCTCCTTGGCATTCCCATTGTTCTTGCCTGTGCATCAGTATAGCAGGTATTATTCTAGGTACAGTCATTGTTTGTGTAGGCCTGGGGCTGCCACACCTGGAGGGGAATCTTTTATCCAAGACGAGAGCAGATGCCAGGAATCATCAGAGCTCCACTCATTCAAGAACAAGGAGATCTGAAGGGAATCTGCAGAACCCCACAACCAAAGAGGGCTATGGTCACGGGTGAAGCAGGGACCATGAATAGGAACCTGGACAGGTTGATGGGCGCAATACTAACAAGTTAGGCCTGAAGGGGCAGCATCTAGCATGGCGCCAGCACATAGATGGTCCTCAGGAAGTGAGTGATAAATCGGGGAGGAATGGATGGTACATGATGAACAGTCTTTATTAAGCCGAATCTCAGGCTGTAGTTGTTACAGGCAGTTACCGCAGTCTGGGTTGAAGTCATAATTCTCTCAAGAATTTGTCATGCTCCTGGAACTTCCCACTATATTTCTCAACTGATTTCCCCATGAGTTTGACTAAGGATGTGGACCACTCGAGTGGGTAAACCACACTGACCATCCCGGCCACACTACAAGCAGCAGCAGCTCCCTATCCAGGCTCCTATTTGCAGAGCTGGAAATGGCCGAGCCCTGCATGGTGGTACAGCATGACTCAACCTCCTTGTTTGGGGGCCAGCCCCCACTCCTGGCCATGAATCTAACTGAGCCTAAAACCCCCTTGTTTTTCTAAGTGGGTGTTGGGAATTTCCTTGGTTAAGCCTCCAGGTCTTCCCTCCTTCCGGATTTAATGAGCTCATTTATTTTACTTTTTCACTTAGCAGGTTTTAGGGCCAGTTAATGAGTGGTGGGGTTCTCTTTAAGAGCCAAGTTGGGCCGGTGCTCAGCGCACTTTTCTTGCCATTTCCCACTCTCAAGTCCCCAGTGTCTCTGGAAGTCTCTCCACAATGCTGGCAACTGCCCTTCCCACTGCAATCCCTGTATATGGAACTTTCTGGAACATAAGGACAGGGAGACCTCCAAATATTTTTGTGGTTGTTGTTTTGTTGTTTGTTCTGCTTTGTTTTGTTTTTTTCCTCCACACATTTTTCTGGGATAGCTGTTTCAATATGAGCTTGTGCTTTCTAAAAAGAAGGAGGTGTGGATGCCTCAGGCAAAGAGATCCATTTTTAAATGCAGGGCCTCCACTCTGAGTTCTGTCTGAAGCATTTGGTAGATTTTTGGGGTGGGGCAAGCTGGTTGTGAATTCCAGGGAAACTTGCCAGATGCTGTTTAAACCTCCCTTGTGTGAAGTTGGCTGTAAAGAGCCGCCAGGAGGGCGCACTAGTGGAAAGGAACTTGGAAGCCAACCTTCAGCCCAGAGAGAATGAGAAAGAATCCAGGGTCCACATGGTGAGAATGCCTGCCTGCGGCAACTCAATGACTGACTCAGTTCCTAGAAGCTCCTCTTGGTAATGCCTTCTCTGCTGCTAGGTTGAATCATATACTGGAGAAAGCTTAGTCCAAAGAGTCTCCTGTACCTCTGTTCATCCATCCACCCATCCAGTAAATGAAGATTGAGCATTTACTGTGGGTCAGACACTGAGCTAGGCACTAGGGCATCAGGAGGAACAACTGGCCACAGTCCTAATGAATGCCCACAGGTCAGAAGAGTCAGGATTCCTATGTGGTGGGAATGACAGACAGTGGGGGAGGCACCAGAGGATAAGTCATAGAAACCTCAGCAAGTCACGCTTGGATAGCTTGCAGAGCAGTTGCTAACTACTTGTTTACTGCTGAAGCACCAAAGCTTGGATACAATGCTCCCAACTGGGAAGGCAGAGCCCACGGCTTGCTTCTGCCTGGGGGACCAGGCTGTAGGTGGCAATGGGAGCCTGAGTTTCTCTGCTAAACCTTCATACCAGGCAAGAGTCTGGGGCCAGTGTTATTAGCCAAAAACACATTTTGAAGCTTGTTGTGATCTGACTCCCTACCTGACCCCAGCAAAAAACAGAGAGAAGGGCTCAGGTGGGGGAAGGCAGCCCACCTTCATCTGCATTGGGTTGCTGTGTGTATTGGCTCCCTAGAGCTGCTGCAACGAAGTACTACAGACTGTGGCTTAAACAACAGAAATTTATTTTCTCACAGTTCTGGAGGCTCAAAGTCCAAGATTAAGGTAGCAGTAAGGTTGGTTCCTTTTCAGTGCTATGCAAGAGAAGCTGTTCCCTGCCTCTCCCTTAGCTTCTGGTGGTTTGTTAGCAATCTTTGGCATTCTTTGGCTTTTAGAAGTGTCACCCCAATCTCTGCGTTCATCTTCATATGGTGTTCCCCCTGTGTGGATGTCTCCATGTTCAAATTTCACTTTTATATAAGAATATCAGTCATATTGGTTAACCACCCCCCACCACGACTTCATCTTAACTAATTTGATCTGAAATGACTCTATTTCCAAATAAGATCATATTCTGCAGCACTGGGAGTTAGATTTCAATGTATGAATTTTAGGGGTATACAATTCAACCCACAGCACCATGATTCTGACGTTATCCTTCTCCTCCAGCCATCAGCAGTACCTATGAGGAGGAGGTCAGGGCTGAGTCCATCTCAAGGAGGATCAGAAGTGGTGTCCTAGGGAGAACCAAAGTGTAGTCTACAAGCAGGGAAACAACTACTAGAAGGAGAGTTTGGGCTAGAGAGGAGTCTGGCACATGGATATCTCATAAGCAGCTGCAGAAACGTAGAAGAGCAGTTATCAGGGTGCACAGATTTGGTCCTCTACCCCATTGTGCTTGGAGATAGCAGGAGCCTAAAGGAGAAGAAAGCCCCAAGCAGGCAGCTATTTTTAGCCTGGGACAGAGTTGTCAGAGGATGGCAGGGGGCAGAAAGGCCCCTGGGATCTGGGTGAGAAGACCCTGGGACTTGAAAAAAAGGGCAGAATAGCTATCAGGGTCCAGAGCTCCGGAGGACTTTTGAGTCATTTAGTGTGCAGGAATGAGAATGTGAGACTGTGAGTGAGGGCACCTGGGGTGACTCTGCTTGCATGAATGACTGGGTATTCATTCATAGCCATCCAGGATTAGCTAAGACTCTTAGCCACTTCCTCTTTGAAACACAAGATTAATTTAATTAAAAAGCATAATTGTGGTGGGTTATTGTCATATAGCCTTGTAGACTTTGGCAGATAATTCTGAAAAAGAAAATAGGGTACATTTGCCTTACCAAATATTGACATTTAAGATAAAGTGATTTTCATCAAAATAATATGTTTTGGCACATGAACAAGTGGTCCACCGGAACAGGCTAGAATCCAGGAATGGGTACTGTTATGTTTGCAAAATTAGTATTTGATAAAGACAACATTTCAATTCAGCAGGAAAGTTAGGATTGATTCAAGAAATAGTGCTGACCTAATTGGCTCTTCATCTGGGGAAAAAAAGTGAGATGGGTTCTGGTTAAAGATATAAATGTAAATAAGTAAACACAAAGGATTTGAAGAAAATCTAGTAGAAAGTTTCTATAACTTTGGCATAGAAGGGATAAATTTAATGGTAACCAGAATTCCAAAATCCAACAAGGAGAAAACAAATGACATATTTTCTCACTTCTTTTTTTCAAATTACAAGAACAAAACATTATAAGCAAAGTCAAAAGACAGGCTATAGTCTCAGATAAACATTTGCTGCATATATGAAAGGATATATCCTTAACTTACCCAAAGCTCATAAAAATTGGTAATGAAATGGCCAAAAGCAACAGGAAAAAATATGAACAAGCAATTCACAAAAGAGGAAATAAAGATTTAGATGGGAAAGAGAAGTCAGAGAAAATAAAATTTAGTTATTTCTTCTGCATATTGGCAAAATTAAAAAGACCAGAAACATCCTATGAATGAGCACGTTTATATCTTGCCAGTGGCAATGTGAACTACTCAAGCCTCCAGGGAAAAATAATCTAGCAATGCCGATTTAAAAGCTCAAAATGCACACCCATTAAATCAGGAACCCTATTGCGGGCAGTCATTCCAGTAGATATAATGTCATCGGTACCCAAGAATATGTTGACAAGGATGTTTACAGTAGCATTGTTCACTGTGGCAAAATATTGGGCAATGCACAATTATTCACCAATAATAAAATGGCCAAATAAGCATGGTACTTCCATGCTGTGGGCTATCCTGTATTTATCACAAAGAAAAATGAATGAGTTAGATCTATCAGTATATTCACATGAGCCAGCTGCAGTGGTGGGTGCTTGTGATCCCACTCACTTGGGTAGCTGAAGTGGAAGGATTGCTTGAGTCCAAGAATTCAAGATCAACCTGGGAAAAATAGCAAGATCCTATTAAAAAAAAAAATATATATATATATATACACACACACACACACACACACACACATATTCTCAACATGTGAATCTATATGTTATATATTACATATATATGTTTATGCATGGAAAGACATGCTAGTCTTATATTAAATGAAAAAAGCAAGTTATGAGAAAATGTGTATACTATGACTCAATCATTATAAAAATGTTGAACAAGCAAAACAAAACTCAACACACATGTCTGTTCTGTGTTTGCATGTATTTATACCAATTTGGATAAGCACAGTTTAATGGTGTAAGTTGCCTCAGGACATAGAAATAAGAAGCGATTTTAAACTTCCTGTTTCTCTATGTTTGGCTGTTTTCCCTATTACAAGGATTTTTTTTTTTTTTTTTAATTAAAAGCTATTGGATACAGGCAATTTAAAAGGGAAAAAAAGGACAAAGTGCTTAAAACACTCCTATGACTCACTGGGCCCTCAGGATAAAGTCTGCTCTCTTTAGCTGACTTACAAGGCCCTTGGGATCTGGTCCATGCATACGGCACCAGCCGTTCCCTTGTTCTGCCATTTCTGTCTGTTCTCCAGCTGTACAGGACCAGCAGCATTCTTGACACAAGGCTGCCCTCTCATACACCTTGACCTCATCCGCCTTGGGAATCTCTGAGGCTCAGCAAGGTACTCCCTACCTATTCCTATAGCACCTTGTACCCATCTCCTTGGTGGTATTGTTGGCTTCCTTGTGATCACCTGTTTACTTTAGTCTTATTCCAGATTAGACTGTATGTTCCAGGAGGGCAGGTGTAGTGTTCCTCATGGTGTTCCCAAAGACATGTTTAGGTAATTGTAGGTGCTAAATGCAACAAATATTTGTTGAATGAATAAATGAAAGAAGAAAGAAATGAATGCCAAACATTAGAGATACAAAAAAAGAAACCCCACAGTCTATTCCCTTAAAATTGTGTAGTAGAGCAACAAGCATGTAAACAGCCTAGTTAGAGTATAAGAAGATAATTACTGTCATAGAACAGAGGGAATATAACCTACCCAAAATAGCCTGGGGAAAGTCTGGAAGCAGTCACCACTGAGAAAGCACTTAATCAAAGACCTGAAGGATGAATAGCTATTTACTAGGAAAATAAGAGGATAGAGTGATGTTTCTGGCATAACGCAAGCTCCTGCAAGAGCAAAGAGAACATATTCTGAAAATCTCAAGAAATTTAGTCTGGCTTGAGCATGAAGTTCAAGGTTGAGGAAAGGAGTATATGAAGGATAATAAATGGAAGCAATCATACTGAAACCAAATCATTCACGTCGGGTCCTGTAGGTAATGCCCATGGGTTTAGAGTTTATATTGAAGGTAGACACAGGGAACTATTGAAAAAGACTTAAGCAAGGGTGTGACATGAAGGGCTTTGGATCACACTGACAAAATAAAGATGGGTTAGAGTGGGTATAGGAGATGATGTCAGATAAAGGGAAATTGGCCAGGGGCACGAAAAAAAGGAGTTTTCTACGAACTCCTGATGAAGTTATCAGTCTGAACCAGGGCAGAGACAGAAGTGAGCTCAATCAAGGAAAGATTAGCAAAGTACAAAGGAGATCAAGTTGGCATGACTGGGTGCTTGATGGGCTGTGGTGGGGATGGGGAATAAAAATGACCCTTACATTTCTGATTTGGCAACTCGTTTCATTTATTATGAGAAACACTAGAAAAGAAGGTACTTTGAGAAAAATAAAAATGAACTCAGCTTAGGCCACTCATTTCATAGGGCTGACATAACAAGGTGACACAAACTGTGTGGCTTAAACAAAATAAGTCTTCTCTTTTCTCACAGTTCTGGAGGCTGGAAGTTCAAAATAAAGGTGCCAGCAGGGCCACGATCCCTCTGAAACCTGACGGGGAGAAGCCTTCCTTCCTGGCCTCCTCCCTGGCTTCTGGCAGTGGCCGACAGTACTTGGTGTTCTTGGCTTGCAGCTGCACCACCCCAGCTTCTGCCTCTGTCATCACACAGCCTCCCTGTGCATCTCTGCATTTTTGCAAAATGTCATATGACATTTTCTTCTTCTTATAAGGATACTGGGCATGTATTGGATTAGGACCCACCCTAATGACTTCTTGATTACATCTGCAAAGACCCTATTTTCAAATGAGGTCACATTTACAGGTACAGGTTAGGCTCCAACACATCTTTTGGGGAGGGGGGACCAGTTCAACACCTAATAACAGTTTAAAGTTCAAGTTTGAAGGGACATGGGATCTTGGGGGGAAGATGTACAGGAGGCCTTGGATAGATGGGGGAGAGGGCTCAAGGGACAGGTCTGGGCTGCATAGCTTTAGGATCTACAAGCAAGGAGGCACAGCATGGGGTACTCACAGCAAGTAGGTGAGTGACCTGAGAAGAGAAGCCTTGAGGAAGGTCATGGTTAAGAATCCCACACAGGGAGTGACTGTGAAGGAAGGACCAGAGCATGTGTGTCTGCCGAGAACCCTGTGTGCCTGGCTGTCACTGAGCCGGCCTGCATCTCTCCTTTCCTGAGAGCTGACCTTTGCCCCTTAGAGCCCCAGACGCTGTGTTTTCTGGTTCTTCCACATGTGAATTCCTCCCTTAATATTTGACACTGCTTCTCTTCCTTGTTCAGCAAACACTGGAGACCTGCAGCCACCTCTCAGAGTCAGCAGGGCTATTACAAGATGTTGGGGCCAGCCGCCTCCTTAAACTCAGCACTACAGTACAGCATTGATAAAGCAAACAAGGCAAGCTTGTTTGTACTTTGTATTTCTTCAGAAATGAGCTGGCAGTTTTGTAATAACACTGAGGAATTACACTTTAGTGCATCACTGAACTATTCCTGCATGTCCACACAAGTGTTGTCCACAGAGTACACATTTTCCCCGTCCTATCCTATACCCCCAACCCCAAGACAGTCTTTCAAGTATCAGAGAAGCCAGCTTTCAAGTATCAGAGAAAGCTGCAGATTCTATCTAGAAGGTGAAATGGGAGGACAGAGCAGACCAGAATGAGTCAGCCAAAAAAAGCCTCTATACCCATGCCTCTGAAAGGGGTGCCTTTCAAGTAGGGTAGAGCAATGGAACATGTTCTCCGTGAGGGCAGGACACTTGGCTGGCTAGCTCGCTACTGTGGCCTCAGCACATTCAGCATCTGGTGAGCTCATGGTAGACACTCAACAAATCTGTCCTGGCTCTGGGTGGCCTAGGATATGAGATGTTTGTCCACACTGGGATCAGAAAATGACTGACCAGTGATGCCTGGCTAATGTGGGATTCCCACTCTGATGCTTGGAGAGCAGAAGTGAGATGCTAACTCTGTCATCTTTTCTTTTTTCTGGGGGTGTGGAGGGGGCAGTGGTCAGTGGCCAAGCCTACTGCAGTACGGCAGTTCTGAGTCTCCTACTGCTTGCTCCCACAAGGTCCACTCTCTCTGCCTCCAGGAAGTGAAGAGCAAACAATGGTCAGGGTGAATGTTGCATTACGACTTAGTGAAAACAATGGCTAATATTTATCAAGTGCCTGTTAGGGAGTAGGCTCTATGTGTCTTATATGCATATCTCAGGTAACCCTTGGTACAACTCTATGAGGTAAATTCTATTTCTATCACCATTTTTTATTTTATTTTATTTTATTTATTTAATTTTATTTTTTTGAGACAAAGTCTTGCTCTGTTGCCCAGGCTGGAGTGCAGTGGCACAATATCAGCTCACTACAGCATCCGTCTCTCAGGTTCAAGTAATTCTCCTGCCTCAGCCTCCCAAGTAGCTGGGACTATAAGCACGTGCCACCACACCTGGCTAATTTTTGTATTTTTAGTAGAGACGGGGTTTCATCATGTTAGACTGGTCTTGAACTCGTGACCTCAGGTGATCTGCCCGCCTCGGCCTCCCAAAGTGCTGGGATTACAGGCGTAAACCACCGCGCCCAGCTATTTTTATTCTTGAGAAGGAGTCTTGCTCTTTCGCCCAGGCTGGAGTGCAGTGGCGCCATCTCGGCTCACTGCAACCCCTGCCTCCCAGGTTCAAGCAATTCCCTTGCCTCAGCCTCCTGAGTAGCTGGGATTACAGGCGTGCACAACCACGCCCAGCTAATTTTTGTATTTTTAGTAGAAACAGGGTTTCACCATGCTGGCTAGGATCTCGAACTCCTGACCTCAAGTGATCTGCCCACCTGGGCCTCCCAAAGTCCTGGGATTACAGGCATGAGTCCCTGTGCCCAGCCTTCTATTACCATTTTAAAAATGGAAAAAATGAAATTTAAAAAGGTGAAGTCACTCTACACTAGGTTTCACAGCCAGAATGTGATGGTGCAGGTGTTTGGACCCAGACTGTCTGGATCTAGAGCCCACTCATTTAACCGTTTCATTCCACTTGCGAGCTGTGTTGATCTCTTTTTGAAATCTCCTCCACTGGTTACACGTTTTGCTTATGAGTTATTGCCCGTGAGAAAGGGCAAGAATGATGTGGAAGGTTAGGAAACCCTCAGGGCAGGTGTTGTCAGGTTCCAGCAATTAGAAGACGACTTTGGCTTCGTGAAGAAAAACAGCAGTGAGTATGGAGGGAAATGCAGAGCAGCCTGAGTGCGTAGCGTCGTTGCTGCCTGGGAGCTCTGTGTGTCTGGCTGGCTGAGATCAGCTGTCACCATGTACAAGCCTACAAAGGATGTGGACTCACAGACTGGGCTTGTCAGTCAGCAAATTATACATCAGAACTAGTGATTCACAGTCTTTGAAGATTGGTGAGGACCTCAAAGATAATCCAGTTTGACTCTGATTTCACAGGTGAGAAGTCTGAGGCCCACAGGTCAGAGCAGGGATTATGGTGGATTAAAGATGACAGCGAATTGGCCCAGGTACACAGGGCTGCCCTACATGGTGGGCGTCCTGTAGACGTCTCAGTTGGCTTGGAGGACCTGGGGCTTATAATTGGGCGCCAGGGTTGGGGGTGGCTGCTTCTGCGGGGTGCCGCAGCCTTGGAGAGGTGGCTGGTAGTTGGAGGGCAGCGAGTAGGCATTCTGGTGGGCTTTGCGGAAGGAGGGCGGGGGTTATGGAGTGCAGGGCGTTTGTGAAGCCAGCCTGGACGGCTTGCACTGCCAGGGAGAGGGGCCTCCCACGACGAGGCCATCTCCCTGGTCCATAGTCCTACTTGTACTTCATGGCCGGTTCTGGAACCAAATCTTGATGTGGTGCTGGCTGTGGTACAGCAGGTTGGCCATCTGCAGGCGCGAGGCCCGCGCAGGCGGCGTGGAAGTGGAACTCGCCGCCCAGCTCCAGCCACTGCGCGCTCCTGGGACCCCCTGGGACTCCTGTCTTCCTCACCGCCGCCGCCGCCCCCTGCTGGATGCAAAGGGCAGGGGTGGGAAGGGGAAAAGTAAAAGATAATAACTGGGGGAAGGGGCGGGGAGGCGGGGAAAGGTGACTGGAAAACAAACAAGGCGACTGAAAATGCCTTGACATTTCTCCCATTTAGTGGTGGGAACTACATCCCTCCCGCACCACTTTGCCCCACCCCACCCCACCCCGATTCTGGACAGGCTCTGTAATTGCTTGGCCTGCCTAGGTGACACTGTGCCAGTTTCTGGTCTCAGGCCTTACGGGACCAGCGGCTTCCACTTCCTGCTCTGGGAACCTGGACTCTCGGAACCCAAATGCCATATTGCGAGGAAGCTTCAGCAGCCCCAGAGACACACATGGTAAGGAGTTACGGTCCCTGGTCAGCAGCCTCTGCCGACAGTTAGCATTTTGGAGTCAACTAGGAAGTGGATCCTCCAGCTCCATTCAAGACTTCCTTGTTGGAAATACATGGAACAAGAACAGCCGTCTGCTCAGAGTTCTCCCCAAAGTGCAGATTAATGAGCAAACTAGACGTTTTTTGCTATGTGAAGCCACTGAGTTTTGGGACAGTTTTCTTTCTTTCTTTCTTTCTTTCTTTTTTTTTGAGACGGGGTCTCACTCTGTCGCCCAGGCTGGAGTGCAGTGGCGCGACCTCGGCTCACTGCAACCTCCGCCTCCAGGGTTCACGCCATTCTCCTGCCTCAGCCTCCTGAGTAGCTGGGACTACAGGCGCCCGCCACCACGCCCGGCTAATTTTTTGTATTTTTAGTAGAGACGGGGTTTCACAGTGTTAGCCAGCATGGTCTCGATCTCCTGACCTCGTGATCGGCCTGCCTCGGCCTCCCAAAGTGCTGGGATTACAGGCATGAGCCACCCTACCCGGCCGGCATGGTTTTCTACACAACACTAGGTAACCAGAACAAGCACCGAGTTGTGGGCATTCTGACTCTCAACCAGTGTTTCTTTCACTCTATTTTGCTGGAGCTCAGTGGTTCCCTGTGAGTCTCCTGGTCACTCAGTAGTCTCAGCGCTCTGTGAGGTTAGACATGCTGGTAAATCACCCTGCATAAGGACGGCTGGATGACTCAATGTCTTCAGCAGAAGTCACCAAGCCTAATGATCATGAGAATCCCTGGGGTGTGAAGTAAGAGATGTCCTCTACTCAACCAATTCTCTGACTCACCTACAATTTAATTCAATTTTGACACTAACTGCCTGGAGTGAGTGTCAGGCAACACACGGTTAAGGTCTCAGTCCCACAAGACTGCTCTCACTTCAGGTGCCAGTCACAAGTATCAAGCCCCCAAAGTTACCAAATTGGCCACAAACTTGGGGGTTCTCATAGCCTCTCCTGGCCCAAGTTTTGATAATTTGTTAGACCAATTCACGGAACTCAGAAAAATGCTATACTTACTATTGAAGTTGATTATAAAGGATACAAATGAACAGCTAGATGAAGAGGTACATAGCGCAAGGTTTGGGAGGGTCCCAAGTGCAAGAGCCTTTGGGGATGTGTTTGCCATTTTGGAAGCTCTCTGAGCCCCATCTTTTAGGGTTTTTTTTTTTTTTTTTTTAATGGAGGTTCTGTTACAAGGTCATAATTGATTAAATTATTGGCCATTTGTAATTTGACTCAATTTCCAGCTCCTTTCCCCTCCCGAGAGGTTCAAGAGTGGAACTGTGTAGCTGAAAGTTTCAACCCTCCACTCACATGGCTGATCCCCCTGGAACTCATGAGAAGCTATCTCAGGCCCACCCTGAGTCACCTCATTAGTATAGACTCAGATATGTTTGAAAAGAGCTTGTATGAATAATGAGACATCCCTAACACTTCTATCAGTCAGAAAATTCCAAGTGTATTAGAAGCTCAGTGCCAGAAATGGGGGACAAGGACCAAATAAGCCTTTTTATTTTACTACAGGGGATTAACTATGTAGATTCTTGGGACCTATTCCAACTGTATATTGAATTAAAATTCTTAGGAGTAAGACTCAGACATCTCTTTTTTTCTTTTTTTTTTTTTCCTGCTGGTTTGTTGATCTTGGACATTTCTAGTTTCTAAAGCATCCCCAGTGATTCTGATGACCAGCTAGCTTTGAAAACTACCGATCATGAATCATTCGTGAGGAATTTGGAGAAATATCCCAGCATCACCTACATGCACAGATTATTCTAAACTAGACATTACTGGATTTTTCCACTTATGTTAAGATTCTTGGGCAGGATGAGTTTTTTCTACTTCTTGGTTAAGCCGATCTGAGGCCTCCAGGTTCTCTCCAGACCTGTGCTTCAACTTGGTGTTGGCCTGGGATCCTCAATATAGATGTCTCTGATGCCCCTGGGCCAGACTAATGTGAGTTATTAATGTTGTTTGCCAACTGTTTATAGCTCTTCCCTCTTCTGGGCAGATGGCAGAATTGCACTTTCCTGCATCCTGTGATTAAGTAGGCCCATATACCTAGCTCTGGCCAATGATTAGAAGTGATGTGTGTCACTTCTGGGCCAGAACATTTTATTACCAGTGCAAGATCCTCCAGAATTCTCTGTCTTTCTATCTGCATGATGGGAGTGGCAACTTTCTGAATGGCAGTTGCTCTGTTAGTATGAGTTCCTGAGTGACTGTGATGTACAGGACCTCCTTGTTGACTTACGATGGACATGTAGTATTAGCAATAAAGAGATTTTTATTGTTTGAAGCCACGGAGATTTGGGGGATGTTTGTTATGGTAGCATAGTCTAGTCTAGCCTGATTGATCTAGGCAGAGATTGTAGGCTTATCCCTCTGAAGCTTTCTCATTCTTTTGTGGCTTTGGGATTAGGATCATGCCTCTTAACCAATTTGGGTTTTTTTTTCTTTTTCTACTTCAAAGACTTATTAATGACAAAAGTCTCTCCTTATTAATGCAGGAATTAGCATTCTTACCCCCAGTAAACTTGTCAGGGGCCTGTCAGTGTTCTCAGAACAACCAGTAACTGTTGAGAAAATGATACTATCAGTTGAATGGTAGTGACTTTTGTTTGCTTATCATGTGCAACTCATAATTATGAATGCCGGGACATAAACTAACAAAGAAAATTCTAGTTAACAATGTTTAAAATACTTCATGGAATATTGTCTTTTCAAAGGGCTGTCTTATAGACATGCTTCACAATTTTTCTGAAAAGCCAGTGGAGTGAGATGATCTCTCTGTCAGTGAAATTAGTGTCATTTTCCTACACTCAGCAAAGGTGATATCTACTAAAATTGTTTTTTAGAGATTATTTTTCTCTCTTATTTTAGTACAGAAGTCAAGACCCCTGGTAATCAAAGAGAGGAAGTACTGCGTTACCTCCTGAGTCAGCACATAGATGGGGCTGCATCTATGCAGCTGCGACTTGTCATTGATTACCATTCTTTTCCTTGGGGGGAAGAATATAAACTTTTTTATGGCTGCTTTCTTTCATCTTTTATGCAAAAATAGCCACCAGTGCTTCTTGTGTTGGTATCCCGGGTGATGAGTTTTCTTTATTCAGTTTGTAGGTAATTATCTCCCTATTAGATCAATCATTTAATTTTATTTCTACATTTAGAAGTTTTTACCTTTTGTACAAGTAATATGTGTATACATTGTGTATAAATAATTCAAATACTGCAAATAATGCTGAAATCTCTGTTTGCCACTTCTCATTTTCCTCTCCAGGGTGAATTATATATGTGCATCCCTTCGAATTTTTACATATATATTTACATGCACATGTGTACTTGTGAAATTATAACATTTTTATGTTTTAATTTTTCACACAAATGGAATTTATTGTATGTACTGTTCTAAAATGACTTTATTCACTTAATAACATATCTTAGAGAGTTTTCAATATTGGTATAAATGGAGAAAACTCATTTTTTCTGTTTATTTTCTATAATATGCATGTGCCATACTATTTAATAATTACCCTACTAACAGACACTAAGGTTATTTCTAAGATTTTATTATTACAATAATGTGGCCACACATGTTTTTATACACATGACTCTGTACATATGTGAATGTTTCTCTAGAATTGATACAGAGCAATGAAATGGCTTTGTCAAAGAATCTAAAACTTTAATTTTAGCAGATATTTCCCAGTATCCCTCCAAATTGTCTGAATAATTATGTAACAACTATTTCCCCTTATTTTTGCCATCACTTTATATTAAGAAACATTTAACTCAAAGGTAAAAATATTTCATTTCAATTTTCATTTCTTCAATTAGTAGAGAGGTTAAACTGTTTCTATATTTTTATTTCTATTATTTCTTTAGAATATTTGTCTATTTTCCTATTGCATTTTTTGTCTCCTACTCATTCTCCTCCTCTGTCTCCTTCTTCTTTGTCTCCTTCTTCTTAACTTAAATAACAGACTTTTATTTCTCACTGTTCTGGAGGCTAGGATGTTTGAGATTAGAGTGCCAGCATGGTTGGGTTCTGATGAGGGCTGTCTTCCTGACTTGCAGATGGCTGTCCTCTCACTGTATTCTAACATGGTGGGGACAGCTTTTACTTTTTGACTTATTGGAATTCTTTTTATATCCTGCATACTATTCCTTTCATATTCGTTGCAAATATTTTCTCTGAATATGTCTCCTTTAACTTTGTCTCGTGGTTGTTTTTTCTACTTGGCTTATTACCTCTGTTTTCCATTAGTCAGATTCATCTATTCATTGAGTTTGAGAGTGCCTCTTTTTAATGGTGCTAGCTTTTCTCAAATGTTTAATGATTTGTGATTGCAAGTGATTCTTTGTATTTGTTTTTTCCTGTTAATTGCTATTCATTCATTATGTACTCACAAGTGTACATAGGATAGAGTGAGAGGCAGGAGACAGAGGGATTTCTTGATGCTGCACTTATACTTCATATGTGTAGTGAGCCTAGGGAAGGGCCAATGACTGCCAGCTATGTTACTTTGATAGTTAGACTGCTTCTCTGTCCAAATGCACATACTCATTGTTCATCTCTAAGGGCAAGCAGCTCTGTTGCCTAATTGCCTTGGGCAACTGACAACCCTGCAAGTATGAGAAGGAAGGGTGGGAAGGTGGGAAGTTGGAAGGAGAGGAGGATTCCATATACTTGGTGGATCTTTCTGCAGGACCTTAAATAATAAGCCTGTTAGTGATTCCAGTATACCCTCGTCCTGTGAGTAACTGCTCCTTCCTGGTAGGGTATGCCCGGTAGAGTTATCTCACCTTTTGTATTTGCCCTCTCCTGTGTGCATGTTGCTTGTGGTTTTCTTCTTCAGTCTAATTCTATATATGTTGTATGTTTCAGTGATTTTTTTTTCCTGATTTTTGGTCCACTGAGGGTATATCTTATTTTCCAGAGTAAGTTATCCTTTCTAAGAAGTTGGGGTGAAGAAAGAGGTTGTCACATGTGATCTGTCAGCCATCTTGAACCAGAAGCTCAGAAGTCATCCTACCTGATTTATATTACACTATTCAGTCAGATACTTCTGAAATATTAAACACTTCTCTCGGACAAGAAAGAACAGAAGGAGATTGGAGGGTTTGCCTCATTAATGTAAATATTCTCATCCAGGCCTAGTTCTCATCAGTCCATCTAGACTGGACTGATTATTTACTTAAGCTAAAGAGGGTAAATAAAAGGAGGAAAACCAGACAAAGTAAAAAAAAAATCCATCTTCAAATTTATCTCTGACTGGCCGGGCGCGGTGGCTCACGCCTGTAATCCCAGCACTTTGGGAGGCCGAGGTGGGCGGATCACGAGGTCAGGAGATCGAGACCATCCTGGCTAACACGGTGAAACCCCGTCTCTACTAAAAATACAAAAAATTAGCCGGGCGTGGTGGCAGGCGCCTGTTGTCCCAGCTACTCGGGAGGCTGAGGCAGGAGAATGGCGGGAACCTGGGAGGCGGAGCTTGCAGTGAGCCGAGATCGCGCCACTGCACTCCAGCCTGGGCGACAGAGCAAGACTCTGTCTCAAAAAAAAAAAAAAAAAAAAAAAAAAAAAAAAAAAAAAAAAAAAAAAAAAATTTATCTCTGACTGTATTGTCTACTGGAATTTCCCTAAGGCCTCCATCCTGGCTTGCTTATAAGCTGCATTTATCTATTGTGTCTGAATATAATTTGCATATTCATGTCTGAGTCAATTTTCAAGTTGCAACACTTCCACAGCCTTCATTCACTGATGATTCCTCTGGGAACAAAACTGTCCTTTAACAAACCTGGCTGTTCAGTGGAAACAAACAAGTCATAAATCACACAGAGCAGGTTTGGCTTGTGGCTTATGGCTCAGGGGCAGTATTTTTGTAAGTTGCTCATGCCCGTGACAAATATGTGCCCTTGCAACTTCTCCTTGACCAGACCTTGCTGCATGGAGGTAGGGTAAATCCTGCTCATGGCTGTGGGCCTTGGCGAGCAGTCGTTAATTTCTCCTTTGTCTTTTACTTACTATGAGGGGGTCCAAGATCTCTATTTTCTGATCCTGCTTATGAGAATGGGAAAGGATCAAAAATATTTACTCTATATCTCAGTCAATGTGTTATTTGATCCTGGGGTAATTTCTAGTGGGCTCCCCTTCTCCCTGATAATATATACAATACCTTGGAAAAACTGTGTGCCACAGGTGAGCCACACCAATTTAAATAACTGGCATCTACATTTATATCAACAAAGAATATGAGCGACCCCAAATTCCATTGATCTTCTATTCACGAATTTTCTCCTGTGAATGTTTATATCTGTTTTCTCACATGGTTAGATAAGGTAAGCAAGACTGAATTTTTTTCAGGACTATACTTTCATCAGTGCTAGCTTAAGGAATACTTCAATAACTTGAAGCAGAAAATAGAAGTTTATTTTATTTAATGTAGTCAGAGGAGGTTTACTTAACTTTGTTCTCAGATCAATGATTTTGGAAAATGAATATGCCCTGAGAGACCTCATCCATCAGGCTCCCAATGACTCAAAGAATTGTATATCTTTAATGATGTGAAAAAACATCTGAACACATTAACCTTGAAATTATGAGGGAAAAGTAAAAAAGATCTGTAATTTTTTTTTTCAGCACCAAGACAGAGTAGAAAGACCTCTAATTTATTGAAGGAAGTTAAGTATTTAGATTCAAACTGGGCATATTTTTCTTTATCAAACTGCCCTGAGTTCATTGGAAATACACATTTGTGGAAATTGTAGATATTTCCTGGAAATGAAGTCATTGTAAAAGAGCATCCCAGAATTTTTTAAAAGATGTATATGAATCATTCTTTAATTTTGTGTGGCTGCTTTTGGAATGGAAACCTCAGGATATTCAGAACTGCTAAACATTAGCTTGAGCAGTGTGGATGTTTGCATTATAAGTACTTCATATGTACTCTACTATAAAGACACATGCACATATACGTTTATTGCAGCACTGTTCACAATAGCAAAGAGTTGGAACCAACCCATATGCCCATGAATGGTAGACTGGATAAAGAAAATGTGGCACATATACACCATGGAATACTATGCAGCCATAAAAAAGGATGAGTTCATGTCCTTTGCAGGTACATGAATAAAGTTGGAAAACTTCATTCTCAGCAAACTAACACAGGAACAGAAAACCAAACACTCCATGTTCTCACTCACAAGTGGAGTTGAACAATGAGAACACATGGACACAGGGAGGGGAACATCACACACTGGGGCCTGTCAGGGTGTGGGGAGCTAGGGGAGGGATAGCATTAGAAGAAATGCCTAATGTAGATGATGGGTTGATGGGTGCAGCAAACCACCATGGCACGTGTATACCTATGTCACAAACCTGCACATTCTGCACATGTATCCCAGAACTTACAGTATATATAGATATATACGTATATATATCTCTATATATGTGTATATATAGATATATACCTATATATCTCTCTATTATATATATACCTCTATATATCTCTATATATGTGTATATATATACCTCTATATATCTCTATATATGTGTGTGTATATATATATATATATAGAAGTACTTTGTATGCACCAAGAGCATATATATATATATATATATATATATATACTTTGTATGCACCAAGAGCTCACATGGCTGAAGTTTTGGGACAAGGATATACATACTAGACTAAATTGTGAATATATTCTATAGTTTTGATAATGACTTAGCTTGTTGATACCAGTTCTATAATTAACAACACCAAAGGTGAATTGAGACTGGTACCAGGCCTATGAATGTTTTGTAGAAGCAACATTTATTAAAATGTGCTTTGATCTGCTTTGGTATTGGAGCTAACAAATTTATGTTTCTAGCCAGCACACAGACCCTCAGTAAAACTTATGAACAGTACACACACATATGGCCCATCACTGGAAAAATGAAATGCCCAACTGGATATGGTGTCTTTGAAAGGTTTGTGACTCATGGCTAATCTCTGCAGCCATACTAGGATTTCTAAATACCCAGGACCATTATGGAAGATGGGCACAGGTCCTGGTATCATTTGGCCATACCACCTTTTCCCTATCTAAATAAGGTAATGCTCTTTCCTCTGTGCATGAGGTTCTGTTTTCATCAGCATTCTCTAAGGAACCCTCATGGGGAGGGAATGACTGGCTCATTCAAGTAAAGTCTCTTCTGGATACAGTTGCAATCCTTGCATACTCTGTGTTCTGTTTTGCCTGTGACATTACAGCTCTCTGACTTGAATTTTCTCTGCTCTGTATTTGACCATTACATGAAGCATTTTTGCTGATGAGACAAATCTTTATGCTGGATAAATGCCATCTGCCACTATATACTTTTCAGGTTGGATTACTGCCACACTTCTTTTAGAATATTTGCCTGCACTAAGATATAATTTTGGTTTATTGTCCAAAGTCTGGAACAGATTCTAATCCTTCTCCCTCTGGTTTGTTTTCCATCTTTGTGTATAGTACACTTATCTCTCGTTGAGATATCTTTGGCATGCTCCTCTATCTTGCCTCTTAAGTCATTGTGACTGCTTAGAAGCACCAAGAGTTTCTTTCCAGGACTAATAGATTTAGCTATATCCTATGTTCTTAAAAAAAATCCTTCTGAGTTATTTTGTGTTGTGCAATCTTATGGCTTTCATTCTCAGCCTTTTAACATCGTATAGTTAGTCAAAGTCTGGGGGAGATAGGATAGATTTTGACCTCTAACTATTTACACGATGAAACTAGCTCAAATCCTTTTATGGTTTTTTTTTTTGATTATCAAAGTAATATATGCTTGTTAGAGAAAACTATAAAATAGAGAAAAAGAAAAAAGAGAAACAAAACAAAATCCAGAGAAAATACATATTGTTTTTGAGTATCTTTTTTTTTTTTTTTTTTTTTTTTTGAGGCGGAGTCTCGCTCTGTGGCCAGGCTGGAGTGCAGTGGCACCATCTCAGCTCACTGCAACCTCCGCCTCCTGGGTTCCAGAGATTCTCCTGCCTCAGACTCCCGAGTAGCTGGGACTACAGGTGTGTGCCACTAATTTTTGTATTTTTAGTAGAGATGGGGTTTCACCATGTTGGCCAGGATGGTCTCGATCTCTTGACCTCGTGATTTAAGTAGTACAGCAATTTGGGCTACGTTCAGATTTGTATTCTGCTTTTAAATTTCATATTATATCATAAGAATTTCCTCATGTTACTACCAACTTCATAAACATCTGTAATGGCTTTAAGACATTTAATTATAGAGATGTACCATGATACAACTACTCATATATTTAACATTTTGCTTCCAAATTTTAACTAGTGTACAACATCTTTGTATGTATGGCTTTTTAAAATGTTTTAAAAATTAGTTTCCTAAGTTGGTGATTTGTTGACTAGAACTTGACTAGAAACTTCAGAAGTATCATCAACATAAAGTTCAAATATTTAAAAGATAAAAACAGAAAAATCTGAATAAATGTATTACATAATCATGGCACATTTATCAAAACTAAGAAATTGACATGGTACCACACACTGACTAAAGTATAGACTTTTTTCAGACTTCCCGTTTTTCCTTCACATCATTTTCTTCTTTTCCAGGATGCAATCCAGGATACCATATTGAATTTAAGATTCAACTTTTAGAGCCTGGTGACAAATAGTTTATTCAGAAAGGCTGCTGAGTTGTACATTTTCTGGGCTTTTGCATAGCTAACAATGTCTTTCTCATACCTTGTAAATGGCAGCCATTTTGTGGGTGGATTCTTGAGTCACAATTTTCCCTCTGTGTTACGTTTTTAAATATTTTAACATCATGATCATGTTCCTTAAACATTTCTTTTTATTCCATCTAATCATTCTGAGTCCCTTGGATTTTTTCTTTATGATTCAGTTCCTCATATAATCTGGCTCCTCCTGTGATATTTGAAACCTTCACAAATCTGCTTGTGCCTGGTGGAACCTCACTGGTTGTTTGTTGCCGAGACCTGGACTCAACACTCCAGAAGTCTCACTAATACAGAGTACATAAGAATTCCCGCTACCTATTCAATACTTGGCTTCTGTCATCAACACTTGGATTTTTGACACAACTCATGACTATAGTACCTCCTTAGCAGCTGTATTTCTCTATTGACTCACACTGATTAGTGAAGAAACCTTCGACTTTACAATGGTTTGTGGCTCTCCAAAGCTCAATCTTACTCAACCAAATCTTATTCCTTGGTATTTAATTTCTCTCAGGGAGAGAGTAAATTAAATTAAAATGTTCTCTTTAGGGGAGGTGATAATGAAAGTTATACAGTTACTGTCTTCCACAGAATACAGGTTACCTTGATCTGACAGTATAATTTTAATTCTACGGAGGCTTAAATGTTTATGTATCTTTATTATGAATTGATCTAAACCATCAATAAAAAATAAACGTGTTAAACAAAGCAGCACCTTGGTTATAAACACCTTGGCCACCCTTAAGACTGACATAGTGGTAGTGGCTTTGTATGATTATTCACAGACTGAAAGATTCCTCCTCATAAACAACAATATCCTTCTGAATATAAAAATGTGATATAATGATCAGCTAAGGCCTGCTTAATTTGAAAATTCACACACTTAACCACTTGAATAGTATCTCTCATTCATATTTCTATTCCCACATTCACTAATACGTTCTAGGCTCCATCTAATTGGCATATAATTACTGGGATTCACTTTTTCCTATTTGAAAATTTGGTCATTTTATCAATCTCTACCTTTTCTAGGGAATTACTGCCTACTTCCTTAATCACATTCTGCAAGTTCCTTCAGCAAACTGGCATGGTATAGATTTGGGCCTGGAGAATTAACTTCACTTAATTGATATCAGCTTACCACTGCCAGCACAATTATAGTTAGAACTTTGTATAGAAAGAGTTTGGGAACCAATCAGATTTGGTAATTAAATCCCTTGGGAGACTGAGCATTTACTGGAGAAATAAACCCCTCCTTACTAATCCTGACTCTGAGGGAATTCAGCCAGGTGGATGCATGCTCTAGTTTAGGAATTAGTATGGCTGCAAATTTTATGCACCACTGGGCTATTTCCTGTATGCATCCCTGGCCAGATTTGCCTAAATTTTGTCCATGGGTTGACCTGAACATGGTTAGCACATGAGTTAGGAAGAATCTAAAGGAAAGAAGACTCCTGTAAGGCAGCTGATGAAGGCAGGTTGGCAGCATTTGACATTGCTCTTCCAGAGTGGGGGTCTTCTAACCAACTCAAGGCCACTAATTCCATCATGGCTGTTTTCTGAAACTTTGGGGCTTCTAGATGAGCTCAGCCTCAGTGTTTGGTGCTATTCTCTTTGATGCTTAGCACATCTGAGACATAAGAAAACATTAAAACATTTTTATGGTTTCACATGTTTTGATAGAAAGGGAAATATCCCTTTGATTTCTTTCTTTTTTTTCTTTTTAATTTCTATGGGTATATACAAGGTGTATATATTTAGGGGTACATGAGATATTTTAATACAGGTATACAATGCATAATAATCACATCAGGATAAATGAGGTATCCATTACCTCAAGCATCTATTTCTTTGTGTTACAAACATTCCAATTATACTCTTTTGGTTATTTTTAAATGTACAATACATTATTGTTGACTATAATCACCCCGTTGAGCTATCAAATACTAGATCTTATCAATTCTAACTATATTTTTGCACAGATTAACTATCCATACTTCCTCCCCAACCCCCACTACCTTTCCCAGCCTCTGATAACCATCATTATACTCTCTATCTCCAGGAGTTCAATTGTTTTAGTTTTTAGCTCCCACAAAGGAGTGAGAACATGTGAAATTTGTCTTTCTGTTCCCGGCTTATTTCACTTAATGTCCTCCCATTCCATCCACGCTGTTGCAAAGGACAAGATCTGATATTTATTATGGCTAAATAGCACACCATTGTATATGCATACCACATTTTCTTTATCCATTCATCTGTTGATGGAGGTTTAGCTTGATTCCAAATCTTGGCTATTGTGAATAGTATTGCAATAACCATGGTAGTGCAGATAACTCTTTGATATAATAACTTTCTTTCCTTTGAGTATATACCTAGCACTGGGATTGCTGAACCATATGGTAGTTCTGTTTTTGAGTAAGCTCCCTAATGTTCTCCATAGTGGCTGTACCAATTACCTTCCCACCAGCAGTCTATGAGTGTTCCTTTATCCACATTCTCAACAGCAATTGTTATTGCCAGTTTTTGCCATTGGCTTTTTGGATAAAAACCATTTTGACTGGGATGAAATGATATTTCATTATAGTTTTGATTCGCATTCCTCTGATGATCAATGATGTTGAGCACATTTTCATATATCTGTTTGCCATTTGTATGTCTTCTTTTGAGAAATGTCTATTCAGATCTTTTGCCCATTTTTAATTGGATTATTAAACATTTTTCTATAGAGTTGTTTAACTCCTTATATATTTTGGTTATTAAACCCTTGTCAGACGGGTGGTTTGCAAATATTTTCTCCCATGCTGTGGGTTATTTCTTCAATTTGTTGTTTTCTTTGCTGTGTGGAAGTGTTTAGACTTATGTGATCCCACTCGTTCATTTTTGATTTGCTTGCCTGTGCTTATGGGTGTTACTCAAGAAACCATTGCCCAGACCAATGTCCTGGAGCATTGTCTCAATGTTTTCTTTTAGCAGTTTTATTGTTTGAGCTCTTATATTTAAGTCTTTAATTCATTTTAATTTAATTTTTGTATATGACAAAATAGGGGTCTAGTTTTATTCTTCTGCATGGGATATCCGGTTTTCTAGCACCATTTATTGAAGAGATTATTTTTTTCCCAATATATGGTCTTGAAACCTTTGTCAAAAATGAATTCACTGCAGATGTATGGATTTATTTCTGGGTTTTCTGTCCTGTTCCATTGGTCTATGTGTCTGTTTTTATGCCAGCATTATGCTGTTTCTGTTACATAGCTCTGTAGCATAATTTGAAGTCTGGTAATGCTATTTCTTCAGTTTGTTCTTTTTGCTCAGGATGGCTTTGGCTATTCTGGGTCTTTCATGGTTCCATATAAAAATTTTAGGGTTACTTTTCCTATTTCTATGAATAATGTCTTTGGTATTTTGACAGGGATTGCACTGAATCTGTAGATTGCTGTGGGTAGTATGGATATTTAAGGAATATTGATTCTTCCAATCAATGGATATTAATATATTTCCATTTGTTGTGTCCTCTTCAACTTCTTGCATCACTGTTTCATAGTTTTCATTGTAGAAATATTTTATTTCTTTGGCTAAGTTTATTTCTAGGTATCTTATTTTATTTGCAGCTATTTTAAATGGGATTACTTTCTTGACTTCTTTTTCAGATTGTTTGCTGTTGGCATATAGAAATGCTACTGATTTTTCTATGTTGATTTTGTATCCTGCAACTTTACCAAATTTTGTTCATCAGTTCTAACAGTTTTTTGGTGGAGTCTTTAGGTTTTTCCAAATATAACATTATATCACCTGCAAATAAGGATAATTTAGTTTCTTTCTTTTAAATTTGGATGCCCTTTATTTCTTTCTCTTGTCTGATTGCTCTAGCTAGGACTTCCAGTATTATGTTGAATAACAGTGGTGAAAGTGAGCATCCTTGTCTTGTTCCAGGTCTTAGAGGAAAGGCTTTCAGTTTTTTCCCATTCAGTATGATACTAGCTATGGGTCTGTCATATACATCTTGTCTTGTGTTGAGGTATGTTCCTTCTCTACCTATTTTTTGAGGGTTGGGTTTTTATCATAAGGGAATGTTGAATTTTATCAAATACCTTTTCAGCATCAATTGAAATGATCATATGATTTTTGTCCTTCATTCTGTTGATATGATGACACTGATTGATTCACGTATGTTGAAACTTCCTTGCATCCCAGTGATAAATCCAACTTGGTCATGATGAATGATCTTTTTAATGTGTTATTGAATTCAGTTTGCTAGTATTTTGTTAAGGATTTTTGCATTTATGTTTATTAGGGATATTGGCCTGTATTTTTTTTTTATGTGTCTTTGTCTGTTTTGATATCAGGGTAATACTAGCCTCATAGAATGAGTTTGGAAGTATTCCCTCTTCCTCTATTCCTCAGAATAGTTTGAGTCAAATTGATTAATTCTTCTTTAAATGTTTAATAAAATTAAGCAGTGAAGTAATTGAATCCTAGGCTTTTCTTTGCTGGGAAACTTTTTATTATGGCTTTGATTTCATTACTTGCTTCAGTCTATTCAGGTTTTTGACTTCTTCATGGTTCAAGCTTGATAGGTTGTATGTATCCAGGAATTTATCCATTTCTTCTAGTCTTTCCAATTTATTGGCATATAGTTGCTCATAGTAGCCTTTAATGATCCTTTTAATTTCTGTGGTATCAGTTGTAATGTCTCCTTTTTCATCTCTGATTTTTTTTATTTGGGTCTTCTTAGTCTGGTTAAAGGTTTGTTGATTTTGTTTATGTTTTGAAGAAACTAACTTTTTGTCTTGTTGCTCTTTTGTATTTTTTTATTTCAATTTCACTTACTTATGCTCTGATCTTTATTATTTCTTTTTATCTACTAATTTGGAGTTTGGTTTGCTCTTGCATTTCTACTTCTTTAGGATGCATCCATTATGTTGTTTATTTGAAGTTTTTCTACTTTTTCTGATGTAGGTTCTTATTGCTATAAACTTTCTCCTTAGTACTGCTTTCATTGTATCATGTAGGTTTTGGCATGTTGTGCTTCCGTTTTCATTTGTTTCAATAAATTTTTAAATTTCCTTCTTAATTTCTTCATTGACCCCCGGGTTATTCAGTAGCACATTGTGTAATTTCCATGTGTAGTTTCCAAACTTCGTGTAGTTTCCAAAGTTCTTCTTGTTATTGATTTCTAATTTTATTTCATTATGGTCATATATGACTTCAATTTTTTGAATGTTTTAAGACTTGTTTTGTGGCCTAACATATGGACTGTCCTTGAGAATGATTCATGTGCTGAGGAGAAGAATGTGTGTTCTGTAGCCACTGGATGGCATGTTCTGTAAATATCTGTTAAGTTCATTTGGTCTATAGTGCAGGTAAAATCTGATGTTTCTTTGTTGATTTTCTGTCCGGATGATCTGTCCAGTGCTGAAACTAGGGTGTTGAAGTGTACAACTATTAGTGTATTGGGATGTGTGTCTCTCTTTAGCTCTAATATTTGCTTCATACATCTGTGTGGTCCAATGTTGAATGCATATATATTTACAATTGTTATATTCTTTTGCTAAATTGACCCCTTTATTATTATATAATGACCTTGTCTCTTTTTATAGCTTTTTTTTCTTGAAATCTATTTTGTATAATGTACGTATACCTATTCCTGCTTTTTTTGGTTTCTATTTGCATAGAATGCCTTTTTCTATTCCTTTATTTTCAGTCTATGTGTGTCTTTATCAGTAAAGTGTGTTTGTTCTAGGAAACACATTGTTGGATATTATTTTTATATCCTTTCAGCCACTCTATGATTTTTGATTGAAGAGTTTAGTCCATTTACATTCAATATTATTAATGATAAGTAGGGACTTACTCATGTTAGTTTGTTATTTGTTTTTTGGTTGTTTTGTTGTCTTTTCTTTCCATCCATATTTCTTCCTTCCTGTCTCCCTTTTTGTGAAGGCAATTTTCTCTGGTGGTATGTTCTAATTTCTGCCTTTTTATTTTTGGGGGGTATCTATTGTAGGTTTTTTTTATTTCAGGTTATCATGGGGCTTGAAAATCACATTTTATAGCCCATGATTTTAAACTGATGACAATTTAACAAAGATTGAAATACAAACTAAAAAGCAAAGAGAAAACTAATAAAAAAACTCTACACATTAACTTTATCCCCCCACTTTTAAACTTTTTGTTTCTATTTATATCTTATTATACTGTCTATGACTTGAAAAGTTGTTGTAGCTATTATTTTTGAAGTTAATCTTTTAGTCTTTCTACTCAAGATATGTGTAGCTTAAACACCACAATTACAATGTTATAATATTTGGTGTTTGTCTGTGTACTTACTATTACCAGTGAGTGTTATACCTTCAGATGATTTCTTATTGCTCATTAATGTACTTTTCCTTCTGATTGAAGAACTCCCTTTAGCACTTCTTGTAGGACAGATCTGGTGCTGATGAAATCCCTTAGCTTTTGTTTGTCTGGGGAAGTCTTTATTTCACCTTCACATTTGAAAAATATTTTCTCTGGATATACTGTTTTAGGATAAAAGGTTTTTTTTCCCCTTCAGCACTTTATATATATCATAATTCTCTCTCCTGGCCTGTAAAGTTTCCACTGAAAAGTCTCCTGCCAGACTTATTGGAGCTCCACTGTATGTTGTTTGTTTCTTTTGCTGATTTTAGAATCCTTTATTTATCCTCGACATTTGGGAGTTTGATTATTAAATATCTTGAGGTAGTCTTATTTGGATTAAGTCTGTTAGGTGTTCTATAACCTTCTTGTATTTGAATGCTGATATTTTTCTCTAGGTTTGGAAAGTTGTCTGTTATCATCCCTTTGAATAAACTTTCTACCCCCATCTCTCTCTTTACCTCCTCTTTAAGACCAATAAGTCTTGACCGGGCGTGGAGGCTCACGCTTGTAATCCCAGCACTTTGGGAGGCCGAGGCAGGCGGATCACAAGGTCAGGAGATCGAGATCATGGTGAAACCCCGTCTCTACTAAAAATACAAAAAAAAATTAGCCAGGTGTGGTGGCGGGCGCCTGTAGTCCCAGCTACTTGGAAGGCTGAGGCAGGAGAATGGCGTGAACCCAGGAGGCAGAGCTTGCAGTGAGCTGAGATCGCGCCACTGCACTCCAGCCTGGGTGACAGAGCGAGACTCCGTCTCAAAAAAAAAAAAAAAAAAAAAAAGACCAATAAGTCTTAGATTTGCCCCTTAGAGGCTGTTTTCTAGATATTGTAAGCATGCTTTATTCTTTTTTATTCTTTTTCTTTTGTTTTCTCTGACTGTGTATTTTCAGTTAGCCTGTCTTCAAGCTCACTAATTCCTTCCTCAACTTGATCAATTCTGTTGTTGAGACTTTGATGCAATTTTTTTTTTTTTTGAGACGGGGTCTCACTCTGTTGACAGACTGGAGTGCAGCAGTGCAATCTTGGCTCACTGCAACCTCCGCCTCCTGGGTTCAAGTGATTCTCCTGCCTCAGCCTCCCATGTAGCTGGGACTACAGACATGTGCCACCACGCCCAGCTATTTTTTTTGTATTTTTAGTAGAGACGGGGTTTCACCACGTTAGCCAGGAAGGTCTCGATCTCCTGACCTTGTGATCCGCCCGCCTCGGCCTCCCAAAGTGCTGGGATTACAGGCGTGAGCCACTGCGCCCAGCCGTGAGGCATTCTTTAGTATGTCAATTGAATTTTTCAGCTCTAGAATTTCTGCTTAACTTTTTTTAAAAAATATTTGTTTATTTGTTAAATTTATCTGATAGAATTATGCATTTCTTCTGTCTGTTATCTTGAATTTCATCGAGCTTCCTTGAAACAACCACTTTGAATTATCTGTCTGAAAGGTCACATAGTCACATAGCTCTGTCACTCTGGGATTGGTTACCGTTGTCTCACTGAGTTTGCTTGGTGAGGTCATGTCTTTCTGGATGGTCTTGATGTTTGTGGATGTCATCAATGTCTGGGCATTCAAGAGTTAGGTATTTATTGTAGTTTTCAGTCTGAGCTTCTTTGTACCCTTCCTCTTTGTGAAGGCTTTCCAAGTATTCAAAGTGTTGTGATCTAAATCTTTGGTCACTGCAGCTATATCTGCATTGGGGAGCACCCCAAGTCCAGTAATGCTTTGACTCTTACAGATTCACAGAGGTACCACTTTGGTGGTCTTGGGTAAGATCTGTGAGAACTCCCTGGATTACCAGACAGAGACTCTTATTTACTTCTCTTACTTTCTCCCAAACAGTCTCTGCCTCCATGATGAGCTGCCAGGAGCTTGGGGAGGGGTGACACAAGCACTTTTATAGCCACCACTACTGGGACTGTGCTAGGTCCTATCTGAAGCCATTACAACACTGGGTCTTGCCCAAGGCCTGTGGTGACAACTGCCTAGCTATCACTGATGTTCTCTTGAGGCCCAAGGGCTCTTCAGTCATAAGGTGGTAAATCCAGCCAGGCCTATGTCCTCCTCTTCAAGGCAGTGAGATCCCCCCTGTCCCAGGGCAAGTCCAGAAATCCAGAAACCAGGCCTAGAGTTGGGAACTGTAGTAACCTACTCGGTTCTCTATTCTGCTGTGGCTGAGCTGATACCCAAGCCACAAGGCAAAGTCCTTCCTACTCTTTCATATCATTTCCCTATGTAGGAGGCGTCTTTCTCCATGGCCACCAGTGTTCCAGGCCCACCATGAGTACTGCCAGACTACTGCCAATGTTCACTCAAGGCCCAAAGGCTCTTCAGTCAGCTTGTGGTAAATGCTGCCAGCCTGGGTCTCTCCCCTCAGGGCAGGAGGCTCCTCTGTGGCTCAGGGTGGGTCCAGAAATGGTATCCAGGAGCCGAGGTCTGAAACTGGGGACTCCAGAGCATGCATGGTGCTCTACACCATGGTGGCTGCACTGGTGCCCAAGCTTCAAGACAAAGTTCCCTTTACTCTTCCCTCTTTTTTCCTCAAGTAGAAGGAGCCTCTCCCCTTATCCACCACAGCTGGGAATGTTCTGGGCCACTCCTGAAGCCAGCACATCTCTGAATCTTACCTATGGCCTGCAGTGAGTACTACCTAGGTGCCACTGATGTTTATTGAAAGCCCAAGGGCTCTTTAGTCAGGAGTTGATGAACCCTGTCAGGACTGGGTCCTTCCCTTCAAGGCAGCAGATTCCTTTGTGGCCAAGAGTGTGTCCAGAAATGTCCAGGAGCTTGGACTTGAATGAGGAACCTCAGGACTCTGCCTGATATTCTATTCTACTGTGGCTGAGCTGGAATCCAAGTTGCAAGACAAAGTCCTCTTTACTCTCCCCTCTCCTCTCCTCTAGTGGAAAGGAGGAGTCTTTCCTGGAGCTGTGAGCTGTGCTTCTAGGGGTTGGGGGAGAGGTGACACAAGCACTCCCTTGGCTACTCAGGCTAGTGTCTGACTAGGTTACATGCATCTCACATCCACTGGCTGTGGGCCCAGCATAGCCCAGCAATTATAGTCCCTGTGGCCTAGACTCCCTTTCAGGTTTATTTAGAACCCCAGAGTGCTTTAACCTGTGGTGCAGGACTCAGGCTCCAACTGCTGAAATGGACAACTTCCCTCTGGCTAGGCTTGGTCTAAGTGCTGCCTCCATGGATTCTAGCTGAATTCTGGCCTGTGTTGTTTTCTGCTGTGACAAATCAGCACTGAGTTCCAATGCAAAGTCCCACAATCACTGCACTTTCTCTCCCCCAAGCACATAGATACTGTCTCTGCACCATGCAGCCGCTGCTGGGGAATGGGGTTGGCAATTCAAGATTGTCTTTCCTGCCCTCTTCAGTGCCTCTCAGCTTACTATGATTTTAAAACTAGGTACCGTGATTGCTAGCCTGATTTTTGTTTTTTACCAAGGTACTTGTGTGGATAGCTATTCCATTTGGTGTTCCTGTGGAGGGTGTGATCACTGGAGGGTTCTATTTGGTCATCTTGTTCTGCTTCCCTCCCTTTGATTTTTTAATAGGAGAAAAATGTAAAATAATTACAAATAATAAAAATCAATATACTGAACTATCCTAGTTTGGGTTGCTATAACAAAATACCATATACTGGGTGGCTTATAAAGAACAGAAATCTATTTCTCACAGTTCTGGAGGCTAGGAAGGTCAAGATTATGGTGCCAGTAGATTCAGGCCTGGTGAAGGCCCATTTTCTAGTTTTCACTGTGTCCTCACAAGACAGAAGGGCCAAGGGAGCTCTCTGTGGTCTCTTTTTTCTTTTTTATTATTTTTAATTAACATAATAATTGTACATATTTATGAGATATGGTATGATATTTTAATATACAATATGTATTGATAAATCAGGGTAATTAACAAATCCATCACTTCAAATGTTTATTTCTTTGTTTTGGGAGAATTCAAAATCCTCTCTTCTAACTCTCTGAATAGGAGTTACAATTGTGAATTATAATCACCGTATAGTGCTATAGAACACTAAAACTTTGTATCTAGCTGTACTTTTGTTTCCATTAACTAACCTTTAGCTATCCTAGGGTTTCTCTTATAAGGATACTAATCCCACTCATGAAAGTTCTGCCCTCATGACCTAATCACCTTCCAAGGTCCCTATCTCCAAATACTCTCACATTAGGGATTAGGTTTCAACATATGAATTCTGTGAAAACACAAACATTCAGACTATAACATCAACTCCAAAAATAAATAAATGCCAGCATTTTATCATATTTGCTTATTTTTAAATAAATAAAACATTACAATAAGTTGAATTCTCTTTTGCTTACCTCTCCAACGTCATTCACCTTCTACCTTCCCCAGTAGCAGCAGTATCATGCATTTGTTATATAAAAGTATAAAAACATATAGTAGCCATGAAGAATATAAAATTATTTTTTGTAAAATATACTTAAATGGTATCATATAGTACACAGTGTTAGGCAACTTTTTCTACACAATGTACTTTGTTGGAATTTATTTTCATTGCTATATGCAAATTATAGTTCAGTCATCTTAATTGTCTTATGATATTCTGTCATAGGTAATACACCAATACTTATCTGCTTACTTATCTGGTTTCCTTCTGATGGACATTTGGGATATTTCAAATATTTTGTGACTCTAAACAGAGTTGAAATAAATACTACTCTGTCTTCTAGAGTACAGGTACAGGACTTTATCTGATATATTAACCTATCTGAATATATTAACTGAAATTACTGGATTGCCAAATTCTGGGTTCCAGTTATTATGAAACAGGTATCCAAGGTGACTGAACCAAATCATACTTCTATTTGCAGTGTTTGACAATTCTTGTCTGTTTGGTTTTTTATCCTGGCCAACAGGAATATGTCAGACTTTCAGCTTTTGTCCTATTGAGAAATGTTAAATGCAAGCTCAGTGTTGTTTTACATTTCATTTTCCTGTTACTTATATTTTCATATGCTAATCATCCATTTATGTTCTTCTGTGAACATAAGGAACACTTACTTGCCCCTCTTTTTTATTGCATTGTTTGTCTTTTTCTTATTTTGTAGAAGCAAGTCTTTCTGAATAAAAAGTAGAGTTTACTTAACTTTATTGCTCCACTTTAGTAATTAAATATGTTGAAATTGTCTTCTATTTTGTCAATTTCTCTTTTTAAAAACACAAACTTTTAAAATAGTGGTCTTTATTGTACTGAAGTTTTAGTGTTGATATAGAGAGATTAATTAAAACTTTACAATTTCTGCTTTTTTGTATCTTGTTTATAAGTTCTTATTTCCAAGGTCATATAGGTACAATTATTCTTGTAATGGTATAAAGTGAAGATCTAATGGTATTTTCCAGCTATGGAAATTTCCATATGGAAATAAAGTTCTCCCAATTCCACATATTAAACACTCTGTCTTTTCCCCAGTGATTTACACTGCCTCATCTACTTTATGCCAAAGACTTTTTTATGCTTGGAGTTGTTTCTGGGTTTTTAATTTTGTTCCATTGAGCCATGTGTCTGTTGCTGTCTTACTTGCTTACTGTCTTATTACTGTACTTCATAGTAAGCCTGTATCACTTGTAGGTAAAGTTCTTTATTTCTGTTCTTCTTTTTCAGAATTATCTTGGCTAGATCTTGGCCCTATAAGCAATTTATAATCAATTTGCTCATTTCAATGAAAATGCCTATTGATGTTTTGGTCAGAATTGCATAGAATATACAAATTAATTTGATAATGATATTGTGTCAAATAGCTTCTATGTCCTCCTTCAGATTCACACTTCTCTATCTTAATCTCTTTTCTAGAAGACTGGCTTTTACTTAATTATTTTTCTGTACAGTTTCCTGATCTATAATGTGTGGATAATAAAAGTACTACCATAGAATTGATGCCAGGAATTAATATGCCTAGCACATAGTAAACACTACAAAATAGGCTATTAAATTAATGAATACAATATCTCAAAAGTTAAAGGACAGAATAATATCTATGAAAAAGTACAAGGAATTGTGAAACAAAAACAATTTAGATGTGAATCCTGGACATGAAAAATCTTGGCATAGAAAATAAACAGAATCATCAATCTTGGAAATATCAATATATCATCTGAAATTTAAAATATAAATCGACACATGGGATAAACTCTAGATTGGAAACTCTTTAGAGATAATTGGTCAGCTGGGATATAGTATGTTAGGATCACACAGAACTCTCTAGAGAGCTAAAAAGTTGTTTAAAAAATGAATAAGGTGACCTGGAAGGCAAGTAAAAGTTTTCAACACAAATAGGGAATTAAAAAGTACAAAATAAAAGAAATGACACATGGCAGAAAATTGATACTATAAGAAATCATAACAACATGTTAGAACTAAAGTAAAACATGAGCTTTATGAGTATAAGATCACATAGGGTGCTGGGCAGAATGAAATAAACTCACAATCAGAAATATTAATTAATATTAATAGAACAAGAAGGATAAAGAGAAATTCTTAAAAGTTAATAGAGAAAAAGGGAAGAACAATTAGACTAACAAAAGACATTTCATTTGTATCCATTTCATTAGATGCCAGGAGATACAGAACAATATCTTCAAAGTTAAGAAGGAATATCACTGTCAACCTAGAATCTTATACCCAAATTAGTTTATAAGAGGGGAAAATATAAAGATATTTTCAGAAACATAAAAATTATTAGCATTTACCTTTTATAAACCCTTGAAGGAGTTACTAAAAGATGTACTTTAGCAAGAGGAGATGTAAGTTCACAGGGAAGAAATGGGATGTAAAAAACAAGGAGCAAAAATGTCAGTAAAATATGTGGATAAGTCTAATAAAATAATTTGGGGAGAGGGTCAAAAAGATGAAGCTAATATAAGGAAGTGGTAGATTTCAGTGAGGAAATGATACACATAAGGCCTTTCTCTTTTTCAGACTAGGGATGGGTGACAATCACTTGGAATAAGGCCGTAAGTATGCCATTTGAACAAGCCATAGCCTTAGTCGGCGGCCTCATCTTTTAGTAACCTTTTCAGGACTGAACTCCACTCTGATCATTTCTCAGGCATAGGGTGCTTTTAAATCCCATCACCCTTCAGGACTTGAACCACTTAAAGGGGTAGAATTCCAAGCGTATCTTCCAATTTTTGGATCTATAGCTTCATAGCTTCATCTCCTGTTCATTACTGACTTGTTCATGGAAATGCTTTTTTCCATTTTTTCATATACATTTATATATTTACAGTTTATTACTATTTTGGAGCAGACAGAGAATTTCAAGCCAAAATGCATAGCACGTACATGCTTCATTGGCTGGAAACTCCCCCAAGTCTGTGCTAGATTACCTGTGCTCAGCTTAGCATCACCACCACCTACTTGCATAGACTCCCTTCATCACAAATAAGAGGCCAGGAATGACATTTCCTGGAATCTTTTGCTTCTTGTGATCCTAAGTTGATGTCAGTCAATGGGAGGTATTTGCCTGAGAGGGGAAGGCAGAGAAGTGAGAAAGGCCACACTCTCTGGAAGTACTTATAGGCAGAGGCAGAAGGCAGATATAAGGTTCTTAGCAGCTGACTCAGGATACTCTCTTGTGAATGACCCTGTTTGGTGCTGTGGGAACCTGAGATAGCCCAGCATTGCCCTCTAGAGAATCTCTCACTTTGGAGTTGCTGGCTGAGATAGATGGTAGGAGTTTCCTAAAATGTTCTGATATTTGAAACAGCTTTCAAATGATTGCTTCAGAATTTCTTATGTTGGTAATGCAGGCTGGGGTCATCCCAAATGACTTCTTTAACCTTTGTTCCTTAGCCCTACAGACACCTATAAAAACCTCAAATGTCCTGCTTTAAAGCTTCAAAGCCAAAGTACTTGGAATAGATAGAGAAGTATGGTTGCCAGTCACTAAGATGGCCCCTAATGATTGCTTTCTCCTTGTATTCATGATTTTGTGGAGTCCCCTCCCACACTGAATCAGAGATGATTCTAGGTAATCCATAGAATAAGGTGGAAGGGTTGATGTGTGACTTCTGAGGTTACATTCTAAAAGGCACTGTGGCTTCTGCCTTTTGGAAAACTTGCTCTGGGGGAAGCCAGTTGTCAATCCATGAAGACACTCAAATAACCCTCTGGAGAGGCCCACCTGATGAAGAACTGGGGCCTCCCACCAACAACAGGCACCAACTTGCCAGATGAAGGCGTGAGCTGCCTTGGGGTGGACCAGTTCCAGGCAAGTCATCAGATGACTTAAACCCCAGCCAACAACTGACTACAACTTCCTGAGAGACCCCAAGCTAAGAACTTCCCAGTTGAGCGACTCCTAAATTCCTGATCCATCAAAACTATGAGACATAATAAGTGATCATTGTTTTTATAAGCTACTGTTTTTGTTTTTGTGGGGTGATTATACAGAAATAGGTAACTAGTACAAGTGGCTTCTATTTTCCTCAATAAACTCATCATTTTTATTCATCCCAAATTGTCTTATATACCTATATAGTCACTGAACAATGAGAGTTAAACCTATTGCCGTTGTTTTGCGTGGAATTATTTGACAAGCCCAGGCAGCTTGTGGTTTTTCAAACTGGTTGACAATTTGCAGCTGGAGAGTTGTTTGTATCTGTCAAGATTATCAGTACGCCCATTGCTTATTCACCTTGTAGAAACAAGATGGCAGATTTGAGAGTGTTCAGAATATAACTTGTTTGAATCCCATCTCTACTATTTTCTAGCTGTAAAATCTTGAGCAAATTTCTAAACCTTTCTAAATTCTGGTTTGCTTGACTATTAAATATGAATAATAGTACCTACTTACCTGGTTTATAAGCAGGTTAAATTTTAAAAGTTATAAAAACTTACCTCATAGTGTCTGGCATTTAGTGATCATTTGCTAATAGTTTCTATGATGATGGTGATGAATTTAGACTATGGTGTTTGATGTTCAATGCCTCCCACGAATCCCTTCCTGTGTCAGTTATCTAGTGTTGTATAATATACCACCGCCAAATTTGTATCCAACAGCAGGTGACATTTTATTATCTCTTAAAATTCTGTGGGTTTACTGGGATCAGTTGGGTGGTTCTTCTGCTCCAAATGGGACTTAAGTCATCTGGGGGCTTGACTGGGTTGGAATATACAAGATGGATCACTCACGTGATTGTTTTTATTACTGTCTGTTGGCTGGGAGCTCAGCTGGGCTTTTGATTGAAGAGTTACACATAGCTTTTCCATTTGGCTTGGGTTTTTCACAGCATGATGGCTAGATTCTAAAAGGCAGTGTCTATAAAGCAGAAGTAGCCAGAAGCAGGAAGCAAAAGCTACTGATTCTCTCCAAGGCTAGGTCTGAAATTGGCACAGCATCACTCCTGCCACATCCTATTTGTTAAGCAGCCACTGAATCTGCCCAGATTCAAGAAGAGACATAGACTTTATCTGTCAATGGGGAGAGTGATGGAGAATTTTTCATCATCTTTAACTCACCAAACTTCCCAATTTCCTTTCCAGATATCTCCCCAAAATCCCTTAAGGTGTACCTACATAAGTCAAATAAGTGTATTGCCTTTTCCTAGCTGTTCCTTGCTGCTCTGTCCAGAGCAAGCCCAGCCCTCTCCACAAAGCTTTACTTAGCTATCTCAATTCTCTGGGGGATTCCTAAGACAGACTGTCAGGACTGGCCATTGATCAGTGTCTCAGTGCAATTTTATGACATCACATTTGCCTGTTATTTGGCACTTTTCAGGCTTGAATCTTCATTTCAAATGTCATTTCTTATTGAGTGGGTTTTATACTCGGCTTCCTATGTAAGCCTGCTATAAGTCAGTCTTTCCATGAATCAGTGCTTAGTAATTGTTTTCTGATTTGAACGATGCTATGGGGAGGCAGTGGTGGAAGGGAATTGACATTTGAACACTCAGAGTCAAGCATGATCCTAAATGTTTACATCCATCATCTCATACATTCTTCATGACCATCCTGTAAGAGAAGTATTATTATTCCCATGTGACAGATGAGGACGCTGAGTAGTTAACTTGTCATATTTAGTACAACTAGTAAGTGGGAAGTGGGAGAACCAAGACTGAATGCAAGTCTATCTGATGGCACGACTTTCATCTTTCATTGGCATTGCCCTGCCTGCAACTCCCTTGGAATAAAACTATCTGGGAAAAGAAGGGGAAACTGTGTGAGTAACTAAGGACTGTGGTTTCTAGAGCACTTGAGCCATAAACTCCCCGTGGTGAGGGCATGCTCTTGTAAGCCTCACTGTGTGCAGGCATTTATTTTGCTTGGGACCAAAGCTAAACATTAACCCACTTGAGCTTTGCCTTTCCTTTCCCACTTTCAAACTCCCATGGCTCCCAGTGGCTTTAGTCATGTATACCCTATCTATTATTATTCCCTTTTAAACTGCTTCTGGGCATGATGACTGCATGCTTGCAAACACCGTGGCATATTTGTGGTAATTAAACTTCACACCGACGTCTGGATCCAGGGCTTCCACAGGCCTCATGGCTCCAGCATTGCCTGGGAGCCCCTCTGTATGCCTTCATTTGAGGAATCTCAAGTGAGTGCTTGTGGCTCCTTCTCCCCAGCCTCAGAGGGGAGAAAAATTGCTGGCAAGGCATTTCCAGAGGGCTTCAGGGGGATCAAAGAGAGAAAAGCAAACACTGAGGGAAAATGTGCTATTTATTCTTGGAACAAAGTTACATTGGCAGCTTTCTCCTCTCCAGTAATACTTGTTTTCCTGAAAGGATTACACTTGCATTCGCTTCCTCCCACAGGATTTAGCTGCCACTCAGCTCATGACCTGTAACTTCTATCTCCCGCCCCCTCCCAACCACGCTTTCAGTTTTCTCACAGGCTGGGCAAAAATTAAAGAGATTAAAATCATCCATGAGAAAAAGTGGGTTAGTGCAGCTGCTGCAAATGCCCTGCGTCAGCAGCCCAAGTCAGCAGCTCACATAAACTTGGCCATGTGAGTAGTGTTCCCGGGCCACAGACAGGGAATCCCAGGCCTTTAGGGCTTCCTCCTTAGAGAAGGAACGAGAAGGAGAATTAGGCTGAGTGGTGAAGGCTGCCAGGTAGACGTGTCTTTCTTTGGGAGAGCAATTCCATTTGTGTTTTTCATGACCATTTATGCTTTTAATTGAATAATTAAAGAAATTCATGGGTGGTTATATGGCAGAGTAATTTATCGAGATATTTACCTGTGTCTTGGTTTCTTCACTGAGGGTACTCTTTGCCTCAGAAAGGTAGCAAGACCCTGTCATGCCCTTGTCTTTGAGAGCTGTTTCGTTGCGGGGCTGAAAACAGATTTTCCAGTAGGAGACATCCCTATTTCTGTTTTTGTTTCAGCTCCCTATGCACCTTGAGGAGAATCATGCTGCTCTGTGACGGGCAGGAGTGGGAGCTTTGTAGTTATGAAGGTGTCCACCCTGACTGGAGACTAAGGGAGTCTCTGAAAATGAGAGAAAGAACAGAGTCACTGGGGTGCCCTTGAAGTATGATCATCCAGACCTTGCTTTCCAACAGCACCAACAATGAGGGCAGCTGAGGGGCTGAAGGTGGCACTGGGGTAGAAATAATTAAACATTAAGGTCTGTGACCTTGAGAACCTCTGTGAAAAGAATCCCCAGGCCCAAGCCTTAGAAGAACTTGCCTCAGGGCTCCATGCTATTTTGGAAAACAAGCCTGGATGTGGTGACCAGGTAGACAGAGTCTCTTTGCATGCTCCGCGTCATGCACCTCTACCTGACCCTGGACTTCAATCTGACTCTGGGGAGGGGACATGCCCCAGTAATAACTGAAATTAAAATTTTCTATGAAATGAATAGAAAGCTCAGGGCAAATTATATTAAATTAGAGAAGTAAAAGAAGCATGCATTTCTTGCACCCTAATCATGTGGTAGGTGCAGTGTGCAAACTTGAGACAGAGAGATGAACAAGAACCTATTGCCCTCACAGGACCCGGATGTGGGAGACGTAACAGGGTGCAGAGCTCTACAGTGAAAATGTGTCACAGATGCCCAGGACTCAGGTGGGGTTGCTGCCTCTGTTTGAGGGCAGACAAAGCTTCCCCGAATTGCTCACCTTTGTCCTCAGTCTTAAAAGATAAGCTGGAATTCCTTAGTGGAGGACGAGGTGGAGTCAAGAACATTCTGTACAAAGGTACAGAAGCGTGAAATAGCATAACCTGTTTGTGAAACTGCAAAAAGGTTGACATGGCTGAAGCAGAAGATGGGTTGGTACTGAATGGTTGGGAGAGACATGTAGGGGCTGACCCTGAAGGACGTTGCATCCCATACTAAGGAGACCTGATTTTATCTTGTAAGAGGTGGGCAACCCCTGAAGCATTTTAGTGACGCAAACAGATGTGTCTGTTACCAAGCAAAGCCAGTTAAAGAAGGTCACAGAGGAGGAATGATCACAAAGGTAGGAGGGGATCTAGGAAATGGAGAAGCACAGAAGTGAAAGGAGGAGTGGGTATGAAGAAGGATGTGGCTACAGCAGCAAGTACTGCAGGGAGATGAGGAGCATTAGCAGGAGGCAGCCACGGGGGACTTTAATGAGGGCAGTTTCAGTGGCGTGTTGGGTACAAAAACCAGACTACCATGAGCTGAGGATTGAAGGGGATTAAGAAAGTGAGGCGAGTGAATACCATTTGTTTGAGAAGTTTGGTTATGAAAAGAATGAAGTATAAATAAAAATATCTGGAAATAATTAAAAATTATTAGAATATTTATTAAATTAAAATTAAATAATTAAAGAGCCAAAAAACAATATATGTTGGCATGGATGTGATGAAAAGGGAACACTTTTACACTGCTGGTGGGAATGTAAATATGGAAAACAGTACGGAGATTCTTTAAAGTTCTAAAAGTAGAACTACCATTTGATCCACCAATCCTACTATTGGGTATCTACCCAAAGGAAAAGAAGTCATGTGAAAAAGACACATGTAACACATGTTTATAGCAGCAGAATTTGCAATTGCAAAGATATGAAAGCATAGTTCCATATCTTTGCATATTTAAGTGCTCATCAACCAACCAGAGGATAAAGAAAATGTAGTGTATGTACATCATGGAATACTACTCAGCCATAAAGAGGAACAGAATAATGTCTTTTGCAGCAATTTGAATGGAGCTGGAGGCCATTATTCTAAGCGAAGTAGCTCAGGAATGGAAAAGCAAATATTGTATGCTCTCACTTACGAATGAGAGCCAAACTATGAGGATGCAAAGGCATAGAACAATATAATAAATTTTGGGGACTTGAGGGGGGAAGGTTGGAAGGCAGGTGAGGGAGAAAAGACTACACATTGGGTACAGTGTATACTGCCCGGGTGACAGGTGCACTAACATCTCAGAAATCACCACTGAAGAATTTATCTATGTAACCAAAAATCACCTGTACCCCCAAAATAATAAAATAAAATAAAAATTAAAAAAAGAACAATATCTAGAAATGGGTCCAGAATCTTGAAGGTTTATTTAATAATTATTTATTTATTATTAGCTAACAATTATTATTTAATATTAAATAATATCCTTTAATTATTAAATTTTACTTAATTATTTAATGATAATTGATTATTTAGTAACAATGATTTATTATTGATTATCTAACAATAATACATTATTAACATAAACATGGGGGAGCTTCAGGTATGTTCGAGGCAGGGGAAGGAGACAGTGGGAAGATTAAAGAGAAGGAGAGAGGAAACAAGGATGAGGAGGAAAGGCCTTGCAAGCAAGGGCTTTTGTACAGAGAAAAGCCCCCCAGACCAAACTTCCCATGTGCCCAGGGAATTTGAAGTCATAGGAAGCTCTGTTGCCCTGCACATCTCATTACAAGTAAACTTTATGCTTCTGGAAAGTACAGCAAGCCATTTAAAATAAATCAAGAGTATTGTATTGTTCATATATTAATCAAATCTGCTAATTTAACAGATTCCCAGTGTGGACTAAAAATGAAGCAAGTGAATCAGCCTTTCATTTATTAGCTCTTCTTCTGTTAGGATCAAAATTTTAGATTCTTCATTTACATCTACAGTAGATCCCAAACTCCATCAGATGTCTTCAGACACAGGAGACCAACTGGTTGCTGGTCGCAGACACTGGTTTAAGCAATGGAAACCACTCCGATTTGGGCACCGGGGACATGAACACATTGCCATCCAGTTGGTTTGATTAGATCTAGCATACCTGTGCATAAGGATACCGTGTTCCAGAATTTGCAACCATGAAATCTATGAATCGAAGAATGGATTAAAAGCATGAACTATGCGGGTTTCAGAAATTTGGGGCCCCCTCAATAATCTGTTCTGGTTAGTGTACACTCTTCAGGGAGATTAAGAGCTCGGTATGATTTGTCATCTGTCCTGTGTTTTGCCCATTTATCTTTCAAACCAAATCACTCTTAATTTCTCAGGTTGACACCTTTCACAGAGTTACAGAAAATAAGTCTTTGAGGAATTTGGAAGAGTTGCAGGCAGTCTCATAATGGAACCCTAACATAGGGCTCAGTGTCCAGTTCAGGTATGCTATGAGGGTGAGCTAGTTTAACTCAAAAGTTATACTTTATTCCAAACTCTTATGTATCTTTTTTCTCTAAAAATGTATAGTTTTCTAGACATGCAGGATAATTTTTCAAACAGGTCATGAGATTAAAATGTAGTGGGATATCTCAATTTTATAATGAGAGTCAATGGTATTTTCAATAAAAAAATAGATTTATCTTATTTTTAAAATATTTATCTTATTGACAACTTTTTGCAGCCCATGTATATTGTGACTTGGGATCTAACTTGAATTTTCTTAAAGCACAACTATTAGCATTTTCTCTAGGAATCTTTCATAGTTTCATTGTCTCATTTTTTATAATTGAAATCTCTCAATTTTACAGTGGCTTCCTGTTGGTTAGAAAGAGAGTGTTGTGTATGGATGATTTGTTTAAGTTCTGTTTATGCTTATTTAACCTTGTTAGTCAAGATGAAAAATGAAGAAGAGGTGTCAGCCTGGGCATGAGAATTCCCCTATAGAAAATAGAAAAAATAATAAAGAAGCAAAATTTATACTAAGCTATGTTTATGGTTTAAATGGTGAATATGTTTTAATTAAAAACCTATCATTAATCAGAAGAAATGTTGTATTGGGCAGCAGCAACTGGCTAGAGAAATATTTTGATTTCTACTCTATTACCCCAAGCAAGACAAAGTGTTTGATCCAGGAGTATTTAAATCTCTATTCTTCTGACTAGGGCCTGTGAGGAAATAATTCAACAAGATAAACCCCAACTCCACAATAGAACAGATAAAGAGGATACTTAATTGATGCATTTTACTCAATATTTCATCCTTTTCGGGCACATTACACATTTAAAAAGGTGAGAGACGTGATGAGAACATGTGGAAACTTAGCTGTGTGGCTTATATTCCCTGGAGGTCTTAGTTCCATGAAAAGTTCTTTTGAACAACTGACTTGTGCTCCTGGCATCCTCTCATATTCCTTTGTACAGGTAAAACTTTGCTTTCTGAAAAAAAAGACAAAGCCTGGAGAATGTGGGTTTTTATAATTTGGTTGTCTACATCTGGAATCTAGAATTGCAGAGGGGGTATAACTGTCAACATTGATTTATTTGGCAATTAAATGCATCCATTAGACCTTATAAAAAGTTGGCGAAAGGTTGGACTATAAATAAGGCATACTGCATTCTTTGACCTTTGGTGTCTAGGTGATGTTAGTAGCTAATACTATCAAATGACTAGTTTCATTTCAGCAGGCTATCATGGAATGAATGAATGTAAATGCCACTTGGTTAATGACTATCCATGGACCTTAACAGAAGTCCCATTACTTTGCCAGGAAATGCAATAGCAAAAGTGAGACAACAGGAGAAAGAGAGAGATAGAGAGAGAGAGAAAGAGAGAAAGAGAAAGGTTGTCCTCATTTCTCCAAACTAACATTTTAAACAAGTATACATTTTCTTTTCAAGTTCACTTTTGATAAGATGAATAGATAGGAAATGACTGTAGGGCAAAGCATGAAAAAAAATTTTCGGCCTCCTGATTTTCCTAAAGTGACATCATTAATTGTGACACATTGGTGTCTCTGTCTGCACATCCATTAGCCTCTCATCAGGCCATGAGGCAATTTCCTTTGTCTTTCATTATTCGCTTTACATGCCTGCCTTGCTCCATCACTCCTGGAGATCATTTACTACTTCTGGAATTAATAAGAGCTGGAAGTTTGAAGGCTTCTTGTAAATAGCAGTGCCATAGTGGAAGCAGGCAAGGATTCTGGTTTCAATCATTTGTACTTTCTTGGGACAAAACCAGATTTCCTACCTTGTGGGGTAGGAAAATCCCCACATCCTACCACATGGGGATGATTTCAGTCACTTACGGCAGAGAAAAGTCCAGGGATTTTTGTCTTTCACATTGTATGGCATTGTCTTAATACTCCACAAACAAGAGAGTAGTTTTGATGTTCTTCTTTTTCTGGTGACTTTTGAAGATCATCCACTACTAGACTGATCTCCTTACTGTTTTATAAACTTCTCATCTGTGAGGACCTGGAATTTGTCTCTGCATTTCCTACAGAAGTGGCTTTCAATCCTAACGGCACATTGTAATTATCTGGAAAGGTTTAAAAAAAAGCCCTACTCCTAGAGATTCTGATTCAATTGGTCTGGTCTGGAGCCCAGCTTGTGATTTCAGAACATGCACCAGGTGAGAGCTGAGTATATAGTGCAGCAAGGTTGCCTATGGTGTCTAGGACAGTTCTCTGTGAAGGGCGGGCAGTCTCCAGGAAATGACAGTTAAGCTGAACTGCATTGATAGACACATGGGTTACACAGTGCCAGATGATTTTGGGTGAGGACATATCTGGACATATTCTCACTGCAAGCATCTTGTGGTGCCTTTGGCAGCTCATCATTTTTGGGTAAACCATAGGAGTCTAAGGGTTTCACCTTCGCTCAGCTGGTGACTCAGTTTGTTTTTGTTTTTGGCTGCCTTTGGGTGTTGTGCCTTAGTTTGTTCATCAGTAAAATGGGGGTAATAAAAGTCTGAGGTTGTATTTCTGTTTGAAGCAAAAACTAGTAAATATTTGCCACAATGAGCTTTGTGTAAAATCATCAAATTACTGCTATGCAAATGCAGATGGAGTTTTGGAAGCAGAAGCAACAGGAATGTGGCTAGAGTCTTGTCTAACAGTAGCTGATCGATGGGGCTCAGTGGTGACATGGGTGGAACACGATCCTCCTATCAAATCTTGTCATCACAATATTTGTGCCACTGAGGGAATGCCACAGCCTCCACTCACTGAGCATTAAAACGATCACATCTTTGTATTAGCTGAAGGGGCCCTGGCTACTAGACTTTTTCCATGAGCTGGATGTGCTGTTGGCCACAACATCAGTGTGGGGGGATCGTGGTTCCCTGCTCTGACCACCAGTGCCGTGGGAGCCCTATGCACTCCACTGACATTACCTGCCCACATCCGCAAGGCTGCCCACACTGAGAGCCCCAGCTCTCAGCCTTGAGGCGAGAACCAGGCATGAAGTGGTTACTTGAGATCCTGAGCTGCAGATCCTGGTTTCCTGAGATGAACCCTTTTCTTCCTCTAATTCTTCACCTCTGGTTAGAACTGGAGCTGTACGCTGTGCCTGTGCACATGGACTCCCTACTCCTCTGCGCTTCCTGTATCAGCCTGTGCATTCCAACCTCTCCTGTGTTCCCTGACCAACTCTACCCTGAAGGCCTATCCAGCAGACCCTATGAGACCAGGATAGGCAGCTTCAAAAGGTAGCCATTGAGAATTGGCCCTGGTCTAGCAGAGGCTTAATGCCTATTTCTCACATCTGACCTAAAGTCTTAATTGATATCTGGCACTGTTCCATAAATATGTCTCCCTGGAAATGGAAAATAGCTATTTCTCTCTTTTATAATAATTTTGTCATTAATGAAGCAATGAGCCCTCTCATCTTGGAATAAATCACCCCAGTGTTTTCAGTTTCTCTTAACAGTCTATGGGTTATCTCCCCTCATCTCCTCTCAGCCTAGAGTGTCAAGCCACACACAGTACCTTCAAAAAAGAGCAATCAAAGACAACTTATTTTGTGGGTAGGAAAATGAGGCACGGAGAGTTTCGATAACTTATAACCATAACAAGCAAATGGGACTTGAAATGAAGATTCTCGCCTCCATAGAATGGGGGTGGGCAGAGGTGGTGGACAGGAACAATGATGCAATAGAATGTATACTTAAGAAACTTGGTGTAATCCCAGCACTTTGGGAGGCCGAGGCGGGAGGATCACGAGGTCAGGAGATCGAGACCATGGTGAAACCCCGTCTCTACTAAAAATACAAAAAAATTAGCCGGGCGTGGTGGCGGGCGCCTGTAGTCCCAGCTACTCGGGAGGCTGAGGCAGGAGAATGGCGTGAACCCGGGAGGCGGAGCTTGCAGTGAGCCGAGATCGCGCCACTGCACTCCAGCCTGGGCGACAGAGAAAAAAAAAAAAAAAAAAAAAAAAAAAAAGAAACTTGGGCTACAGAGACGAACAGATCTTCATGTTGTTACAGTTTGCTTATTTATAAAATAACAGAACAAGAGTACTTAGCCAATCAAGATGCTGTGTTGATTAAAATAAATGTATGTGAAAAGGTCTGGCATAGAGTTTGGTATCTAAGAGGCTCTCATTAAAAGCATACACACACACATGAACACACGTGTGCATGCAAGCATGAAGTTAGTAGCTTTGAGGGGTTCCTTTCCAAGGTGCAGCCATAACCCATAGGTCCCCTGACATAGCTCCTGGTAGAATCTACCTCTGTAGGATCCTTAAGTAGCCATTTATCTCAATGTTGGCCTTCATGCAGGGATGCATGTTCTGGAGAATGACCCACCGGAACCCCAAGAGGGGCTCTCAGGCTAGCAATGGATGCACTTCTGTCCTTCTGCACAACCAGCAGGAGATAATCTAGATGGCAGCTCTAGTCTCTCCATACCTGTGATTCCTGAAATCTGTTGAAGTGTAGGGGGTTCAACAGTATCTGCTTCATTTTAATAAAATGAGGCAATGTTTATAAGTGAGACATAGCCCAGTGACTGGCACGTACTAAGTACCAACACATATTAGCAGTTCTTAGTAGTGGTAGTATTTTTAAATCCAAAGCTAGATTGGGTCAGAGTGCTTCCAGGTGTCCTTTCTCCAGCCTGGGGGGCAAATAAATAGGCTCAAGATTAGGGCCCATCTATAGAAAGTCTATGCTCACCTATCGGCACCTGTGCCCTATTTATTTATTTCTTTACTAATTAGTTCATTCAACACACATTTACTGAGCACTGATTGTATGTGTGCTCCTGTGCTTGGCACACAAACCTCTGATCTCTGATATTCGTACAGGGCTGTGCCCTTGGCTAACACACGTAGTATTATATCAGGAAACCCCGCTTCTCAACACAGCCTCTCCATATGCCTGCTGGAAAGCTGGAGAGTTAGGGGGAGCTCTGATGATGGCACCTTGCATGCCAGAGTGTGGAATTTGGAGTCAGGCAAGTGTGTATTCTTTTTACAGATAAGGAAACAGAGGTCGGAGAGAGGAGTACTTTCTCCAGTTCAGAGAGTAATTTAGTGCTGTCTGAGGCTACAGCCTTGTTCCCTGATTAGTTTAGGAAACAAGGGCCCTTTCTACCAGACCAGTTGTCTCTGCATGACAGTGGGATAACCTGTCTTTACATTTTCATCTACAGATAGGTGTTGTTTTCCTTTCTGAAAAGCAGCATTTCAAGGTAAAATGAAGTAGCTCTTGAGTAAGTCTGAAACACTGGCTCTCATCTCTGGCTGTATGAGATCATCTTGAGAGCATCTGAAAAAAAAAACTGATGTGGGAGCTCCACCCCACACAATTAAAGAAATATTTGCGAGGGTGGAGCTGGGGCCTCCTACTGGTTTTTAAAGCTCCCCAGGTGTTTGGCCTTTACACCCAGGGCTCCATAGTCTAATATACAGTCAGTCCAATATACAGTATAATACACAGTCAGTGGTCTAGCGGGCAGTGCTTCCAAATTCTAATGCACATTTGAATCATCTAGGGATCTTGTTAAGCTGCAGATACTAATCCAGTGGTTCAAGTGCAGCCCGAGGGTCTTCATTTCCATCAAGCTTCCATGTGGTGTTAGTACTGCCAGTCTCTGGACCACACTTGGAGTAGCAGCTCCAGAAGGTACTCTGAGATTCTAGTCATCCACTTGGTCACTGGCTACTCTAGCCAGAGGCCTGGGAGTTACCTCTCTCCTTCATCCTCTCCTCATCTTCTCCCTTTCAAGCCCTTGGTCATCAGATCTTGTCAGTTCCATCCCACTGCTTCTAGGAGCTCCTCTCCTTTCCTAACGGACTGGCACAACATTTTCCTCCCTGTTCCCCACCATCACTCACTGCCCTGGCTGTGTTCTTTGCTAGACCACTTCCTGAAGGCTTTCTTATTCCGTCTTCCCTCTGTCCAAGCTTTTATTTTGATTCTGTAGAAGGCTCTTTCACTCCGTGACCCATCTCTTAAGAGACCACTGCATCCCGGGACCTGTTCTCTCCCTGCACTCATCCCCTATGACGATTGTCTAGGAACAGGGTGTCCCTCTGGTTGTTTCTGCGTTTCCAGCGCCCAGCTGAGCGCCCATCACTCTCAATAAATACTTGTTGATTTTAACAAACAAAACCCCAACCCTGAAAGAGAAAGGCCAAACGGAGGCCTCAGCTGCATTTCTTCCGATAAAAATGAACATTCCTTCGAGATTATCCATCAGGCTTTAACTTCCCACTCAGAAAAAAAAAATTGATCACATTTAACAAAGTAAGTGGTTATTTCCTGTCTGAGTTGAGTAGCTGAATACAGGCTCAAAGCAGGCGACGGGACAGGAATGAGAGGATGGATGCTGGCAGGGGCTTGGAGGTCTGCTTTCAAATCTGGGCTAGTCCCAGCATGGGGAAAGGCTGGAGGACCGGGATAGGTTGCGGACTACCGATAGGGAACCTCGCCGGTCCTGCAGACAGTCAGCAGCGCAGGGAGGCAGGCAGGAGCTGGGAGCGTGAACTAACTGGCGCGGAGGGAGCCGTTCAGGTTTCGCGTCTTGTGGGCGCCCACATGGGCCGCTGGCTTGCAGAAGGGGGCGGGGGAGAGGGAGGGCAGGTCCGGAGCCAAGCGGGTGGAGGAGGGGGGAGATCGAAGGAAATGAGACAACCTTTTCCTCCCACTGACTCGGGCTCCTCCAGCTTCTGCGGGGCTTGGCGCCGCCGCCCGTGAGCACCCAGGCCGGGACCCCACGTCCCCAGGCCAGCCCTGACCCCGGCGGCCCCTCCGCCGGGATTCCTTTCCGAGGTGCTGGTGCCTGCCCAAGCTCCGGGCAGCGCTTCGTTGCGTCCGCCCCTCAGTGATCAGCTCCGGGTCCCCCTGCTCGGCCCCGCGCGCCCCAAGCGCAGTCCCCGGAAGTGCGCGCCGGGGCCCCAGCAAAGGTAAGAGGCGCCTGAGAGCGCTCCCTGAACTCTGGGGCACCCGGCATCCCCAGCGGGCTCCAGCTTCTCCGGAGCACCCTCTTTTCGGAAACACCCAGAGCACTTCTGACCTGAAGCCGCTGCTTTGTTCCCAAGCCCCTGCCCAGGTGTTGTAGGCTGGGTCCCACAGGGAACTCTTGCTTCCCAGCGCTTTCTTTTTTGCCTCCTCTTCCTCCCACTTCCCTGTTTCTTCTCTCGCCCCCCTGCTTCTTTCTGGATAGAACAACTCTCAACTCCCTCCCTCTGCAGCCCAGCTTCGGAAAGCAGGTCGTTCCCAAATCTGGCGCTTCTCTCCTGTGCCTCTGGGAGCTGGGCTGAGCCTGACTGGCTTCGATCCCAAGCCTGCGGGGGGCGGACCTGCCAGAAATGTACGTGCTGCACCGTGGACTATTTACCTGGTTTGTTTCGGAGGCAGACAACTCGCCGCGCGCATTTGGCGACCCCCAGGACCCCGAAAGCCGAGTGGATCAGGGAATGAAAGGCTGTTGGCGCCCCCTAAAGTCCCAGTGGGACGCTTTGCTTTTGGAGAGGGGCGCCCAGACAGTCCACGCTGCTCTATCTGGGAGGTCTGCGTAGGGGTCCCCACCCCTACTCTTCAGGGGTAAGGGGAGGTGTTGGCACGCAATACGGAGGGCGTTGGGGCATGGAGGAAATGAGGATGTCCTGGAAGGAGAGGAGTGCCAACCACATCGTCCTGGCTTGCCATGTTGTTCTTATTAACTGCCTGAGTTCTCATAACAAGCCTATGTGTAAGGACTCTTACCCCTTGTTTTACAAACGGGCAAAATGAGATGGGGCCACACAGCTAGCTAGGAAAGGGCCCAGCCAGGATTTGGGTCCTAGCTGGTCTATACCACACACACACTTCAAGTCCCGCCCTACAGAAGATTCTTCTTTTTAGTGAGCAAGAACTGTCCCCCCAACTCCCCCCCGCCACCTCCTTTCTCATAGTACAAGGGACCAGGCTTTTTCCCTTTTGACCTAATATACCTCGATTCTATTCAGACCCAAACTACTTATTATCTACTGTCCTCTGAGTTCAGTGGCAAGCACTGAGGTTTCACCTTTGAACCTTATTAATTCATCCCCTTCTTGTCATCCAGTCTGTCACAAAATGTGTAATACTGTTCAGAAGGCTGACTTGAATCTCCTTTCCATAAAGGCAGTCAAGCGCAGTGGCTAAGAGCCCAGGCCCTGGAGTGAGACCACCAGCTTGAATCCTGGCTGGGGCCTTTCTGTACCTTTCTGTAGCTGGATTTCCTCATCTGTAAAGCAGGCTTAAATTAATGGTTTTCAACTAGAATTTTGATTTTACTTCCCAAGTGACATCTAGCAATGTCTGGAGACATATTTGGCTGTCATCATGTAAGTAGAAGAGGAGCTTATTCATCTGGTGGGTAGAGGCCAGGGATGCTGCCAAATATCCTGTATTGCACAAGACATCTCCCCCCTCCCCCACTCCACTTCCAAGATTTAAGAATTATCTAGCCTAAAATGTTAATAGTGCTGAGGTTGAGAAGCCCAGGTTTAATGTATCACTTCATGAAGAGTGCCATTATTTCCAGCTCTCATCCTTTTATCTGCTCTAGTTTGGCTGATTATACCAGTCTCTATCCCAGTCTTTCCCTCCATTCCAGTGCCAGAATTCTGTTGCCAAATCCACAGCAGGTCATGCTGCTATATTGCCTTAGCACCCTTGTTGGTCCCCTATTGCTAACAGAAGGGATAGGAATTGGGAATCTGCAGGTGTTTTACAAGCACTAAAGGTAATTCCTCTGCATGTTAAAGTTTGAAAATCACTGTTTTTACAGAATAAAATGTAACCTCCGGCCTTGTACACATGGCTCTTCACAACTGGCCTCACCTTACGCCACTTCCTCAATGTTCCTGACATTCCCCCAACCCGCTATTCTTTTGGTATTCTAGGTCCTGACTTTTTGAATGCCCTTCTTCCTCCTTGGCTGGCAATCAATCTTTGAGACTAGAAGTTAAGTCTCCTTTTGGGTGAAGCATCATTCTTCAGTTCCTACAGACCGTTTTGTTGCTCCCTGCCCTGCCCCAGGTTGGGGGAAAGCCTCAGCCTCAGCCTCAGCCTCAGCCTCCCCTTTCCCCACCTTTTTTTTTTTAAATAAATATATCTCTCTTACAGTATTTTGTTTATCTCTCCCCTGGTCTTACATACTTAGAATCTAGCTCAGTGCCGTCGATGCTCACAGTGATGGTTTCAGGCTTAGGCGTCAGGCTTCTTGTGTTCAAATCTCAGTTCTGCCACTTATTAACTCTGTTAAAAGTTAATTACTTGACCTTGGTCAAATTGACTCAGTCTCTCAAAGCCTTCTTGGTAAGAAGAAATAGCCTACCTTCTCTGCAGACTAGTATGACTAACTAATGGAATAATAACCATTCATCTTAATACTGAGTGCCTACCTAATTCCCGGACATGGTTCAAGTGTAGCATTTTATGCGTTTTTACTCATTTAAACCCTATAATGTCCTTTATAGTTACTAATGGTATTGCCCCATTTTCCAGACAAAGAAACAGAGGCACAGAGAGGCTAAGCAGTTTGCCCAGAGTCATGGAGCTAATGAGCGGTAGGGCCAAGATTCACACAGACATCTGGATTTCAAAACACATACTCTTTACACTGTGCAGGTAAAGGGCTTAGCCCAGTGCTTGGCACATAACAAGTGCCCAGTTAATGTGAGATAAGGTTTGTTAAGTGCATTAATGAGAGCCTAAGTCCATTGGGTTTTCCACCTGCATCATGCTTGTGATTTAAGACTATGCCATTGTTTTTACAACTCTTGCTCCTTTCCTTGCCTCCTTGCCCTTCCACCAGCCACAGAGGGGCAGGACATTGGGGTTAGTTCCCAGTACCACTGATCTTGATGCTAAATTGAGCCTATGTACATAGCCAGGGCTAGAAGAGGATTAACTTTTTTGGGAGGATGGAGTCAACACACACCTGCCTGGAGGAGAGAGGTGCAGACTTGGGGTCGAAAACTCTGTGACCCCAGCTTTGTCCTTACAGAGCATGTGCCCTTTGCAGTGTGCACCTAGCATATAAATATTGGTGAAACCAATTGATGAATGAGGGATGGACGAATAAATGCCACCAGCTGAGTCTCCCACATTATACTTGATCAGATGCAAAGCACAGCTTCTCTCCACGTATTGTAAGGCTCATTTATCTATTGACGTTAAAACTGGCTAAGGGAATTTAATGACCCATATGGGGTGTTGAAGAAGCAGATTTGGAGCCACTCACTGACCCTCTGGGTAAGTTGTGTTTGACACTGGATACTTGGTTACAACTGATCATTAAACTAACTTGGAATCTTCTGTTGCTTCTAATGCAGCCTTGGCTTTGAAAACCAAGCCCACTCCTTGCTAGTCCCTGGGCCACTTGCTTTGTGGGCTAGACCGCCTTACACAAATACCTGCACATTTGTGTACTCTGCCTTCCTCCACAGCTGTCCTGCACAGCTGTAATCCCCCTGAGTTTGCTTGTTTTGGCAGGTTGTCTCCAAAACTTCAGTGGGATGAGGTCACCTGGCATGTGTAAAGCCTTGTGGGTTTTTTAGGGGCCAGGGAAACATTCTAGTAAGTGCTGCTTTTGAGGGTGGAGTAGGGTAAGAACTTTCCTGTCCATTGACATCCAAGACTCTTCAGATCCCCATGGTGGGGTCCTCAAACCCCTTCGCTGGTCCCTGGCCTGTTAGGAACAGGGCCATCGCCTGAGCTCCACCTCCTATCAGATCAGCAGCTGCATTAGATTCTCATAGGAGCATGAACCCTATTGCAAACCGCATGTGCGAAGGATCTAGGTTGTGCACTCCTTATGAGAATCTAATGTTTGATGATCTGAGGTGGAACAGTTTCATCCTGAAACCATCTCCCCCTATCCGTGGAAAAATTGTCTTCTAGGAAACTGGTCCCTGGAACCAAAAAGGTTGGGAACCACTGCCCTATAGCACTGCCTTCCCCTTCCCACATCAGACTCGTACGTACTCTCTCCTGGCATTATCCCCTCTCTTAGGTCACTAGCTGGCTGACCTGAGAAACAAATTCCTGTAGGATATTAATGACTTGAGTAAAAGTTAGACCCAAGATCTTTGGGCATCACTTGTATTTATACTGAGGCTTTTATAGCTTGGCACAGAAGATAAACTAGCCCAGGGTAGAAAGGTCAGGGGGATGTCAGGCTTGGTGCCAGGTCTTGAGGCCTCTGATGTCACACTTTGTTGGCTGCCACTTTGGGTAGCACCTCTTAACTGACCTGCAGCAGACTTTCTAATGAAGCTGGCCCCTGCTTTGTGTGTCTAGTTCTAGGGAGATATACTTTGTCCCGTTTACGTCTTGAGCTGTATTCTCTGTGAAATGCACTCTGTTGTTTGACTCTGTGTGAAACCCTGTTTAGTGCTGTAAAGGGCATTTGGTCTCAGACTAGAGTGGTGGCAGAACCTTGAGGTATTAGTGTGGACTTGGAATACATGTGCAATAAGTAGCTCTGTGCAGGTGCCAGAGACACAAAGACGAAGACCTGGTTTGTACCATCAAGATTGCAGTCCATGACATATGATGGACATGTGAATAGATCATCAGAGTGTGTTAAGTGGAATAAGAGATCTGAGCAGAGAACTGGGAGCTCAAAGGAACCAGTACCATCTCTGCTAGAAGAGTTAGGAAAGGCATCAGAGAGAAGAGGATGTTTGAGCTTGGCCTTAACGTGTAAGCGGGAGCTTGGCAGGTTTGAAGGGACTGGTGATTAAAGAGCATTACAGATAGGAAACAGCATGTGTAAGAATCAAGAAAGGGCCTGGAAGACATGTAGGCATATGGTGGGAACTGGAGGGTGGAGATGGGCCTGGGGAGGTGACTTTGACATTTTACCAGTCAAGGAGTCTGTACTGTTTTGAGACAATGGAGTGGGCATTTAAAGCTCAGGTGTGCTGAGCTCTTTGAATAGTGGCTCTGCCTCTTATCTCTGCTGGCCTTGTTTCCTCCTGGGGCAGTGGAACCAGAGCCCATGGGTCAGGGAGGGACACTGTCTCTAGTAAGCAAAGAAATCAAAATCAGCGGGGAGGGGGGAGGGATGGCATGAGGAGATATACCTAATGCTAAATGACGAGTTGATGGGTACTGCACACCAACATGGCAAATGTATACATATGTAACAAACCTGCACATTGTGCACATGTGCCCTAAAACTTAAAGTATAACAATAAAATAAAAAAAACTGAAAAAGAAAAAAAAAGAAATCACAATCAAAAACAAAGCTGAGCTGGGAGGTTGTGGGTAGTTGTTTTGTTTTCTTTTCAAAGTCCTAGCTGATGAGCTATGTGAGTGGCCCCTCTGGAGTCTGGGTTTTACCTTTAGAGCGTCCAAAATTCTATATGAATTGCTAAGCGATTGCTAAATTTCTCCAGACTTAGAAAGGGATGGAGAAACAGAGGGAAGGATGGGGAGGTGGGAGAGAAAGAGAGAGAGAGAGAGAGATTGAATTTTGATGTTAAAGTCTGTTTCACATAAAATCCAGCCTGTGATCCAGCAGATCAACAGCTATTAGGATTGCCACATTTCCTGGGAATTACATTCCCATTTGCAGTCTTTCTTTGAGCCCAAAGCTGTTTGCATGTGCTGATTGCATTGAGCTCCCCACAGAGGATGGGTGCATATGCTTATTGAATAGACAATTGATGTAGGTCCTTCTATAGGTCATCCCCAGGCTTTACTCATTTATTCACCACTTAGTGACCCCCTGGCACATAGGAGGCACTTAGTCAGTGATAGATGAGTGAATGAATGCTCTAGCATGGAAGTCCCATTCCTGGACCTCAAGATGCTCATGGTCTGAAGGAAGAGATAGACAAGAAAACAGACAACACAGTATGGTGGATTAGTGCCATGACAGAGAAGATATGAGTAGAGAAGACTCAATCTAGCCAGGGATCAGGAAATGGAGACAGGGAGAAGAATCTCTCTTCTGGGGACCATCCTTCCTCCAGGGAAGTGGTCCCAGGAGTGGTTCCTAGAGATCAATTATAACCTGGGGTGAGTGCCAGGCACTGTGCTAGGGTCTTTAGCTGCCTTTATTGCATGGATCCTGACAAACACCCTCTGAGGTCTGTATTAGAGGAGGAATCAGGGTCATACCCACAACTAAAAGGCAGAGCCAGAATCAGGTCCAGGGCACCAAACTCTGAGCCCTTTATCCCGCTCCAGATAGTCTCCAGAGAGCTGTTATCATCAAAGATAATTTTAGAAAATCTGTTTTCGAAAAAGAAGGTGAAAGAGTGTGGGCCGCTGTGGTTGGGATAGGAATGGCCATTTCCTCCCCGCTTTTCCCCCTTTCCTTCTCCCCAGCCTGGCGTCTGAGGCTGTGCCTGGGGGCAGTGAGACGCTCTTTGTTCTGGGGTTCAAAAACTCTCTTCCTCCTCTTGCCCCCTGTTTGATCACCAAGGCAGCCTGCACTTTGCCCTCTGTGGTGAGAGGAGGGGGAAATGCTGCTTAGTAGAGAAGCAACCATAAACTTGCAAGGAAAAGAAGACTTTTTTACAAAACACCTGCTGTAATTTAAGCCTCTCCCCTTTTGCCTTGCCCCCTCCTGCCCTTGTCATTCAGATGCGGCTGGTAGCTGCAGGGAACAGACTTCAGGGGATCTTGTTTCTGCAAGGGGACTTCGATCAAAAGGGCTGCCTAAAGCTGTCTTTCTCTGGGCATCTCCACAAACATGCTCATCTTGTCAAGACAAGACAGGCCATGGCAGCCCATGGGAGGAGGCGGGTAGGGCCTGTTACTGGAAGAAGCACGCATTTCTTTCCTGAGTTCCCCCATCCTGAGTGCCACTTGGCCAAGCAGTCTCTGACAGTGGCATCCTTCTTTGCTGCACTGAGATGTCGCTATGAACCTGAGGGTGGGCAGAATGAGCACTGGAAGAGAGTCAGCAATGCCATTTACTTGTTATGAGGCCTCGGTCCTTTAATCTCCTAGTGGGTCAGTCACACAGGGCAGGAATGGTTGGCCTGGACATTCTCCAGTGTTAGACCCTGCTGCATGTCGAAAGCAGGGTGCACTGTAGGATCTCGTGGAACTTCAGAAGACAATGACTTGGACATGTAGACTGAAAAAGACACACATGAAAGTAAAAGTGTTCCTGTGGGTGTGCTAATGTGCTCACAGAGACAGCTTGGTGGCCTTGGTGTGTCTGCTCAGCTCAAGCTGCTAACACTTACTGACACCCTCGTGTGCCAGGCACAGTTCCAGCCTCTGGAAACAGGGATGAACAAGATACTCTTTGTGCCCAGGGAGCTCAGCAATCCAGTGTGGAGACAGACGGGGAAATCAGAGATAGTAATGCAATGTTTTGCTGTCCATCTCTCATTACAGTAAGTTCTCTGAAATCAGGACATATGTCTTGTTGATTCCCAAATCACCAGAGCCTACTGTAAACTGGCCTATGGTAGATACTCAATCAATGAATGTTGCACTACCCTAAAGTGCCACACTAGAGGCAATCACAGGGTGCTATGTGCACCCACAGGAGGGTCACCTAAACTCAGCTTGGAGAGCAGGTGAGTCCAAGACAGCATGCGTCAAAGAGGCTGAGATTGAGCATCCAGGCTGATGAGAGGAGAAGTGGAGCCTAGGGAGATGGGCCAGTGAGAAGTCCAGCATGTCCAGGTGAGCAGGCCAGGGCTGCTTCAAGAAGGGAAGGCAGATAGGTATGGCTGGGGACAAAGGAAGTCAGCCTGTGAAGGAGCAAGGTAATCACACCTGGATTTGATAGAGAATTGGAATTTTACTTTGAAGATAGTGGGGAGCTACTGCAGGATTTCACACAGAGGAGAGACTGGGTCAACGTTTTGTTCTAATACTGTTCTGGCAATAGAGTAAATATTGGAGAAGAATAAGATAGGTGGCAAGAAGACCAGTTAGCATGTTACCGCAGTTTAGGGGATGAAAAAGCCTGGGATTTGGAGTCAGATACATCTCAGCCTCCTTCCTGTAACTTGGGCTGTTTAGCAAATGTCTCTGAGCCTCTGTCTTATCTGAAAACAGCGGACTCTACTTCCTCCCTTATGGATGGTATGCATGGTAGTCAGGGTTACATACAATGAAGTATGTGAAATGTCTACTACAGTGGTTTATTTGTAATTGGCAAGTCATACTAGTGGCCAGTATTATTTGTAATATTGTTGTGACTTACTATCATCTAGGTGAGAAATAATGAGGTTCTAATAAGACACTGGTAATTAGGGTGGAGAATTGGTCAGAGTCAAGAAAGCCTTTGGCAATAAAGTTGGCATGATTTGGTGACTGACTGAACGGGGGAGTAAGGGAGGGGCAGGAGTCTAGGATGATTCTGACATTTTGGCCTGGCAGCCAGTGGGAAGGATAGTGGGGCTATTCATTAGGAGAGAGAAGGGACGGGGAGGAGGGAGCAGCATTTATAGGAAGGATGATGAACTCAGTTTCAGATATGCTGAGTTTGAATATTAAGATAGTCAGGGAGAGATGGCTAGTGGGCAGATGTTTTCTAGGTTTGACATTCAGGAGAAAAGTCTTCAAGATTTACAAGAAAGCTAACTTTTTTTTTTTTTTTAAGAGACAGAGTCTCACTTTGTAACCAGGCTGGCGTGCAGCAGCACAATCATAGCTCACTGCAGTCTTGAACTTGAACCCCTGGGATCAGGCGATCCTCCTGATTCAGCCTCCTGAGTAGCTGGGACTACAGTCATATGCCACTATGTCCAGCTAATTTGTAAAACTTTTTGTAGAGCAGGGTCTCACTATGTTGACCAGGCTGGTTTTGAACTCCTGGCCTCAAGCGATCCTCTTGCCTCAGTCCCCCAAAGTGCCAGAATTACAGGCATGAGCTACTGTGCCCGGCCCACAAACAAACCTTAACCAAAGGTAGTGAAGTCATGGCATAGATCAGTTGGTTATGGAGGGTTATGGAGTATGGGAAGAGGAATTATAATAGCTAATGTTTATTGAGTGTGTACTATGTGTTCTGAACATTTTATGTGTATTAATCCTCTCAATAACCATTGTTAGGAAGGACTACTATTGTTTTACCTATTTTACAGCTGAGTAAACCTAGGCACAGAGATGGTAAGTCATTTGCCCAAGGTCACACAGCTATAAGTCATGGACCTAGGATTTTAAGTCAGCTATCAGGATGCCAGGCCTGTGCCAGATTGCTTCCGAGAGTGGCGGTACTAGGGCACAACACTGACCTCAGGGAAGGAAGGAGAGAACCCAGTGAAGTCAACAGGAAAGGGGATGTGCAGAAAGGCAGGAGGAAATGGGAGACTGGGATGTGGAAGAGGACAGTTTCCAGGAGAAGGGGATCAGCAGCTTCAAATGATATGGAAGAATGAGAGATCTGAAATGTCCATGGATTTGGAAATTCCAAAGCTATTGACAACTTGGTGAGAGGAGTCTAACAGATGAGGGGAGTCTAACAGATGACGGGAGCTAATGAACAAATGTGAGGTGAGGAAGTGGACATACCAAACTTTAGCAATTGTTTTTAGAAGCCTGTCTATGAAAGTAACATGCGAGAAAAGACAGCAGCTAGAGGTATTAGGTAGAGACAGTGTTTTAAAGATGGAAAAGACCAGCACATTTTTTTTTTTGAGACAGTCTTGCTCTGTCACCCAGGCTAGAATGCGTGGCGCGATCTTGGCTCACTGCAACCTTTGCCTCCTGGGTTCAAGTGACTCTCCTGCCTCAGCATCCCAAGTAGCTGGGATTACAGACATATGCTACTATGCCCGGCTAATTTTTTGTATTTTTAGTAAAGACAGCATTTCACCATGCTGGCCAGGCTTGTCTCGAACTCCTGACTTTGTGATCTGCCCTCCTAGGCCTCCCAAATGCTGGGATTACAGGCGTGAGCCACCGTGCCTACCCGACCAGCACATATTATGGAGTGGCCACAAACGGACTATGCACGCTGGGAGAGGTGTCTCCATGTTCGCTTCTCTTTTCCACACAGATTTCTAATATTTCTCTTCATATTCTGGATGGCTTCCATGTTGGTAGTTGGACATCATTAAAGAAATTCTGGATAGGTGTTTCAGGTCTTCAGCTTTTATTAGGTGGAGCAGAGAAAATTTCTTTCACAATGCCCAGTGGTGACTTATCACTTGTTGTTAAGTCCAGACCATGTCAAATTCAGGTGCGTTCAGTATATCATCCACTCAATTTGCCTTCAAAGTATTCTTCAATAGAGCATGATGTGCTGAAGCTCCACTTCAGGCATGGGGAATTGGCCTCTGCTATGTAGATACCTGGAGGTAAGGATGGCAGCAGCACCAAGGTTTTAGGAGGAAGGAAGAGGACCTAGAGCATAGTGGGGTTGTGGGGAGGAGACACCAGCTTTGGACTGGAGAAGAGACACCTGCTTCTCTGAGCAAAGGGAAAGGTAGTTGGAGATGAAGGCAAATATATGAGAGGAGATAGTGAGTTGTTTAGATCTTGTAGGAAATGAAAGGTCCATTATAAGATTTGCTGGAGTGACAACCCTCTGCTTGGAATGACCCTAGAGGATTTGACCACTGCCATTTAAGTTCTTAATAATGGAAAAATAGGGGCATTTCCTATGAATTCTTTGTTACCAGGCTTAGAGGCTGCATCCCAGAGCCTCCCAGAAGCCATCCCAGAAGATGTTTTTATCTAGGGGCAAAGACAATCTCTGTTTTCATACTTAAGATTCTTTTGTTCAGACCAGAGGCAGATACCATAGAGGGTTAAAAGCTTGACTTAAACAAGAAATTCGGCTTTGCCTTGGTTCATGTTCATGGTGCCAACATCCCTGAGGCTCAGGGCTGGAATTAGAGTTTGGCTGCCAACTTCATATATTTGCGTTGGTTGAAATGGCATCTTTGCTCTTCTTGGAAACATCTCAGTGAAATGCACACACCTTCACAGAGGGCCTTTATGGAAAGGGCTCTCCCAAAGGGCACCATCCTGAATCCAAAAGGCCACACAGGAAATGGCCTTGGGGTATTTTTCTTTCCCCACACAAAGCAGCAGCTCAGCTGAATTATTTGTTTGATCTTGAGCCTTCAGGTATCAGGAAGAGTAAACAGTGCATCATTCAAGAGTCACATTTCCAGCTTGAAGGTTCCCTGGAGGACAGCTTGAAGGTACCGGAGGACACTGTAGGAGGCAAGGAAGGATCATCCCTGCCAGACCCCTCCCCACTCTCCTCCCAGCCAGATCTCTCACCTGGATGTGGGCATGTGCAGACTCCCTTTGGCTGGGTGTGGGTGTGATGGACAGACAGGGCACTCTCCTTAGGGACTCTTTCTTCCATCAGAGGGAAGAAGCTGCAGGTGTTTTGCCCCACTTTTCCTCAGTAGACAAGGAGTGGTGGAAGTGCTTCCCCAGGAAGGTGTGGCTGGGATGCTGTGTGGCTCCGAACACATGTGGTTCAGTGAAGTTACATAATCCCGTACTTGGCTTTATTCCTATTCCACAGGGTCTGAATTTTCTGTCATGAGAAAGGCCTATGTACATATTCCACACTGATTCCCACAAATGAGTGCACAGGGCTGTATACATGTGTCAGATGGCCACATCTAAGCTATCACTGGTGCTTCTGCCCATCCAACCTTCTGGATTGTGGCAGGGTGCAAAAGAGTTTGGGAGGCAGTACCCTGTGTGCCCATAAAGCAACAGCTGTGATACCTTAGATTCTCTTTCACTTGTATTTGATTTATTAGTTGTATATATATATATATATGTATAGTTTTCATTTAGCCAGTCATCAGTTCATTTAATAATTTGAACAACTATGTGGCTGGCTCAAGGCTAGGTGATGGTAAAGTGATGGTGATTCTGGCAGTCTTAGTTCCTGCCTTCTCGGGGCTCACAGTTATTAGGGGATGGACATTCAAGAAGTAAATACACAAATAAAACACATGATGATTACAAACTGGTAACTGCTATCCTGGACAAGAACAGGGTGCTCTAGGAGGGAATGAGAGAGGTTTAGGTTGGGGGTGTCCAGTAAAGGAGAAAGATCTGTAGACGCATATTCACTCTCTACTACATGCTGTCTATTGAAGGGATGTCACAGGGTGCTAAGGGAGCTCTAAGGAAGGAGTGCCTGACCCTTGAATAGGGCTGGAAGGCTTTGGAGGGAAGGGACATTTAAAAATAATCTTGAAGAATATGTGAAATTTTTTCATGCAGAAAGGGAGTAGAGATGTTACAGGTGGAGGCAACACGTGGTGTTTGGGGGGACTCAATCAGCAAGAGTGGGACATAGGGGAGTGGCAAGAAATGAGCAAGGAGGCCAGGCAGGGTGGCTCATGCCTGTAATCTCAGCACTATGGGAGGTCAAGTCAGGCAGATGGCTTGAGCCCAGGAGTTCAACATCAGCCAGGCCAACATGGCAAAACCTCATCTCTACCAAAAATACAAAAAAATTAGCCAGGCATGGTGGTATGAGCCTGTAATTCTAGCTGTTTGGGAGGCTGAAATGGGAGAATCCCTTGAGCACAGGAAGTGGAGCTGGCGGTGAGCCAAGATCATGCTTCTGCCTTATAGCCTGAGCGACAGAATGAGACCCTGTCTCAAAAATAAATAAATAAAAGAAAAATGAGCCAGGAAAGACAGGCAAGGGCCAACTACTCAATGTAGGTTTTGTATGAGAGGCAAGTCACTGAAGGGAATGGCAACTTACCAAGGGCCTGGCAGACTTTTTCTGTAAAGGATCAGGTAGTAAGTATTCTAAGCTTTGTGGACCTACAGTCTGTCATAGCTATTCAGCTCTGCCACTATAGTGCACAAGCAGCCACAGACAATATGCAAATGAGTGAGTGTAGCTATGTGATAATAAAACTTTATAAACAAAAACAGGCAGTGGGCTGGATTTACCCATGAGCAGTAGTTTACCAGCCCCTGCTCTAGAGTGATAATTCTGGTGGGTGACTCTGTGAATGCTGAATTGGAGGATGGGGAGAGAATGGAAGGAGGGAGCCAGTTAGGAGCTATTGCTTTAATTCAGGGAACTTAAGGAAGGGATGATGGGGAGAAATGGTTTGTGGTGTGCTCCAAAGTAAAAATGACAGGACTGCAGACCAATTTAATGAGAACATGTCTAGTTGTTTTTTTAATGCTCAGTGGACTGATTATTCCAGAGAAGGAAAAAAAAATCTTGGGTATTCTTGGTGTGTGACTCACAATCATGCGCACATCTGGGAGGTCACCTGCTGGTCTCTAGACATCGTGCTTGGTGTATTACATAGATTATCTCCTTGTTAAGCATAATTCTTAAGAATTCTTTAGAATGTTAAGCTGTATTTCCTATTTCAAATTGAAGTTTGAAAATTGCAAGTCATTTGCCTAAAGCCATATAGCTGGTAAATGGAGCTAAGATTTAACCCGGGTCTGGTGTCAAAGCCTGTACCATTCCTGAGATGCAAAATCTTTTCCCCTCACCCAGTGGGTGGCACGAAGCCCCATCCATGAGCCTGTGCAGCTCTCTTCTTTCCCCTCTGTTTCTTCTAAGACCCATCCAGCAAGGAGGACAAGGGAATGCACGTAGGGGAGACAAATATCAAAGTCGGCTGCAAGTGTTAATCTGTTTTAACTACCAGCCTGTATGCATTTCCTCGGGTTCCTATAATAAAATATCACAAAATGGGTGGCTTAGAATAATAGAAATGTATCGTCTCATGATTCTGGAGGCCAGAAGGCCAAAATCAAGATGTCAGCAGGGCCATGCCCTCTCTGAAGGCTCTAGGGAAAGATCTGTCCCAGGGTTCTCCCATGGCTTCTGGTAGCCTTAGGTGTTTTTTGGCCTATTAATGGCTGTCTTCTGTGTCTTTTCACATCATCTTCACTGTGTGTGTGTCTGTGTCCAAATTTCCTTTTTATAAGAACACCAGTTATATTGGGTTGAGGCCTGCCCTAATGCCTTTGTCTTAATTTGATTAAATCTGTAAAGACCCTATTTCCAAATAAGGACAATTTTGAGGTGTTGGAAATTAGGAGTTCCCATGTTTTTAGGGGGACAGACACAATTAAACCATTAATGTGACCCTTTTGCAAGAAGAATTCAGGAGCTTCCTCTGACCAAGGTCCCTGAGTGGATCTCAATCCAGTTCCTTCTCCAAAGTATCTTCATCTGTGGTCAGTTTTTCCATCCACTTCCTATATACACTGCTTAGGACATGAAGATTTTGTCTACATTTGCATGTACTTTTATTACTACATTTCAGATAGATTTCTGTTCTAACTCCTTAGCCTTTGCATTTAACAGTGGTCTCTCATCTTCACTCACTGCATTTTCCCCCCAGCCTCCTCTTTCCCTACTTGGCACTTTGCTCATTCATTCATTAGTTCATATAACAATAAGTCCTAAGTCCCTGATGCATTCTGGGGACTCTGCTAAGCTCCAAGGGTATAAAGGTGAAAAGATGAAAAAAATAGTTCCTGTTCTTGGCGAATGCTTATGAGAGGCCACACAAGCAAATAGTGTGGAGAAATTGAATAGGGAAGTGTGAGTGCAGCTTCCCAGCTTAGCATCCTCAGTGGCTCCCTACTGCTGGTAGGAGAGAGTCTGAGCTCCCTTGCAGAACACACCAGGCCTCCCATGACCTGGCCCCAGCCCCCCTCAACAGTTTCTTCTCCCACTTTCCCTTCCTTTCACTTTGTGCCTCACTTATTTTCATCTGCTTGCTCTTTCCCAGCTGTACAATTCTCTCTCTCAAATCGTGTCTTTCTCCAGGAATGCTTTTTGAGTTGAGAGGTGCTCCTCCTCCCCCATTCTCAGCTATTATCTGCTTGATTAACTCCTACTTCTTCTTTGAGACTGACCTCTGGGGGTACCTCTTCCAGGAAGCTATGGCCCCTTCCTCTGCCATCCTTGTAGCTGCTTGGGCTTCCCCTTGGTAACAACCTCTCCTCCCCCTAGGAGACGCTGACTGAGGCTTATTTACCTTTGTAACTGCAGTGCCCAATCAAATGCGTGTATTAATAGGAGCTTCATCAATTAACGAGTGAATGAATGATTTCTGTGTCCTGTGCTTTGCTCCTGCCCTCCAGGCTGGAACTTTCCCTTTAGCCTCCTTCCCCGGAATCACATGTCTGGTCACCACATTTTCTCTACCACAAGTCCAGAAACCTCACTGCTCAAGGCCTCCTTTCTGTTGTGCTGACACCTCAGTCACGCTGACCCTAATGATCAGTGGCTACACTTGGCTACCCACTGACCATCATCTCTTTGGTCTGCCCTGCTTCCCACAGAGAAGCCTTCTTATTTGCCTATGGGAAGATGATTCTCATCGGGAAAGCAAAACTTCCTCTATGGCCTTCTCTGTTTCTCCAGTCCCAAAGTTTCCCCTCTCCCAATTCCAGGAGCAAGGGACACACTATTTCTGCTTCATTGATTGATTCAAAAAGCATTTTTTTTTTTATTCTCGAGCTTGTATCTGGAGTTGCGGTTGAATTACTCTCACCCTTTTCTACTTCTGCCTTTCTAACCAAAAAGATCTGTTTCTTACATCTTTTCCTGCTTCATATTTTGAGTTTTTCCTATATATTAAACGTTACAGTGATTTTTGGAAACTTTTCAGCATTCAAACTCTTCAATGAAATCTTATGTGGAATATCAATGACTATAACAGGGCAAACCAACATTTTGTTACATATATTAGTTTGATAAATTTAGTTTTTAACATACAGTTAATGAAAACAATGAGAATGTTATGAAAATTTGAAATTGAGGGTTTGGGATGAATATTGCAGCCTCATGACATTCTCACTATCAAGTGCACCCCTGTATTTTATATTGACCAGACAACATGCAACAACTAGATATTGGAAATTATAGCACTTTTAAACAGGATGCCTTACAGATTCAGGCTATTCTGATTTCAATGATCTAGAAACATGAAAGATAAATATAGGAAGAATTGGTTTTAATGTTGACTCACTAACACTATGTAACAATAATTATAAGAGGTCTAATGGAAAGGAACAGATTCTTTCACTTAGATTCACCAATTTATATCTTTGGCAGAAAATTCTTCCCAAAATTATGTTGTATCGTCATGAGAGGTTAATTATGTTATCAATTTTTTTTCAGAAACTCCAGCGTTTGTTTCTCTGTAGTAATCACTTAAAGCCTTTAACACAGCAAAACATGTTTAATCTGGCATTTTGAGCTCAAACTTCAGTTGTCAGTTTCATCATTGACACTATCGGCCACAAGAAAAGCAGTAATAGAATGGCCCTGCATTGCTGTTGGTCTTGATCAGTCTAAGATCAAAATAAGCATGCTACTGGTAATACTAATAATACTAATAATAATGCTACCGGTAATACTTACCATGGTACAACATGTTATGTGGTCACATATTACTGTATAGTTTAGTATTGTGTCTTTATAAGAGCATACATTCCAGGGAAGTCCCTTCCTGGCCTTTAATTGAGCATGGCGCTAGGGGGCCAGGGTGACGGTAGTGTACTTGCTCATACAGTTTTACAGCATAAGAATATTTGCATGGATCTGAACTGTTGAAAGATCTTTTTGGAACTACAGCTTTCCCGATTAATGACACATCTACATATGTTCAAACATGTTCATGGTTTTGGCAGGAGAACCTTTATTCTGAAGCGGGCATGAGTATATTATAACCTGTGGCTCATGTAAACCACTGGGGTCTATGATTGTTCACATTTGGTATCACACACTTGTCTGTGTTTACCATTTTAAAAATATTTTTAAATGTAATTTGAATCAAACATTTCTAGAACCCTTGAAATGAATAAGTTGACCTCCATTGTATTAGAATAAGGTGTAAGAAAATTGTGGTCTCAGGTGGGATCTTTAGCAGGGCTGGCTTGGGAAGACTTCCCTGGTTTGATCAGGTAAACATCTGCCCAGGTCAGGGCTTTCACCTCTGGGGAGCTCAGCAGTTTGTCTGTGCTGAATTCAATTGAATTGACACAGGGCAGGTCCTATGTGGTTGTAGGACTAGTTACCCCCCACCCCCGGTGAGGAATATTTAGGAAGGTCTCAGGTAGAAGCCGCCCACCTCCCCAAGAAGCCACACAGGTCCCACCCAGGGAGGCTGGCACAATCCCCACCCAGAACTTCTCTCCCCCTAGCTCCTTGCGGGGTGGGGTGGGGGTGCTGCTCTGGGCTTCTAGACTTCCAGGTCAAGGGTTTTTTTTTGTTTGTTTTTTGTTTTTTTACCCACTCACCTCCTGCTGACTTCCTCAGGGTCCCTGTGATTGTTCTCTGGTTTTAATAATTCTAATGACCTTAGAAGTCACTTTTGGGACTGGGAAGCCAACACAGAAACAAATCAGATGACCAAGAATGCTCCTTGTTCCCATTCATGTGTTCCTTGGTCAGGCGTTACTTCTGCGAGTTCTACATGTTTGTAGATGTCTCCGGTGTACTGGGCTTGGGAGGCCCCACTGATTAGGAATAGAACGTGGGCAAGTGATTGCCTTTTTAAAATGTCCTAAATTAAGGATCCACAAGTCTGTCAGCATGGTCTTCCCTATTTGCAATTCTAGAGAAAAAAAAAGCTGTACAGGATTCGGTCAGAATTATTCAAGCGCATGTATTGTGGCTGACCAACAGGGCTGAAATTCTTTTTATGCCCAGTGTGGTATGGATGTTGTGACTGACTTCCATTCTATACAGCCATTTCCTGCCAGTCTCCATGATTTTTTATTTTCCAGTGGACACTTGCAGGCTAGTGTTCCCTGTGGTTCCAGGGGTGGGCACTTTCCCTTCACATTCAATATTTTTTTCTCAGAATTGCCTCATCTAGCTTCATACGTCTGCAGATGACTCCTACATACTTTTAACTATTACCCTGGAGTCAAAATATGATTCCAATCTACCTTTCCAAAATTATTCCCCCAAACTTTGTTACATTTCCTACAAGCCAGCCAAACTCCAAGTTCTTGGGTCTCCCTACGTCTTCTCCATGAAGGGTGAATCTGTAAGGGCCTTATTTTCAAAGACCTTATCACCAATGGAAGCATATGAAAAGCACATACTTTTACTCAATGCGAAAGAGTGGCACACAGGGTTGCAGGAGTCCAAAAGAGGGAGTGATTATGCACGCAGGAGAGGATCAGAGAATGTTCTTGCAGGAGGTGATGTGACATGAACTTTGAAGGATGGGTAAGACTCAGAAATGCAGTGGTGCAGGAAAACACATGCCAAACAGAGCAAAACCCAGAAGTAGAACCAAGTGGGAAATGAACGGAGAAGAGAGTGGTTCTGTTTGCCTGATGTTGGGCTGTGATGGAAAGGTAGGTTGGGAAGAACTCATGAAGCACTTTGATTTACAGGCTCACGTTTGAATTTCACTCTAGGCAGTGTGGATCCTTTGGCAATTTTAGAACAGATGAATGGCATTGTTAGAACACTGTTTCCAAATGCTCAGCCTGGCACCATGTATTAGTCTGTTTTCACACTGTTGATAAAGACATACTAGAGACTGGGCAATTTACGAAAGAAAGAGGTTCATTGGACTTACAGTTCCACATGGCTGAGGAGGCCTCACAATCATGGCAGAAGGCAAGGAGGAGCAAGCCACATCTTACGTGGATGGCAGCAGGCAAAGAGAGGGCTTGTGCAGAGAAACTCCCATTTTTAAAACCGTGAGATCTTGTGAGACCCATTCACTATCATGAGAACAGCATAGCAAAGACCCACCCCCATGATTCAATCATCTCCCACCAGGTCCCTCCCATAACACATGGGGATTATGGGAACTACAAGATGAGATTTGGTTGGGGACACAGAGCCAAATCATATCACACCACTATATGAGATTGGGGTGCAGGGGGGAAGAAAGGAGAGAAATTTCTGAATTACAGGAGTGACAGTGGGGATGGAGGGCTAGAAAGGATAGGAGGTAGGATTTTCCGGGCAAGGGAGAGGAAGGGTCCAGGGTGATCCTCAGGTTTGAGCCTGTGTGACTGGAATCCTCAGGAAACTATGAACACTGTAGAGAAAAGAGGAGGCAGGTGAGCTGGGGGAATGAACTTAGAACATGTTGAGCTGGAGGGATCTCTGGGAAGCGCAAGTGGAGACTCCTCCCCCAATAACCTCAGTGTTCTGGACTCCAGGTCACCACAGTCTAGCTTCCTCCTCTGCTCCTCCTAGTTAGGACCAGCCCACCTTGATGCCCAGACTTATCTGACTTGAGGCAGTAAATAAATCAGCAGGTCTCCCTGACCCTGTGAGGGCATAGAGATTAGGGCATCAATTCTGATGGACTGATCATGAGAACCTTCCTGCCTATCTCCATCTCCTGTGTCTTACCTCACAGGACTAGCTTTTGATTGTCTCTGAAAATTAATGGTCCCTTTCTGAGGTTCCAACTCGTATAGTCCCTCTTGGGACAGAAACCTCTGCCCCCAGGCTGGTGCTAGGGCCCTAATATTTATGGACAGAACCTAGAGTCTGAAAACTGGTTTTTAAAGATAACTTCTGAGTTTTCTATCTGTTCCGTCAGCCAAGGGGACATCTTATGGCTGCCGGTTGTTGACAGTTTTAAAGCTCTGCAGGTTGGCTCAGCCCTATTGTATGCAAGGCCCAGTCCATCCCCATGCCTGTGTTGTCCTCAGGGAGGGGCCCTGGCCCTCTCTGCACTTCCAGATCCTACTTCACATTCAACATCACACCATGCGAGTGACTCCCGGGAAGTATGAGATGTCCAGCAGGTACACAACACACTCTGCATCTGGTAATCACTTGGGACCTTTGATGAAAGCATCTTGCATGCTGCTTCCCAGGTTTTGGACAATCCTGTGGATTCTCACCCTTCTGTCCCTACCTTGGTTGTAGGGAACCATGAATAGACACCTGCCTTTATGTTATACTGGAGGTTCTGGACTGCTGGTGTTGGTGTCTTCTGTTTTTATTGCTAGCTGCATCTTGATTCATACAGTGCCATCGTCCAATTCCATGGGAGCTTCCTTTGTGTTTATAGTTTGGGGACTGCAGAAATAAACCAAAGTTGGAGAGAGTCTTGGAGCATCCACAGCCTCCATGACTGACTTAGTTAAACATCTTCAATCACTTTCTTCTCATTCTGAAGACTTCACATAATTAAAACCATGCCCAGCCAAATGCTAAATAAATTTTGCACATGCTGCTTGAATTACTGTGCAAGCTTACTCCAGTGTGGCTTTTTCCGAGATTAATATTTCACGAAAACTATTCCTCTGGGTAGGCTGAAGCCAGCAGCTGTGGAAACTCAACATTTGCTTTATACAGTGAAACTTTAGGACAGGGCTGCTTTTCACATTTCTCAGATGTGCTGCTCATTTGGAAAAAATAAGTACTCTTGGCAAAGTCTACATGGCATGAGCCCCAGCTTGTGCTTCCGTCTATTCAGATAGGAAATGATGAGAAAATGTGGCTCTAAATGTCATCATGCAACATTGGCACTGAAAAATAATAATTGCCATTTCTTGAGCACCTATTACTCTGTGCCAGGTATCTTACAAGCCCTGCATCCTCACAAACACCCTGTAAGTGTGCCACACCTAGGTGTGTCTATCGTCTGATTCCTGCTCTGCCCTTGATAGCAGGGGCTGACCTGGAAGGCTGCCTTCCCCAGGCTCCATATCTATGGCTTCCTGCTAGAGGAAGGTTGCTGCACCTGTGGAAGGTTGCAAGGTAGTGAAAAGAGGAAGCCAGAGTATTTCTTCCCTCTCTCCCTTCTTAAATCATCCCTGCCAGCAATGTCTGCATCTCCTCCATGGCTCCAGCTTCCACTATTTGTGTCCTCCATGGTTCTTGATTCTTCCTGGTGACTCTGGCTCCTGGGCTCTGGCAACATTGCCTCCTACCTTTATGCCTTCAATTACCCACTGCCTACTATTGCTAATATCTGATTACTTCATGACCACATCCCAAGACCTTACTCCAACTAATTTTGTCTTTTTAAAGTCATACAAACTTAATTTTTTTATTTTTCATTTTAAAAAATTATTTAATTTTTTAGTTTTCCCATTTTGCCTGATCCTTAGTAAGTATGCAAGGTTATATGAACTAAAGAAGATCTTTATACTCTTGACTTTGTTATCTATTGCAATAGTCTTCAAATCTCAGCTTTTCTATCACCTGTAACCTATATTTCTATCTTCAACGCTGCCAGCAATTCCCTGCATTAAATTCCTTCTGCTGCAAATAGTGAAGCAGTGTCTATTTCTTTACTTAGATGCTGATTGATGGATTGAGGTGGGGATCATTAGCCTCGTTTTAAAGATGAGGAAATGGGAGGTCAGGGAGGTTAACTAACTTGTCTAGTCTTAAAGATAGGGCATAGTAGAGCTTGGATTTAAACCCATGCTTGGTTAATCCTGAAGCTTGTGTACTTTCTTGTACATCAGCCTGTGTTCTGTTTACTGGCACCACACCAAGTTTAATTTCTTGTGTATAATCACTTCATATTCTGGAAAAAGAAAACTCTCATAGTTTTCTTCAGGATTTCCCAAGATAAAACATTTTCTATCCCTTCAGCTGTTCCTCATGAGAAAGAGGATATTTCCCCTAATATCCCGGTTGAACTTTTAGATCACTATTTCTCAAGATTTAATGTGCAGATTATGGTTCAGGAGGACTCTAAAGATTATGCATTAAAACGTATTTTTAATTAGACTTTTTTTGGAGATAATTTTAAATGTATATGCAGTTGCAAGAAATAATGCAGAGCTCCCATGTTCCATTTAGCTAGTTTCCCCAATGATGACATCATGCAAAACTGTGGTACAATATCACAACCGGGATGTTGACATTGATACAGTCAAGATACCGAACACTTGCATCATCACAAGGATTTCTCATGTTGCCGTTTTTTTGTGACAATAACTTTCTTTCTCACCCTAATCCTTCCTTGACTTCTGAAAACTACCAATTTATTCCCTATTTCTGTAATTTTGTCATTTCAAGAATGTTGTATAAATGAAATCATACAATATGCAACCTTTTGGGATTGCATTTTTAAATTCAGAATAATCCTCTGGAATTCATCCAGGTTGCCTTTTGTATCAACAGTTTGTTCTTTTTTTGTTGCTGAGTAGTATTACATGGTATAGTTGTGCTACAGTTTGTTTAAACATTTACTCTTTGAAGGACGTATGGATTGTTTCCAGTTTTGGGCTATTGCAAATACAGCTGCTATAAGTATTCATGTACCCAATCCCAAAAGGTTGCATATTGTGATCTCATTTATACAACATGCTATCATTGACCAAAACTTCATTAATGTGGTGCAGGACTGTATTTCATTCTTTAGGCAACAGTAAATGGTGTTGTATTTTTTAACTTTAGTGTTCACTCTTAGTATATGGAAATACAGTTGATTTTTGTAAGTTTATGTTGCCTGCAACCTTGCTGAACTCACTAGTTTTATTTTATTTTTTGTGGGGGGGAATGGAGTCTCGCTCTGTCACCCAGGCTGGAGTGCAGTGGTGCCATCTCGGCTCCCACTGGTGCAACCTCCGCCTCCTGGGTTCAAGCAATTCTCCTGTCTCAGCCTCCTGAGAAGCTGGGACTACAGGCGCATGCCACCATGCCCAGCTAACTTTCATATTTTTAGTAGAGACAGGGTTTCACCATATTGGTCAGGCTGGTCTCGAACTCCTGACCTTAGGTGATCCACCTGCCTCAGTCTCCTGAAGTGCTGGGATTACAGGTGTGAGCCACTGCACCCAGCTAAACTCACTAGTTTTAAGAGATGTATTAGTCTGTTTTGCAGAAGGGACATCTGAGGCTGGGTAATATAAAGAAAAGATGTTTATTTGGCTCATCATTCTGCAGACTGTACAAGCATAGCATCAGCATCTGCTTGGCTTCTGGTGAGGCCTCAGGAAGCTTTTACTCATAGCGGAAGACTAAGGGACAGCAGGCATGTTATATAGTAAGAAGGAGCAAGAGAGATGCTAGACTCTTTTAAACAGTCAGCTCTTGCATAAATTAATAGAATGAGAACTCACTCATTACCACAAGGGCAACACCAAGCCATTCATGAGAGATCCATCTCCATGACCCAAACACCTCCCACCAGGTCCCACCTGCAACATTGGAGAACACATGAGATTTGGAAGGACAAATGTCCAGGGCATACCTGGAGGTTTTTTGGGTAGATTCCTTGGGATCTCTATTGACAGCCATATCACCTGCAAATAGGGACAGTTTTATTTCTTCCTTTCTCATCTGTGTGTCTTTTAGTACCTTTTCTTGCCTCAATGTAATGGTTAGAACTTACAGTGTTATGTTGATTTAAGAGTGGGGAGGGTGGGCATCTTTACCTAGTTTCTGATCTTAAAGAGTAAACATTGAGTATTTCATGATGAAGCATAATGTTAGCTATAGGTCTTTTGTAGATGCTCTTTATCAAGTTGAGGCAATTCCCCTCTATTCACATTTTTCTGAGAATTTTTTAAAATCATGAATGGGTGTTGAATTTTTGAAAAAATTTTTCTGCATCAATTAACATGACTTTTTTTCTTTAGCCTATTACTAATGGCAGTTTACATCAATTGATTTTTGAATAAGCCTTGCATTCTTGAAATAAGCCCCATATAGTCATGTCATAAAAAGTCATTATGAAAAAAATCCTTTTTATACGTTCCTGAATTCTACTTGCTAGTATTGTGCTAAGGATTTTTTTTTTATTATATCTATGTTCCCGACGGCTTTGAGTTTTCTTTTTTTGCACTATCTTTGTCTGGGGTTGGTGTCCGTGTAACACTAGCTTCATAAAATGAATTGGGAAGTATCCCCTCTTCTCTGATTTTCTGGAAGAGATGGTGTAGAAGTGGTGTTAATTCTTCTTTAAACATTTGGTAGAATTTTCTAGTGAAACCATCTAGGCCTGAAGTTGTTTTGTTTTTGGTGGGGGGGTTAAAATTACGAATTCAATTCTTTAATAGCTATAGGGCTATTCAAATTATCTCTGTCATATTAGATGAGTTGTGGTACTTTGTGTTTTTCAAGGACTGGTTCATTTTGTCTGAATTGTCAAACTTATGTGTGTAGGAGTTTTTCCTAGTATTTCCTTACTATTTTTTGTCATCTGCACGGTCTGTTAGTGATATCTACTGTTTTGTTTCTGATATTGGTAATTTGTAACTTCTTTCTTTTTTGGTCAGTCTTGCTATAGGTTTGCCAGTTTTATAGATTTTTTTTCAAAGACCCTCTGGTAATTTTCTTTGCTCTAAAGTCTACTTTATAGACTTAATAGATATCAATTTAGACCCATTTTCTTTTGGTTAATGCTTGGATAATATAAAAATTTTATCCTTTTTCTTTAAACCTGACAATATTGTTTTTGTGTTTTGTTTTATTTGGGGGGAGGGTGTTTTTGCTTTGTTTTGTTTTTAAGACAGGGTCTTGCTCTGTCGCCAGGCTGGAGTGCAGTGGTATGCTCCCAGCTCATTGCAACTTCTGCCACCTGGGCTCAAGCCATCCTCCACCCTCAGCCTCCTGAGTAGCTGGGATTACAGATGTGCACCACAATGCCTGGCTAATTTTTGTATTTTTTGTAGAGACAGGGTTTTGCCATGTTGCCCAGGCTGGTCTCTAACTCCTGGGCTCAAGCAATCTGCCCGCCTTGGCTATAAAAAACCACGTACCAACTATACACTATAAGAAACTAACTTCATATGTAACAATACCGGCAGTGGCTGGGTGCAGTGGCCCATGCCTGTAATCCCAGCACTGAGAAAATAATCAAAGAAAGGATTTTTGTAGTTTCTTATAGTGTATAGTTAGGACATGGTTTTTTTTAAAACATTTTATCTCAATAGCTTTAGAGGTACAAGTATCTTTTGGTTACATGGATGAATCGTACAGTGGTAAAGTCTAGGACTTTAGTGTACCCATCACCTGAATAGTGTGTGTTGTACCCAGTGGGTAGGTTTTCATCTCTCACTCCCTCTACCCTTCCCCATTCTGAGTCTCCAATATCTATTATACCACTGTATGCCTTTGTGTACCCATAGCTTAGCTCCTACTTGTAAGTGAGAATACATGGTATTTGGTTTTCCATTCTTGAGTTATTTCACTTAGGATAATGGCCTCCAGTTCTATCCAAGTTGCTGCAAAAGACATTATGTTATTTTTTTATGGCATTCAGCTGATGAATGAATTACATACACATCACATTTTCTTTATTCATTGGTTGAGGGTACTTAAGTTGATTCCATATCTTGCAATTGTGAATTGTGCTGCAGTAAACATATGTGTGCAAGTGTCTTTTTATATAATGATCTCTTTTCCTTTGGGTAGATACCCAGTAGTGGGATTGCTTCATCAAATGTTAGATCTACTTTTAGTTATTTGAGAAATCTCCATATGGTTTTCCATAGAGGTTGTTGTAATTTACCTTCCCATCAGCAGTGTATAAACAAGAGTTTCCTTTTTTTTTTTTTTTGCCATATCTATGCCATCTATTGCTTTTTCACTTTTTAATAATGGCCATTCCAGTGAGGATAAGTGATATCTCATTGTGAGTTTAACTTGCATTTCCCTGATGATAAGTGATGTTGAGCATTTTTCATATATTTGTTGGCCATTTGTATATCCTCTTTCGAGAAATTTCTATTTATATCATTTGCCCACTCTTTAATGGGATTTTTTTTTCTTACTGATTTGTTTGACTTCCTTGGAGATTCTGGGCTGATCTTTGACAAGGCACACAAACATATAAACTAGGGAAATGATACCCTATTCAGTGAATGGTGCCGGGAAAATTGGATAGTCACATGTAGAAGAATTAAACTGGATCCCTATCTCTCACCATGTACAAAAATTAAGTCAAGATGGATTAAAGACTTAAATATAATATCTGAAACCATAAGAATTCTAGAAGAAAACCTAGAAAAACTCTTTTAGACATTGACCGAGGCAAAGAATTTGTGACTAATACCCCAAAAGCAGATGCAACAGAAACAAAAGAAAGAAATGGGACCCAATTAAACTAAAAGGCTTCTGCAGAGCAAAAGAAATATTAACAGAGTAACAAATAACCTACAGAATGAGAGAAAATATTTGCAAACTATGCATCCAACAACGGGTCATTTTTAAAATCCACTTTGCCAATAGCTATCTTTAATTGGTGTATTTAGATTATTTACACTTAATGTCATTATTGAGATGTTAGGGCTGACGTTTGCCATTTTGTCTTTTGTCTTTGTTTTTTGTTTGTTTCTCTGTTTTTTTTTTTTTAGTTACTTGAACATTATTATAGAATTCCATTTTGATTTGTTTGTAGTGTTTTTAAGTGTATTTCTTCATATAGTTTTTCTAGTGGTTGCTCCAGGTATTACTGCAGATATGTGTGTGTGTGTGTGTGTGTGTGTGTGTGTATAGCTATTTACTGTCTGCTGGTGCCATTTCACCAGTTTGAGTGAAATATAAAAACCTTACCATGCTTTGCTTCCCTTTGCCCTACTCCAAAGTGTGTCTTAAATATTTCCTTTACATACATTAATTTTTCATTTTAACTTAATTTTATTTTACTTTTGAGACAAGGTCTCTCTCTGTTGCCCAAGCTGGAGTGCAGTGGCACAATCATAGCTCACTGCAGGCTCAAATTCCTGGACTTAAGCAATCTTACTGCCTCAGCATCCTGAGTAGCTGAGACTGTAGGCATTTGTCACCATGCCCTGCTAAGTGTTTTTTTAAATTATTGGGAGGCCGAGGCGGGCGGATCAGGAGATCAGGAGATGGAGACCATTCTGGCTAACACGGTGAAACCCCGTCTCTACTAAAAATACAAAAAAATTAGCCAGGCGTGGTGGCGGGCACCTGTAGTCCCAGCTACTCTGGAGGCTGAGGCAGGAGAATGGCGTGAACCTGGGAGGCAGAGCTTGCAGTGAGCCGAGATCGCGCCACTGCACTCCAGCCTGGGCGACAGAGCGAGACTCCGGTCTCAAAAATAAATAAATAAATATAAAATAAAATAATAATAATTATTTTTTAGAGATTGGGGTCTCACCATGTTGCCCAGGCTGGTCGAAACTCCTGGTTTCAAGTGACCCTCCTGCCTCCACCTCCCAAATCGCTGGGATTACAGGTGTGAGCAACTGCGCCTGGTCTCCTTTATATACATTCAGAACCACATCAGAAAGTGTTAACATTTTTGCTTCAACTGTTAGATACGAAAACTCATGAGGAAAAGGAAAGCCTATTGTATTTACCTATATTTGTGCTTTCTTCTTTCTTGATATTTCATGATATCTTTTTAAAATTCTTTTCTTTCTGTTTAGAGGACTTTAGTAATTCTTTTTGGGTAGGTATGCTGGTGACACTTTCTCTTAGTTTTCCTTCAGTGGAGAATGTCTGCTTTCCCCTACATCTTGAAGGGCAGTTTTGCTGGATATGGATTCTGGATTCACAGTTCATTTCTTTCAGCCCCTGAAATATACATTGTGCTACTTACTGCCTTTTGACTTCCATGGTTTCCAATGAGAAACCTTCTGTGTTCTGAATTGTTTTTTCCCTATAGCTAAGACGCCGTTTTTCTCAGGCAGCTTTCAATTTGTTTTGTCTTTGGTTTTTTTTCTTTTTTTAAAGACAGGGTCTCACTGTGTCACTCAGGCTGGAGTGCAGTGCAGTGGGGCAATCTTGGTTCACTGCAGTCTCCACCTCCTAGGCTGAAGTGATCCTCCCACCTCAGCCTCCTGAGTAGCTGGGACCCACAGGTGCATGCCACCATACCCAGCTAATTTTTGTATTTTTAGTAAAGATGGGATTTTGCCATATTACCTAGGCTGGTCTCAAACACCTGAGCTCAAGTAACCTGCCCACCTCGGCTTCCCAAAGTGCTGGGATTACAGGCTTGAGCCACCACACCCAGCCTATTTAGTCTTTAGTTTTCAAAAGTTTAATTACAGTGTGTCTTCACATGGATTTCTTTGGATTTATTCCATTTAAGATTTGCTCAGCTTCTTGAATCTATAAGTTTATGTTTCTTGACAAATTTGGATTTTTTAAAGCCATTATTTCTTTGATTACTTTCTCCGTTCCTCTTCTTCCTTCTTTCATTCTGGAGCTCCAGTGACAGAAATGTTAGGTCTTTTGTAATAATCTCACAGGTCCCTAAGACTCTGTTCATTTTTTTTCCAGCCTATTTTCTCTCTATAGCTCAACTAAGTAATTTCTATCATTCTGTCTTTCAGATCACTCATTGTTTCCTCTACCTCCTCCATTTACCATCGAGCCCATCTATTTATTTTGAGCTTTTTATTTTGGTTATTGTATTTTTTTACTGTGTGGAATGTACTTAATAAATGTTGGCTTTTGTTATTGTTGTTAATAAAAATAAACATAACCTTTTCTTTTAATTACCAGACCTACAATACCAAGTTTCACTGACATAAACACTGGCTGTGTTACAAGTATTTCCTTATTCAATTCCTTTATTCCTTTAGTTCTTTTCATATGGCAAGTGTCCTGTACTTTCTTTATTTAAAAATTTTTTTTTATTTCAATAGTTTTTGGGGAACAGGTGCTGTTTAATTACATGGATAAGCTTTTTTTTTTTTTTTTTTTTGAGACGGAGTCTCGCTCTGTCGCCCAGGCTGGAGCGCAGGGGCCTGATCTCGGCCCACTGCAAGCTCCGCCTCCTGGGTTCACGCCATTCTCCTGCCTCAGCCTCCTGAGTAGCTGGGACTACAGGCACCCGCCACCACACCCAGCTAATTTTTTTGTATTTTTAGTAGAGGCGGGGTTTCACCGTGTTAGCCAGGATGGTCGCGATCTTGTGACCTCATGATCCGCCCGCGTTGGCCTCCCAAAGTGCTGGGATTACAGGCGTGAGCCACTGCGCTTGGCCATTACATGGATAAGTTCTTTAATGGTGATTTCTGAGATTTTGGTGCAAGTATCACCCAAGCAGTGTACACTGTACCCAATGTATAGTCTTTTACCCCTTACCCTCCTCCCAGCCTTCCCCGAAGTCCCCAAACTGCATTGTATTATTCTTATGCCTTTGCGTCCTCATAGCTTAGCTCCCATTTAAAGGTGAAAACATACAATGTATGGTTTTTTATTCCTGAGTTACTTCACTTAGAATAATGGTCTCCAACTCCATCCAGGTTGCTAAGAATGCCATTATTTCTTTCCTTTTTATGGCTGAGTAGTATTCCATCACATATAGAATATAATATATATATATTACTACATATTCTTTATCCACTCGTTGATTGATGGGCATTTGGGCTGGTTCCATATTTTTGCAGTTACTAATTGTGCTGCTACAAACATTCATGTGCAAGCGTCTTTTCCATTTAATGACTTATTTTCCTCTGGGTAGATACTCAGTAGTGAGGTTGCTGGATCAAATGGCAGATCTGCTTTTCATTCTTTAAGGAATCTCTGTACTGTCGTATAGTGGTTGTACTGGTTTACATTCCCACCAGCAGTGTAAAAATGTTCTCTTTTCACCACATCCATGCCAACATCTATTAGTTTTTGATTTTTAATTTATGGCTATTCTTGCAGGAGTAAGGTGAGTACTCCTTGGTTAGGTATATTCCTAAATATTTTTGGTTTTGCAGCTATTGTAAAGGTGACTGAGTTCTTGATTTGATTCTCAGCTTAGTCACTGTTGGTGTATAGCAGTGCTATTGATTTGGATACATTGATTTTATATCCTGAACCCTTACTGAATTCATTTATCAGTTCTAGGAGCTTTTTGGATGAGTCTTGAGGGTTTTCCAGATATATGATAACATCATCATCAAACAGTGACCATTTGACTTCCTCTTTACCAATTTGAATGACTTTTATTTCTTTCTCTTTCTGATTGCTCTGGCTGGGACTTCCAGTACTATGTTTAATTGAAGTGGTGAAAGTGGGCATTTTTGTCTTGTTTCAGTTCTCAGGGGGAATGCTTTCAACTTTTCCACATTCAGTATAATGTTGGCTGTGAGTTTGTCATAGATGGCTTTTATTACCTTAAGGTATGTCCCTACCATGCTGATTTTGCTAAGGGTTTTAATCATAAAGAGATGCTAGATTTTGTCAAATTTTTTTTCTGCGTCTATTGAGATGATCATATAATTTCTGTTTTTAATTCTGTTTATGTGGTGTATCACATTTATTGACTTGCGTGTGTTAAACCATCCCTGTATCCCTGGTATAAAACCCACTTGATCATGGTGGACTATTTTTTTTTGATATACTGTTGGATTCAGTTAGCTAGTATTTTGTTGAGGGTTTTTGCATCTATGTTCATCAGGCATATTGGTCTGTAGTTTTCTATTTTGTTATGCCTTTTCCTGGTTTTGGTATTAGGCTGATACTGGCTTCATAGAATGATTTCAGAAGGATTCTCTCTTTCTCTATCTTTTGGAATAGTTTTAGCAATATTGGTACCAATTCTTCTTTGAATGCCTGATAGAATTCAGCTACCAATCCATCTGGTCCTGGATTTTTTTTTTTATTGGCAATTTTTTGTTACTGTTTCGATCTTGCTGCTTGTTATTGATCTATTCAGAGTTCCTATTTCTTCCTGGTTTAATCCAGGAAGGCTGTGTATTTCTAGGAATTTATTCATCCCCTCTAGATTTTCTAGTCTGTGTGCATAAAGGTGTTCATAGTAGCCTTGAATCATCCTTTGTATTTCTATTGTATCAGTTGTAGTATCTCCTATTTCTTTTCCAGTTGAATTTATTTGGATCGTCTCTCTTCTTGGTTAATCTCATGAATGGTCTAACAATTTTGTTTATCTTTTCAAATAACCAGCTTTTTGTTTCATTTCTTTTGTATTGTTTTTTGTTTATTTCAATTTCATTTAGTTCTGTTGCCATCCTTGTTATTTCTTTTCATCTCCTATGTTTTGGGTTTGGTTTGTTCTTGTTTCTCTAGTTCCTTAAGGTGTGACCTTAGATTGTCTACTTGAGCTCTTTCAGATTTTTTTATTTAGGCATTTAATGCTGTGAAATTTCCTCTTAGCACCACTTTTGCTGTATCCCAGGGGTTGTGATAGATTGTTTCATTATTATTCCGTTCAGATGATTTTTAAATTTCCATCTTTATTTCATCGTTGACCCAAAGATCATTCAGGAGCTGATTACTTAATTTCCATATATTTGCATGGTTTTGAGGTTCCTTTTGGAGTTGATTTCCAATTTTATTCCACTGTGTTCTGAGAGAGTAGTCAATATAATTTTGATTTTCTTAAATTACTTGAGACTTGTTTTGTGGTCTATCATATGGTCTATCTTGAATAATGTTCTGTGTGCTGATGAATAGAATGTATATTCTGCTGTTGTTGGGCAGAATATTCTGTAAATATCTGTTAAGTTCCTTTGTTCTAGGGTATAGTTTAAGCCCATTGTTTTTTTGTTGACATTCTGTCTTGATGACCTGTCTAGTGCTGTCTGTGGGGTATTAAAGTTCCCCACTATTATTGTGTTGCTGTCTACCTCATTTCTTAGGTCAAGTGGTAATTATCTTATAAATTTGGGATCTCCAGTGTTAGGTGCATATATATTCAAGGTTAGTGTTAGGGTTAGGGTTTGCTGAACTACCGTGCTCCAGGCTGATACTGGGGAGTGTCTGCAGATAGTCCTTTGATGCGATCTATCTTCAGATCTCTCAGCCATGGATACCAGCACCTGTTCTGGTGGAGGTAGCAGGAGAGTGAAGTGGATTCTGTGAGAGTCCTTGGTTGTAGTTTTGTTTAGTGCATTGGTTTTCTTAAATGCTGGTTATGCTTATAGTGAAGTTGTCACATAGACAGATTCGGTACCTCTGGTTAGCCAGGATGTTACAGATAGTGAAATTAGCTGTTGTTTTCTCCTTTCTTGGAGCAGGGTTGTTCTGTCATGAGTTACTGTAATAGCTTGAGTTGGTTGCCCTCCAGCCAGGAGGTGATGCTTTCAAGAGACATCAGCTGTGGTTATATTGGGGGATGCAAGCTTGCCCTAAGGTCACCTGGATAACTTCGGGTTTCTCAGGCAATGGGGGATGCTATAGAGCTCCTGCAAGTTTATGTCTTTTGTCTTCGGCTACCCAAGTGGGTAGAAAAAGACCATCAGGTGGGAGTAGGGCTAGGTGTGTCTGAGTTCAGACTCTTCTTGGGTGGTGCCTGCGGAGACCACTTGGGGGGATGGGGCAGTGGTTCTCAGGCCAATGGAGTTATGTTCCAAAGGGGATTATAGCTGCTTCTGATGCTTCGTACAGATTGCCAGGGAAGTCGGGGAAAGCCCGCAGTGACAGACCTCACCCAGCTCCCACACAGCCAGGAAGGCCAGTCTCACTCCTGCCAACAGCCAACAGAGCTGAATTTATTTACAGGCCTCTGGTGCACAGGGCTGAGATGTTGCCCCAGGCTACAAGCCTCCCTGCTGAGAAAGCAAGCAGGGCTTTCAGGCCTCACCCCTCCCTGACTGCTGCAGCTTCTGTGCTCATATCTGCACTTCCTATTCGCCCCCACCCATCAGATTCTGCCTAGGAAAATTCATACTTGATCAAAATTATTACAAAGTTCAGCTGAAAGTCTCCTTCTCCCCGTGGCCCTTCCCCAATTCCACTGGCTGCCTTCCCCTAGGAACCCTGTGAGATAAAGTGAGAAATGGCTTTGCTGGGCTTCCCTGGGGATCAGGAGTGCCTACAGGGCACTTCCCACTGCTTCTTCTACTTTTATATTTTGCTCAGCTCTCTAAATTCATTTCAGCTCTAGGTAAAGTTAAATCCTTCTTCCATGATCTAGATTTCCAGGTTCCCCAGTGAGGATGTATGTTCAGAGGCAGACTTTCCTCCCCTCACACTTCGGGCACTGACTGTGTTTTTGGCTGTTTCATGGAGTTTGCAGTGGCAAGCCACTTCTTTCAAAGGGTCTGTGAATTCTTTCAGTTGCCCTGGTATGTTCCTGTGGTGGTTCTTGGAGCAAAAGTTCACAATGTGAGTTTCCAAACACTGCTCATTATTGTATTTTTTTAATCATAAAATTCTATTTTTTCCTTATGTCTTCTCTTTATTTGCAGAGACTTTTTATTTCTCTGCTGAGGCTTTTAATTTCTGTATTTGTTTTGAGCATGTGCATAATTGCTTGTTGAAGTATTTTTAAAATCATGGTGTTTAAAAATCTTTGCCAGGTAATTCTATTATCCCTATCATCTTAGTGTTCACATCAATTGATTGACTCCTCATTACTGCTGGATGGGGATGGGAGTTCTGGATCCCATGTGGTCTCCACTGATGTGGGGCTTGTAACCACTGGTAGTGATGAGAGTCCTGACTAGGCTGCCTCTGATACCCCAGTGGAGAGGGGGAGTGGGAGGAGTATCTAGTTATTTCTAGGAGGGAGTGGATGTCCAGGCTTCCCATGTAGTCCTTACTGATATTGCCACGGAAGGTAGCTCATTACTAGCAATCTCAGATGAAAGTCTCATCTCACCCCTTGGGCCTTCTCTGACGTCACTCTGGCAAGGGTGTTGGAGTTTCTTGCTATAGTCTCTTAAGGGTGAAAGTCTAGGCTATCTACTCAGGCTTTGCCGGTGTGGGTGTGGGTGTGGATGAGGCCATGGGTTTTTTGTTTTTTAAAATGATGTTTGGCTGAAGTAGAGTGTCTATTGTCTAAGAGTTTTCTGTCTTGCTAGAACACTCCTTTCCTGGTCCTCTGGCTAGAGAGAGCAGGCATTTGTTGGGAGTCTGTTTGTCTGCACCAGTTGTGTTGGGTTTCTGGATTGCTGGCTTCTTCAGCTACCTCATCTCCTTGGTTCTTGGTGTGCATTATCCTTTACCTGGACTACTGAGTTGAACCCCCAGTAAGTCTTTCAGACCATCTCTGGCTTCTCCAACACATCCTCCACACTTCTGCCAGTGTTTTCTTCCTACAAAGCAGAACTGACCATGTCACTCTCCTGTTAATATTATTTACTGTCCATAAAATAAAGCTCAACCTCTGTAAGGCACTGCAGATCCACCAAAATGCAACTCCAACTTTGCCTTTGCAGCTTTGACTTCTGTTCAGTTTCTCTGCCTATCCCTTTGCTCCTGTGCTAAAGATTTGCCATGTACTTTAGCTCCTGCTCTTCCTTCTGTCTCCAGTGCTTTCCTTTACTCTAGCAAAGTATAGTTTCAAAGTTGAGAGCACTGGAGTTGGACTGACTCAGTTTAAATTCCAACTTTATCATTTTCTAGCTAGGTGATCTTGGGCAACTTTACCTCTCCATAGCTCAGTTTTCCCATCTGAAGAACAAGGATAACAGAATCTACCCCATGGGACTGTTATGAAACTTAAATAGCACTTAGCAAATTATCTGGTTGAAGAGAAAGGTCTCAATAAATGTGGGCTATTAGTATAATTCATTATTAAATTAATACTCAGCAGTTAAATGAATATGCAGTTGCTCAACATTCAGTTTGAATGTTACCTCTCTATGAAGTCTTTATGAATGATTATACTTTTTCAGAACCACTAGCCTGTAGGGAGGAGAGCAGGCAGGTGAGGGTTGGAGTGCTTTGGGAGTTAGGCCTGAGGTTGAGGAGAGGGCAGCAGAAGGGTCCTGGTGAGAGAAGCATGTAGTATAGTTGTAGTAGCCAGGCTGTGCAGAGAAAAGATTACTCTAGGATGACAGTGATAAACGGAGTGAGCAGGGAGGGGATGAGAAGATAGAAGCCTCAGAGAGCTTGGGGAGCACATTTACTTTGATTCAGGTATGGAGAGTGCATAGCAGTATTCTCACACTGCTAATAAAGATATACCCGTGACTGGGTAATTTATAAAGGAAAGAGGTTTAATTGACTCATAGTTCTGTATGGCTGGGGAGGCCTTAGGATCATGGTGGAAGGGGAAGCAAACATGTCCTTCTTCACGTGGCAGCATCAAGGAGAAGTACTGAGCAAAAGGGGGAAATGCCCCTTATAAAACCATCAGATCTCATGAGAACTCACTCACTATTAGGAGAACAGAAGCATGGGGGTAACTGTCCCATGATTCAATTACCCCCCAACTGGGTCCCTCCTACAACACTTGGGGATTATAGGAACTATATTATAAGATGAGATTTCAGTGGGGACACAGCCAAACCATATCAGAGAGGTAGGATAGAGGTTCTGATTGGAGAGTGAGATTTCTCAGTGTGAGTCATTCATCCAGCAAACAGTCCCTGAGCATTAGCTCTGTGCACTTATTGTGGGAAACTCTGAGAACAAAGATAAGAATTAAGGCATGGTCCCTGCCCTTAAGGAGTTCACAGCCCAGTATTCAGAGGTGAAACCTTTCCAGGTGATGACAAGGTCCAGGATACATCTCTGGAAATGATTCGCTGTGATGGTTGGGAGGGGAAGGTTGATGGGGCAGTGGAAGCCAAGTGGCTGGCAGGCTGGCATGTTAGATGTATCATCCCCAGGTGCTTATCAGCGCTACAGAGAAAATTGGGGTTTCTCTCGGCTCAGTTATTTCTCCGGGGCCATGTGTATCCTCTCCCCAGCCAGTGATATAAGGACTGTTTTTCCATTTGAGCTTTTGCTCTTCAGACTCCATGTGACTGTCCTAGGGTCAGTATCTGATGGGTTTCACCAGTGTAGAGTGGAAGGTCAATGGGCCTCAAAGACCTACTTCGGCACTTTGGTACATGAGTCTGTAGACAGTTACCCATCCCATGCTTCCAGTTTCCTTTTCTTTCTTGCCCTTATTTTCTTGACCTGTAAAATTAACATAGGATGGCACCACCAGTCCATTTTGGGGAAGAAGCAGCTGAGACGTGTCTCTGTAAAGTAATCAATACGCAGAAGTTGGAAGCCACAGTAGTTGGCAGGGTGTGATGATGACGAATGAATGAGTGTGCACACGTGAAGTGGGGACAGCTCAATGCTCAGAGCTCCATGACTGATTTCATTCTTCCTGCAAGCTTCTAAGTGAAGCTAGACACAGAGAAGAGATTTCCTAGCTGGGCTGAGCAGAGGCCTTGACACTTCAGCATGGAAGGCACAGGGTGTAGGAATCTACATATCAGCATTTCCAGGATTCTAGTTCCTACAGAGCTGTGTGAGACTTCATTTCATGGCCCATCTGGGCATTGCTAGAAGGAAACAGAATTCCCTCCCTTCCTGTTACAGAGAGGCTGGCCTGCAAGCTTCACTGATGAGGGGCCAGATTGGGACATCCCACACTAGCTGTTTTGTGGATTTTGGCTGACAGGAGCGGAGAGGAAGCATGTTTCTTTGATCTTTTACCTCTTGCATCCTTTCTGGTATGACCTTGGGAGATTGGTTTATCTGGCTGTCTAGTTCAAATTCCAGATTACGCTCTGTCAGTGGGCTTTCTCCTCTCTGGGGATGTCATTCATCCTTCCAAGGATCCAGACACTAGCCACCAAAGCTTCTCTGCTAGGTTCACACACATACCAGGTCTAAGGTATGAGGTGATCTCCTGGGTATGTGATGGTTTTTGTGCTCCTTTTTTCTTTCAGCGTCTGAGAAGCCAACTGGGGCCAAGCAAGTTTTAGAACCTCTACTGGCTGATGCCAACATCATCAGAGATGAACTGTTCTTACCAGAAACTTCTCTGCTCCTGACAGCACACCTCTCCCCAGGTAGCTAAAGGGATAATGAGATTATCACCCCCTGAACACTATGTATGGGGTTGACATACCAGGGGACACTCAGTTCCAATTGCAATATCATAGGCACAATATTAGAAGAATATTTGGACACTTTGATAGCCAAAGAAAGGCATTTGGAAGACTCACACGGGGCTTCACCGCAATAGGTCTTTCCTTTGCTTAAATCATGAATTTTTTATTAAATTTTACACAAATACATTTTTTCATCTATTCATACTATCTTTTTCCTGTTAATCTATAAATATGATAGATTACACCTATTTACAATCCAATTTTTAAAAACAAGTGCAATAACATCTCTTACTTAAAATTAAGCCATATTCATAATGTGATATGAATTAGAATTTTATTGACTTCAAATTTAATACCGCTAAAAGATAACTCTGCCATCATCCTTGTTAACTTAAAACCAAAATTTGATTGCAAGATTCTTTAAATAAAGTAACCTTCAAAATTCACTGTTTTACCTCACCAACACAATTTTTAAATTGTGGTAAAACACATATAACAAAATTCATCATCTTAAATTACTTTTAAGTGTATAGTTGAGTGGCATTAAGTATATTTACATTATTGTGCAACCATCACCATCATCCTTCCCCAGAACTCTTTTCATCTTGCAAAACAGAAACTTTGTACCCTGTACCCTGTGCAATAATTATCTTTTCCCTGCCCCTGCTCCTGACAACCACTACTCTACTTTCTGTCTCTATGAATATGACCACTGCTGGTGCTTCATACATGTGGAATCATATAATACCTGTCCTTTTTGACTGGCTTATTTCACGTAGCCTAATGTCCTCAAGTTTACTCCATGTTTATGCCTTCCTTTTTAAGGCTGTGTGTAATATTGCATTGTATTTGTAGACAACATTTTATTTATTCATCCATCTGTGGATGGACATTTGGGTTACTTCTACCTTTTGGCTATTGTGAATAATGCAGCTCTGAACACTGGTGTACAAATTCTGTTCCAAGTCTCTGCTTTAAAATCCTTTGAGTATATACCCAGAGGTGGAATTGCTGGGTCATAGGATAATTCCATTTAAACATTTTTTAAGGAATAGTCATCCCATTTTCCATAGTGGCTGCACAATTTTACCTTCCCATCAACAGTGCACAAGGGTTCCAATACTTATTTTCTGATTTTTGATAGTAGTCATCCTAACAGGTATGAGATGATATTTCATTGTGGTTTTGATTTTGATTTCATTAATGCTTGGTTATGTGGAGCATCTTTTCATGTGCCTGTTGACTACTTGTGTATCTTTGGAGAAATATTGCTCTAAGTCTGTTGCCCATTTTTAAATTGAGCTCTTTGTTTTTAGTTGTTGAGTTGTAGGAGTTCTGATATTAGGAACTAGGATAGGTAGCAGTCTGGATATTAACCCTTTATCAGATATATTATTTGCAAATATTTTCTCCCATTTTGTGGGTTGCCTTTTTACTCTGTTGTACCCTGTGATGCACAGAAGTTTTTAATTTTAATAGAGTCCTTTTTTTACTTTTGTTGCCTGTGCTTTTGGTGTCATATCCAAGAAATCATTGTCAAATCCAATGTCATGAATGTTTACCCCTATGTTTTCTCCTAACAATCTTCTAAAATTTTTAGCTGTTATATTTAGGTCTTTGTCACATTTTGAGTTAATTTTTTATATAGTATAAGGTAAGGGTCCAACTTCATCCTTTTGCACATGGACATCCAGTTTTTCCAACACTGTTTGCTGAAAAGGCAGTCTTTTCCCATTGAATGGTCTTGGCACCCTTGCAAAAATAATTTGAACATATATGTAAGGGTTTATTTTTGGATGTTCTATTCTATTCCATTAAGCTACATGTCTGTTTTTATATGCTAGGCCTACACTGTTTTGATTACTATAGATTTATAATAAGTTTTGAAATCAGGAAGAGTGAGATGTCTAACTTTGTTAATTTTCAAGATTGTTTCTACTATTTGGAGTCCCCTGAGATTCCATATGAATTTCAGTATGGATTTTTTTATTTCTGCAAAAAAGGTCATTGAGATTTTGGGACTGCCATAAAACTTCTGAATTCTTTCTTATAGGAAACATTTGCCAGACAGATGAAGAGAAGGGGGGCATTTAGGCAAAAGGAAGAGTGTGACCAAAAGCATGAAGAGGTGAAAGAGCTTGCTCTACTTGGGGGAACTAAAAGTAATCTAGTATTGTTGAAGCTCTAAGCATGCTTATTATCTGTGTGTATATATGTGTGTGACTGTCAGCTTGGATAGGAGATACATTAGGAGGTAAGGCAGAGGTCAGATATTGTGAAAATGGATGTGTATTGTGTTAAGAGGTCAATGGAAATTCATTAGGGTTGGGTTGTGATGTGATCATATTCGTACTACAGAAAAATGACCCTGTTAATAAGAATGGGTGCTATATTGAGAAGGAAGGAGGTATCAGCAGAAAGACCAGGTAGGAGATTGTTGCAAAACTCCCAGAAATAAAATGATAAGACTTGCACTCTGGTAACATTAGTGGAGACAGGAAGGAGGGAATGGTTTTAAAATAGACATGGCTCACTACACACTCAGACATATTCCAGTAGCTTCACTCTTTTTCTGGGTCTTGAAGTCCTCAGATCTGTAGAACAGCCTCTGAACTCAGTGTGATGGTTCTAACCATTCAGCTGTATCATCCAGTTGCCACCTTTTAGGAACACAAATGACTGTTGAAAGAGGCGCTGTGTTCTGGCTCAGCAGCTCAAGGGTCTCTTAACAGCAGCCAGTCTCTTTTCAAAGCCCCTGGAGCTCCCACTCCTTCTCCTGTCACTCTCAGAGCCTCTGGCTGCTCCAAGGATTTTATGGTTGTTTCTTTGTGCCTGTGAGTTGTTGGTGTTTTCTTGTTTTAGTCTTTCCTGAAGCCTGCTGAAATCTACCAGCCTGAGAGTGTTCTGTTGTAGCCCATTCTGTTTACCTCATGGAACTGCCACTCTCCAGGCCTTCTAATTGTGGCCCATGTTACTCATATCTGTGACCCACTGAGAGCCCAGGTTCATTCTCCAAGCTTTGACACCCCTCTACACTCTGTGACTCAATTGCCTGCCTTCAGTTCATAGCAGCATCGAATGAGCTGTTCATGAGCAGTTCATAGCAGCATCGAATTGGGTCTTTGCCACCTCTCTCCCACTTCGTGCTCAGGAGCTCTCTGTAAAGCCTTTGCTGAGTAACTGGGTAATGCTAATGCCAGGCTTGAGCTGCAGCAGCTGGGGAGAGGATGTGCTCCTCCAGCCAGAGGCTGGAGCGCTGAGATCCCAAGTCTCTGTTCTGATCCCTGGAGGGTTGGTTCTATGGATGGGCAGTCTGGGCCATGTGTGTGTTCTACTGGCCCATCACAGTCACAGGTGGAGTCATGGAGCTAGAGGCAGGGAGCAGCTCGAGCTCTCAAATTCCTGTAGATATTTTAGAATGGGAACCGCTTTGGCAGTTCTGGGAGAGCCAGCTCTGAACCACTGCCAAAGGCACACATTTAGTGACCTAAGGGATGAGGCAAACTGATCAAGGTACACAAGTATCATCAGTGCAGGCTCCCGGGAAAGCACAGCAGGAGAGGAGAGGGCTGTGGCTTGTAGTTAAAATGCAGTGATGAATGTCATGATGATTTGAACCTGATGGGCTGTGCCTCAAAGATGAACCAGGGAGAATCAAGTAGAGTTCCAGAAGAGGTAAGAGGGAATTGTTTAGTGGGAATTAGGAAGATACGGGGAAGAGAAAGGAGAAAGGTCAGGAAAATCAGGGATGTAAGGAGTTTCTACTTCCTTGAAAGCCAGGAAGCTCACTTGAACAAAGAGCACAAGACCCCAAATCTTTGTGGCCACCCTGGCTGGGAGAGCTCGCTGGTCTTTCTTTAGGAGCCTGGCTAGTTTTTGCAAGCATAGTTTTCACAAGCAATTGAAGGATAATTTCCTTAGCTCTACAGTGAAGATATCCCCCAAAATAAAGTGGGGCTGGCCAGAGAGGGTCTGTAGTTTCCAAAGCCCCAAGGGACACCTGCAAATCAGCTGTTGCAAAAGTATGTCTTTAGGAGTCCAGGCTACCTGGAACATGGCCTCAGGACAGCAGAATGTGCCTTATCACTCACTTTGTGTTCCCAAATAGAAGAGAAGAAGGAGAGTGGCCACGTTGATTCAGCCAAGCACCTCCAGGAGGTCCCCTCTGGATGTCCTATGAGGCTGCCCCTCAGCCACAGCCCAGAGCACGTGGAGATGGCTTTGCTCAGCAACATCCTAGCGGCCTATTCCTTTGTCTCAGGTAGGTGCCTGGTTTCCACTGTGCCAGGACTGAGGTCTGGGGCTGGGTCCAAGGTTGTCTCCTGGGTGGCCATCTCTGGCCTTATTCTCAGTAAGGACATGCTACATAATCATAGCTACTGCTCTGCCATGCTGAGCTTTGAGATGAAAGGTCTCCAGGTTGGGAGTTAAGCTTGTCATTCTCTAATTTGAAAAATGAAGGGTTCTAAGAGCTTTGTCTTGCAGAAAATGTTTAGCTGCTCAAGTGAGTGATTGAAGTGGCCCGGGGCTACTGTTGGCTTCTGTCACTATGCATTAACTCTGACCAAGGAGGGGGCTGATGGAGTACCTCAGCCTGGTTATTCTATGCAGTTAACCTCACACAGGCTGCCTGTGTGTGAGACTGTGTGTATGGGAGAGACAGTATATGTTTATATGTTCTGTGTTTGGGGCCTTTCTGAGGAATTTGATGAAGCTGTAGAAGAGATGAAGACAGAAGGCATGTGGAGTATGGAAGAGTCTGATATTTGTCCCTTCGTTGGTTCAAAGTTGTACTCTTCAGTAAGATGGCTGATTTTCTCCTCAGGATCATTTCTTGAAAACAGATGTTGCTCATATAAAAGGAGTCATTTAAAAATACATGAAAATGCTCACTGGTTTAAATGACTAAACTGTTCCTCTGTTGCTTGAATGAGTTTTTAATTTCTTGATACTTTGCTTTTGTTTTTGTTTTGTTTTGTTTTGCCTGGTGTCTCTGGATATATTGTATAAAAAGGAAGGAACTAGGGTTTCAATTGGATTTCCTTTGGGCGAGGACTGGTTTTACTTTCTAATTCTCTAGGCAGGGTTGCCACATGGTGGTCTAAGAGTTGAAATGCAAACCTGACATTATGATTTACAGTGGCAATTCTCAGCCAAGTGGAGAGTTCCATGAGCCAAGGAAGTTCATGGCTTCTCTTTGTGAGAGGATCTTGGATGACGCGCAACCTGATTTCAGAAAAAAAGGACTGCTCAGGGCCTTGTGCTGGGTGAGCTGCAGCATGTAGTCTGCTTGTGCCTCAGGTCCAGGGCTCTGCCTTCTTAGATCAGTGAAGGCCTAGGTCACCAGTCAGCTCCTCTTTCCCCTTAAGGAAGTCCAGGGCCTCCTTCTCCAGGCACTCACCCATTAGAGGAATCTCATCTTTGCTCTTGCTTCAAGGCAACATTGGAGAGAAGGGACACAGGAGCTGGAAGAGAGGTTTGAAATTCAGACATCGTTTTCACAAGCAATTGAAGCATAATTTCCTTAGCTCTGTAGTGAAGCTATCCCCCAAATGAAGTGGGGCTGGCAGAGAGGGTCTGTAGTTTCCAAAGACCCAAAGGATACCTGTGAATCAGCTGTCGCAAGAATATGTCTCACATGAGAGCAGACAGAGCACTGCACTTTGGACCTCTGCTCAGCACAGGAGGTACCTGGCAATTTTCCATTTCAGTCAACATGACCCTGAATTGTGACCACTGAAAGTGGTAACTCATTGAATAGTCCTGTGTTTACCATGTGTCTTGTGATCTTGTCAAAGCTGAAAAGTACATGGCCCTGTTTTTCTCTCACCTCCAAACTTTCTCCTTCCTGCCCTATACTCTTGAATTAAATACTACTTGGGATGCAGGAAGACAGTGCTTCTTTAAGTAAGTATGGGTGAGATAAAACGAAAACGCAAGGAAATGGAAAAGCAGTGTAGCTAAAATAAAATTTGGATCCAGTGTGTAGACTCAGTGACTGAAAATCTATTCTGAAATGGGGAACACTCCCTGATTATAAGTGAAATTAATAAAGAAAATTTCAAATATGTATTTGAATATTCAAGATACAAATAACCATTGTTTTTAGTGAAGAAAATCAAATAAATGGATTGGAAGCAATGATGAAAAGTATGATGGAAGAAAATTGTGGAAAATGTCCTAATCTTATAGCTGTCTCATGTCCTCATTCTGCTCTATCAGATCTTCAACCCCGCAGGGCCCCTGGCCCCTCGTATTTTCTCCCAGTGCATCTGTTGCCTCCTCTCCTATCCACGTGGTCCCTTATTTCAGCAACACATTTGCTAATACACATAACTGCCTTATTCTTTTGTGTAGCTTCTGAGTAAACCAGTAGGTGAAACCCCAACTCTGAGTAAATCCTGCTTACTTTCTTGTGTGTGTGTGTGTGTGTGTGTGTGTGTGTGTTCTTTGTTAGGGGGGTGTCTAAGGTGCTTGGTAACCTTGTGGGAGAGATGGAGACAGAAGAAGGCATGTGAGTTGGGAAAGTCTTATATTCACCCCTTTTTTGGTTCAAAGTTGTACTCTTTAGGAAAACGGCTGACTTTCTCCTCAAGATCATTTATTGGAAACAGATACGGTTTATATAAAAGGAGCCATTTAAAATTACATGAAAATGCTCAATGGCTTGAATGACCAAACTGCTCCTCTGCTGGTTGAGGTTTTTTTTTTTTTTTTTTTTTTTTTTCCATAATTTTTTTTTTATTATACTTTAGGGTTTTAGGGTACATGTGCACAATGTGCAGGTTTGTTACGTATGTATCCATGTGCCATGTTGATTTCCTGCACCCATTAACTCATCATTTAGCATTAGATGTATCTCCTAATGCTGTCCCTCCCCCCTCCCCCAACCCCTGGTTGAGTTTTAAAATATTTGATATTTTGTTTTTGTTTTGCCTGATGGTCTCCGGATTTTATGTAAAAAGAAGGGGACTGAGGTTCTGATTGGATTTCTCTTTGGGCAAAGATTGGTTTTACTTTCCAGTTCTAATCTAGCCAGGGTTCATATTAGATGACTTAAGAAAAGTGACCCTTTCTCAGTCTGTACAAGTTATCAAACACCAGTATAATTTGCCATTTGAAGCCACTAGAAATTCATAGTCTCCAATCTCAGCTGAGCTTTTCACATCATACTTTAATCTCCCTATTTATTTCTGGACACATCTTGTGCCCATTCTTCACAACAAACATTTCAAACCTTGACCATTCCAATAATTGTAAATATCTGCTTGCCATAATGGGCCCTACAAGTAAATGACAAGTGTCAAACTAGGGGAAAATGAAACATTAATGAAGAAGAGTTAAAGTTTGTAACAAATAAAGAGCTCTTACAAATCAATAAAAGTGTCCCAAAAGGAAAGTGGACAAAAACCAAGAATCAACAGTTTGCAAAAGAAGAAATACAAATTATCAATAAAACATAAACAGCTCAAATTCTGGCAGAAAAATGCAAAATGGAAACTGCAATGAGATTAACATTTTTATTTTATACATTTCTCAAAGACTTGACTGATTAAGTACATAATTTTAGTCTTGGAGAAAGTCTGGGGAGATGAGTACTTACACATCGTGCTGATGGAATTGTGAATTGCTACAACCTCTCTAAAAAATAATTTGACAATATCCATCAAAGCCCTTAAAAATACATATGCTAGCCAGAAATCCTACTTCTGGAAATGTCTCCTAAGGAAAGAATTAGGGATACAGGCAGAAATTTTACTATGAGGATGATTCATCTCGGAATTATTTATAATACATGTAGCAAAAATATTAGGGAAAATTTGTGAGTATTAATTGAAATAGAAAGATGTTTATGACATTCTACTAGGTAAATAAAGCCTGTTGCCACACATCATATACATTATAATCCCATTTATGTATGTATATTCATATGTATAGGTAACCACATTTTTGTGGGTGAAGGTATATGTATTTTTAATTTTCTTTTGCTTAGCTGTATTTTTAATAACAATTCATTGATATTACTTCATAGTAAGAAACGTTATTTTATTAAAATATTAAATTTTGAATTATACCATACATATATTAGACAATTATCATGCCTCTGTCTTTTCTAACTTCCTGAGCTTCTTATCTAAGTGTCCTGAAAATAACTATTTGGTTATGCTACAAGCATTTCAAATTCACTCCAGCCTAGAATAGAATATTGTCCTTCTCTTTAAATATGCTCTTTCTTTTATATATCCATCTAGGGCATCACCTAATCCAGAAATAGGATTTTTAACCTTTGATGCATCTTCTTCACTGCCCATATCCAACTGGTTTGGGTCGATTCATTTTGCCTCTTAAAATGTATGGCATCCACTTTAGTTCCACCATCATTGATTGACTGGCTCCAAGCCCCATCATGTTTTTGCCTGCCTTATCATAATGGTATTTGCCGTGGTCTTGCCTCCACAATCTTGTTTCACAGTCTGTATTTTGTAGCAAAATGATGTTTCCAAAATTCAGATGTGATGATGCAATTCTTTTTATTTTTTAGCCTCCCTCAGTGGATTCTCATTATCTCTGGGATAAAATCCAAACAATTTTGTGTGATTTAAGAGTCAGGATTGTTTTCAACTGCAAAAAATGAAAACCTCAACTTGGTGGCCTAAACACATAGATGTTATCTTACCCACATAATAAGAAGTCTGGAGGTAGGTGGTTGCTAACATTGGCTCATTAGCACAAACATGTAGAGGCCTGTGTTTTTCTTTCTCTGTCTGGCTTATTTTACTCAGTGTAATATATTCCAGCTTTATCCATGTTGTCACAAGTGGCAGTATCTCCTTCTTTGTTAAGGCTAAATAATATTTCATTTTGTAAATATGCCACAGTTTTTAAAATCTATTCATCCATTGATGGACACTTTGGTTGTCTGCATATCTTGACTATTGTGAATAGGGCTACAATGAGTATGGGAGTGCAGATATCTTTAAAGATGCTGATTTCACATCCTTTGGGTATATACCCAGTCAGAGACAGAAATAAAAATACTGTATGATCTCACTTACACATAAAACCTAAAAAAAATATTGAATACATAGAAACAGACAGTAGAATAGTAGTTATCAGGGGCAAGGAGGAGGATATGAGAAGTTATGTCCAAAGATAGAAACTTGCAGTTTTGTGGGATGAATAAGTCTAGAGTTCTAATGTATAGCATGAGGATGACAGTTGAAAATATTTTATTGTATACTGAAAATTTGCCAAGAGAGTAGATTTTAGGTGCTTTTATCACACAAAAAAATAAAAAGAAAGTGATGAATATGTTTATTCACTTGACTGGAGTAATCATTTAACAAAGTGTATGTGTAGAAAAACATCAGGTTGTACACCTTAAATATATAGAAGAAAAAATGTAGGGGCCAATATCTCTGTGATTCTCAAAGCCGTTTTTCTATGTTTGTCATCTCATGGCTGCCAAATGGCTGCTGTTGTTCAGGCTGATTCAAGATCAAAAAAGGCAGAAAATGGAAGGAGGTTCCAGTAGATCTCCTCTCAGATTTCATTGGCCAGGACTGTGTCACATGGTCATTTCTAGCTGCAAGGGAAGCTGGAAAAATGAGAATTTTAGCTTTTTCAATCTTTAGATCAGTGGTTCATATCAGGTGTGATTTTGCTCTGCAAGGGGACTTCTGGCAATGTCTGGAGGTATTTTGGGGTGTCACAGCTTAGAAGTGCAGGCTGCTACTGGCATCTAATGGGTGGATAAACATCCTACAATGCACAGGACAATCTCCTGCAACAAAGAATTGTTGGGGCCAAGACATCAATAGTTCTGAAGTTGAGAAAGCATGCCCTAGAGCAGAGGCAGGCAAGGAAGAAAGGACTTGATGATGGTTTGAGGCATCCTACTCTGAAGGTCCTTCTGTGGCTTACCAGAGCTTTTAATGTCTGACCTTTACTACTGCATGCTTTTATTTAGTCACTACCCTCCCTGACCAAGACCTCTGCTCCAGTTATTCTAAACCACTTGCCAGGCGTTTTCTTACCTCATTGCTTTTGCACAGTCTTTTCCTTTACCAAGAATTCTCCCTTTTAGTCCTGGACTGGCTGACTCCCTCCCAGTCTGCAGAACTCTCTTAGGGTCATCTCTCCTCAACCTACCCCACCTCAAATCAATGGGCTTAGGCACCCATCCACACTCTCCCACACATGTTTTATTTCCCTCTATATTAGCACTTGGATTGGAGGACTTAACATTTCTTTTTTAATTGTTTGTAAGGAACTCATTGGGACCAGAATATGATAGTTGATAATGAAGATAATCTCATTAATAGTACTGACCTCATTAATAACTCATAACAAGGTTGTTAGAAAGAGTAAATGGAATGATTACTCATTTTAATTTAATGATTTGAATATTTAGTATATTTGCCTAGCTCACCATTCTATTTCCTTTAAGTTTTTTTCTTCTCAAAAGTCACCTTTTGGTACCCCATAAATATGTATAGCTGCTTTGTACCCATAAAATTTTAAAATAAACAAATAAATAAATCACCTTCTCAGTAAATTTTGCTCATCACTATCCACTTCTTCCCAAACACACATTCAGCACTTCATATCCTTCTTCCTATTTTTCCCATTTTTTCCTTCTTATCACCTTACCATCATCCACCATACTATATATTTTATTTATTTGTTTAGTATCATCTCCCCTGCTGGAACTCCTAGGAGAAGAGAGATTTTTGTTTCTTTTGTTGACTGCTATATCCTGCGCATGTAGAATAGTGCCTGGCACCCATCAGATGCTCAGTTAATCAGTGAATGAATATGACTCAATAACCAAATAATTATAAAAAGACATGTAGCAAGGAGTCTTACCCAAGAGCTGCTTCCTCCATCCAGTTCCCAAGCTTGACCCATCATCAGGCTCTTATGCATCCTTCCAGGGTTCTTTATGCAGATATTAAGAAAATACAAGGATATAGTTTTCTCCTCCTCCATTCCATGCACAGGTAGCACACCATGCATGCTGTTTTGCCCTTCACGTTTTTCACTGAATAATATATTATGGAGATATTTTAGATCAGCATGTGGAGACCTTTCTCATTCTTTTAGACAACTACATATTATTCCATTATATAGATAGACATCCATAGTTTAACCAGTTCTCTACTTATGTCCAGTGAAAATGGTTTAAATCTTTCCAAACTGAGCAACAAACAGAGCTGCAATAAATAACTATGACATGTATGTTCAAGTGCTCTTGTAGAATAAGTGCCCCAAAGAAGAACTGTGGGAACAAAGTATGTGTAAATTATTAACTGAGAAAAATATTAATAAACTATCATTTAAATAATTTTACCAATTTACTCTTAAAAGATATATGAGAAGCCCCTGCAGCAGTGTTTTCAAATTTTTGAACTTTGACAATCTGATAGATGAAGAATGATATCTAAGTGCTATTTAATTTCTGCTTCTCTAGATCAGAGGTCAGGAAGCTTTTTCTTTAAGGGGTGAGACAATAAATATTTTCAGCTTTGTGAGCCATTCTCTGCTGTAACAACTCAACTTTGCATTGTAGCATGAAAGCAGACATAGACAATGCACAACTGAACGGGCAAAATTGTGTTCAATAAAATTTTATTTACAAAAACATATGGCTGGGCAGACTTAGCTTGTGAGCCATAGTGTGCCTGTCCCCATTTTTCATATGCTGAAGAGCCATTTGTATTTCTTTTTCTGTGAACTGTCCATATCTCTTGTTCATTTTTATTGATCTTTTTCTTAATACTCTTTCTAGGCACTTTTCCTATATTAGCCCTTTGTGTCTGTTACATATGACAGATATTTTTCCTAATTTGTCACTTGTCTTTTGACTTTGCTTATAGTAATATTTTTCAGAGCGGAAGTTTTGGGTAATTATTTTCCCCTGTTTAACCAATATTTGTTGAATATGTAACTGCAAGTACAGTTATGCTGTTTAGTATTTAACCAGAATTCGAATCACATTTCCCATGGCATTGGTATGAGGGAGGCAGTCTCTCAGCAGTGAGGGAGCCTCACCCCCCACAACTTAATTGATGATAGTCACAAATTTGGGCATTTGAGAAGATACTGTAGTTCTGGGTTTTCTCATTCCCCTTTATACTGTGAATCCTATGAGGGCCGATGGCCTTTGTGTCCTTAGCCTTTAAGCTATGCCCAAGGCATTGGAGACTTGCAGTAAATGTTTATAGAATGAATATAAGTAACCATGTATTAATATATATAATTTGTAAATTTTTTAATATTTAACTTTTTATTGATATATAACATTCATACAGAAACATATGCACAAAACATTTATGGAAAGCTTGATGAATTACTACAAAATAAATACACTTGTGTAACCAAGAAATAGAATCACACTTGCTCATGCCCCTGATAATCACATTCTCCTTCTCCTTCCAAAGGTAACCAAGATCTTAAGAACTAAGTATAGATCAACTCTGTCATTTCATGTGTTTTATTACAGAACACTAAAAACATATACAAAATACCAAAAAGTATAATAGACCTGTCACCCAGCTTTAACATCTACTAGTCATATGTTGTTTTTGTTTAATCTATACTTCAAACCATTTCCCACCCCCCACTTCATTAGGTTTTTGATTATTTTTTAGATAAAATGCATACACATTGAAAGGTACAATCTTAATTGTACCTTTTTGACAAATCAGTATACCCACGTAAACTTCCCCTCTTTTAAGAATCGAATTACCCCCCTTAACAATCATTAATGTGCATAGAAATTACCTGAAAGTATTATTTAAAATCCAGAGTTTTGACTGAGAATTTGTTTTTCTAACAAAGTGCAGATCTGCAGAGCACATGATAACTACAATGTTTCCTTTATCTACAGTAAATACAATTTGATGAATAAAATTAAGGAAATTTGACCTAGGGTGAAAGCATGGATCAAAATGTCTGTACAATATGCTATATATAGGAGCATTTGGTTAACAATAACATAAACTAACCAAACAATTTTATTATTTTAATAACCAAAATTAGCAACAGTCTTACTATTGCTTTCATAGAAGTGCTCCCTCAGAATAAAAAAATTTTAGTAACATCAGAGGGTATTGGTTAACTGGTTAACTGGTTAACAGCAAATATTTGAAAGTAAATGTCTGATAAAATTAAGTAGCAGGTATCTTTTCAAGCCCATCAATGATCTTACATAGTTACCCAAAATTCAATCATTTACACAGCAAGTGCAGATAATTTTCGTACCTTCCTATTAAAATTATATTTTAATACCCTTATACATTTTAACACAGTTTTCTTATAAAATTCCCCAACTTAAATTTTTATATGACATATGATAAGTTCCCCTTAAATTCAGTTTAAATTTACTGAATTTTATTAGGCAGTGTCTGTGTGTCCACCACCCAGTATTATTTGAGGTTCCTCCATTTGCACAGGCATCACAGCTAGGGAAACAGGAATTCACAAGACACAAGACACAGGCTGTCCTCTGCATCTCTTTCCTTCTCAGGGCATCAGTTCATCAGTCAATCAAGTCATGTGAGAGTAGAGGTTATATATTTTTTGGCACAGAGGGTATCATTCCTCCCCTCAGAGGAGGAAAGGACCAGAAGGTACTCTTAGGGGACACTTACTGGGAGGGCTGAGCCCCCTAAGGTGTGAGGCTCTGATTAGCAGGTATAGACTTTTCAGGAGGGAGGGATGAGTCAGCCATTCTGAACCTACAGCTCTACTGCCTCTTGTCCCATCTCAAGACAATTCTGAAGGGCTGTTTTGGGCTGTCTGGATGGTGGAGGTTGAGGAACAGTTTGGGCTTTGATGTGGCTCAGATGAGGTGTGTCATAGGGGGCCCCTATACTCAGTATCTGGGCTGGTGCCTTTGAGGTCAGTAGGTTGCCTGTTTGTATCCAAGTCCATTTTCACTAGGGAGGAGGCTGGAGAGTCTAAATGGCTTCCAGAGGCCCCCTCTGATTATCTTTGGAGGATGGGCACTGAAAGGGGCAAAGTAATTATCTTTGGAAATCCTAGAAAGTCTAGTTGGAAACCTGGGAAGACCTCTTGCCTGGTGCCTGAATACTCAATTTGCAGTCCTAGTCACATAGATGGTTGGTAGGCATAGAGCTGGGTTTGCATTTATATCAGCACAACCTTGTGTCGGGTTTGAAGAAGTGGCCAGGACTAGTGTCTTGGTTACAGGCTGGAGAACATCGTGAAAGCGAACTTCAGGCCTGTTGACTTTCATCTTGGCAATGATTGTTGGGTCCTAGGCAAAGTTTTTGAATGCAGCATGAGGCCAATCCATAGATCCACCTCCACACATCAGCTGTCCATAAGGTAAGAGGGAGCCCAGTTTATGTCTTGATGGGAGGCTCTGCCAGGTGGAAGAATCACATCTCAGGTTTCTTGACAGCTGGCTGACTTGTTGAAAACAGATCCAGGACAGACCTACTTTTGGATGTGTGGACAGGCATTAGCCTTTCAGTTTTGCTGATGCTTCACTTGAAGTCTCCTAGGAAACTTCTGTGGTAGGTTCTTCCTCTGCAGTTCTTGCCCTGCCTTTGCATTCATTCTTCCTGTGAGTCTTGGTAAACGGCTATGGAGTCTGGAGTTGCTGGGGCTTCCTCAGTCCCAGGTTCTACTTTTCCTCTTATTTGGCCCAAGGGTTGTGGGACAGGGCCCCACCCCAGCACTTCACTGGGCGCCTTTTGGTCCTGGCCATGTGTCCTAAGACTTGATAGTTCTTACACGTTCTCTTGGAAATGAATTAAATTTGTTTTTTCCAAATCTCACAGTAAAATTGCTGCTCCAGAAAGATGTATCATGGATATTCTGCTTTTGTGCATCCTCCCTGCATAGAATTGAGGCTGTGCCTACTCTGGTTTCAGAAGCATGCATTGGAGTACTTAAAGTTAATCTGAAAAAGGTTTCAGACACTCATCAGGGAGATTCCTGCATGGGCTGAGAAATGCCAGGACCCCAGGCCTCCAGTACCACCCCTAAGGAGAAGCTCACAATTTGTAACATTTTTTAACAGTTGGAATATCCTCCACTAGAGAGGGTTTGGTGAAAGTAGTACTTTTGAACACAGATGGTAGCAAGATAAATTAGTGTACCACTTTTCAAAACCCACTTGGCAGTGTGTATCAAGAGCTATAATAATATGTATCCTGTTTGACACAGAGATTCCTTTCCTGAGGCAAGGCAATAAACAACAAGCAAAAAAGGAAGTGGCATTAAGCACAAAAATATTTCTTCTAATACTATTTTTCAAAAATATTTCCTCATAACAACCTAAATATCCAAGGCAGGAAGCAGTTTTTGTAAACTGTGGCACTTGCACTGGGAAGAATACTATGTAGCCATTATTAGGCATGATGGAGGGAGACCATGAAGCAATACTGAACAGTGTTATATGCTGTGTACATGTGAAGTATACATGTACAGTATATGCAGAGGAAAAGATATGAATTATATATACATGTCTATATATATACTCTGACTATAAGCAGGTAAATGTGAATAAATATGTGCATGTTTATATGATAGAGAAAGAGCAAAGGAAAATTTACTATACTACACACTGTATAGTTATATTCAGGTTGTGAAATTATGGTGATTTTATAATTTAAAAAATTCCCTCCTCTTTTTTTTTTTGAGACGGTCTCACTCTGTCGCCCAGGCTGGAGTGCGGTGGTGCAATCTCGGCTCACTGCAACCTCTGCCTTCCAGGTTGAAGTGATTCTCCTGCCTCAGCCTCCCGAATAGCTGGGATTACAGACGCGTGCCACCATGCCCAGCTAATTTTTTTCATATCTTTAGTAGAGATGGGGTTTCACCATGTTGGCCAGGCTGGTATTGAACTCCTGACCTCATGATCTGCCTGCCTTAGCCTCCCCAAATTTCCCTACTCTTTTAATGTTATACTGGCACATATTTATACACATGCCCACATACATACGCATACATATGTATCTACATATAACAAATTTATTAGCTGAACTTTTGGAAATGGTGTCTTCATAATTTCGTTCAATGAATATTGTGAGATATGCACCATGAGCAACACACTGTGCTGAATGCCCAGAGAATCGAAAGTGAATCAATCATATGGATTCTGCCTTCAGATTCCTCACTGTCATGTGGGAAAGATAATGGTTATATAACTAATTATAGCACAACCACATAAAGTGCTGCCTAGACTGGAGGGGCTAATTAATCACACCCTTCTTCCAAACTCAAGGACCCAGAAAAGCATTCGAATTTTGAAGTTGACCTCATCAGTGTCAATTTCAGCAGTGGTAATGCTGGATGGAATAATGTGTCAGGGCCTTCTACCTAGTCCGTTGAGTTCTAGGGCAGCTATGGGATTGTAGGTCTTCCCCTTGCAGGGGAAGAAAAGTGAGCCAGTGGATTGGGAGGAGGGGCAGGGCAATGGATGCTTCCTTGTGGGGTGCCTATTGCCTGTGCAAGGGGATGAAATGAGTGAATTTTTTCTTTCTTTATTTTACTCTAAGTTCTGGGATACGTGTGCAGAACGTGCAGGTTTGTTACATAGGTATACATGTGCCATGGTGATTTGCTGCACCTAGCGACCTGTCATCTAGGTTTCACGTCCCTCATGCATTAGGTATTTGTCCTAATGCTCTTCCTCCCCTTGCCCCCTACCCCCTGACAGGCCCTGTGTGATGTTCCCCTCCCTGTGTCCATGTGTTCTCATTGTTCCACTCCCACTTATGAGTGAGAACATGTGGTGTTTGGTTTTCTGTTCCTGTGTTAGTTTGCTGAGAATGATGGCTTCCAGCTTCATCTATGTCCCTGCAAAGGACATGAACTGAAATGAGTGAATTTAGAGGAGCACACGTCAGAGCCAGCCAGGTAGGAACAGAGATTTCTCAATACTCCTTCCTGGGGAAGAACAAGTCAGAGACGAAAGGAAAAGGAAGGAAGCTTCCTCCAGCATTTTAGAGAGGGCAATAGTGTTAGTGGAGGTCTTCCCTTTGCTATGGGGTGGGGCAGAATGCCATAAAGAGATGTTCGTTGTTTTTTTTCCCTTTTGGCAGAGTCTCACCTGGTTGCCCAGACTGGAGTGTAATGGCATGATCTTGGCTCACTGCAACCTCTGCCTCCTGGGTTCAAACGATTCTCCTGCCTCAGCCTCCCAAGTAGCTGGGATTACAGGCACCTGCCACCAGGCCCAGCTAATTTTTATATTTTTAGTAGAGACGGGGTTTCACCATGTTGGCCAGGCTGGTCTCGAACTCCTGACCTCATGATCTGCCCGCCTCGACCTCCCAAAGTGCTTGGATTTACAGGTGTGAGCCACCGCGCCCGGCAAGAGATGTTCTTACAGCACCTAAAGAGTTTGGAGAAGAGATTTTGCTGAGCACTCCCTGACTACACACAAACCTCATGATTCTCTTTAATGCCCACTTTTTTATTTTATTATTTTGGGAGGTTAAGATTGTTTTTTATTAGTACAAATTTATGGGGCACATGAGAAATTTTCTTACATGTATATAATGTGATCTAGTCAGGGCATTTAGGGTGTCTATTGCCCAAGTACAATACATTTTTATTAACTGTAGTCACCCTGCTCTGTTATCAAACATTGAATTTATTCCTTCTATCTAACTGTACATTTGTACCATGTAACCCACTTCTCTTCATCCTCCCTCCTACCCTCCACTCACCTTTCCCAGCCTGCTGTCTGTCTTTCCACTTTCTATCTGCATATGATCAAATTTTTTAACTCTCACATTTAAGTGAAAACATGCAATATTTGTCAAAACCAATTTTTAAAAGCCTTTTCCTTTTCACTAAAGGAATTGGAAGCTTCAGAGCCAAGAAGAAAGCCCAGGCAGAGAGAAGGTTGCACTTGCATGGAGACCAGCTGGCCTGGTCTGGGCTGGCTGCTGCTACCCTCTCCTACAAGGAGTCTGTTGGGCATGATCTGACCTCTGAGGGTGCAAATGAAATTAGCTTCAGGACCTCTACGTAGGGCCTCTTCCTGCCCGTGAAAACAATGACCCTGCAGGAAACAAGATACAGCAATACAGTTATTTTTATTTATTAAGGGAAAACAACTGACAATGGCCCTCCCCACTCTGCTTCCTGGGTAGTTAACAGCTGTCTGGATCTGGTCAAGACCAGGGTGGATCATTGGCCAAGAGGAAGTGACCTGGAGCAGAAAGTATTAGAGGAGAGAAAAAACAATCACCTTGGAGCTCCAGTTTTGAATTTTGTGGGAAAAGGATGAAGAAGCATGACATAAATTGTATCAGCTGTGAAAACCAGGCCTGAGTCACCAGCTTGGGATCCAGTGAATTCCGTTACCCAGTCTGGTTGCTCTTACTGGGCTTGTCCAGGAATCCACATCTGGATGCTAAAGACAAAAAGGGATGTTTTCTGATCTGGGAGGCAGGACAAGGTGGACTCATTAAGCTACAGAGGGAGAACAGTGGTTTCCAAGATGGAGTTCAGAAACTATCTTTGAAGTTAGGCCTATGTAATAGGTGGGGTGAAGGCAGTATGTGAAAGCTAGAATGACGTGTTTTTCTGCCTTTAATATCATTTTCTATTTTGGTCAAAGCATGAACTTTTGAGTATCAGGCAGAATTACATTTGACACCCTCATCTTGGCCTCCACTTTTAAACAAGAGTAGCACTACTTACTCTGCTGAACAGTGGTAATGGCTGAAGGTATTACAGATGATCAGCATAAAGGAATTATTCCAGATCTTGGCAAAGAGAAGCATTCAGTGAATGATAGCTCTTTCACTCACTCTATGTATGTATGTATGTATGTATGTATGTATGTATCATCTATCTAATGTCTTCCTCCTTCTTTCCCTCTTTTCCTTCTTGCCTTCCTTCCTGTTCTCATCCCTCCCTTTCTTCCCCGTGAGTGCATATCTATGTCTCTTTGTACATGCGTGTATGCAATATGTATATCTGCATATACCCTAATATTTTTAAGCATTCTTAGATTCCAGAATAGGTAAAAGGGTGCATGCAGAGATGCCACTTGTGGATGGCCTGGGAAGTAGAAGGATTATAGCTCAAGCTCTGCTATGTCTGTTCAGCATTTATAGGTTTTGACTTTTATTTCACTGGATTATGTGGCCATTGTTATTATGTTAGAAACCTTCATGGTCTGAAAACCCTTGTAGGGAATATAGGAGACTCCAAGAAATGGAGATAGATTTATGGAGCTCCAGATTCATACTCCAGGGAGGACAGGGTTATATTTGCTGCCTTAGTGGAAGGATACATGAGCTATCTAGAGGCTTTAAAAGACAGCCTATCCCAAATTTATTTGTAACCTACCAACATGGATTGGTTAAATTAAGTTCTTTTAATGCTACACACTTATACTAACACAAGAGAGGTTGAGTTATTGCATGAGTTGGGCAATAAAGCAAGTGTAACTGATGTACTCTTTCTCTGTCATGTCCTCTTTCTCTCACTCTGGGATCCAGGCAGGTTTTCTCTTGGTTGGGGAATTGTCTTCCTTGGGTTGAGGGGACTGAGGGAAGATGCAGTATTGGTATCTCCTTCTGAATCATGGCTTACCTAGGCAGGTTCTCTTCAAGGCTTCATGGTGTAGGAGACAGAGGACAAGACTTTGGTCTGAAAGATCATCCACAGAAAATGGATGTACAGTGCCAATGACAGGCGCTCGGCTGCTGATTCCCACTTACTCTGCCTACAGGGTCCCTTCCTCTACCCATGAGAGTAGAGCCAGCTTCCCATTATGTGGCTCCTTCAAGGGCATTATAGCAGAGGTGGGCCAGTCCCTCTCTTTGGCTCATTTCATTCTAGCTCAGAAAGGCTGTGGCGTAACTATAATTGGCTCAATTTCTTTCGCTTGATTAAGGAGGCAAAGCCAAAGTAAGGCTAGAAATCAAAACCTTTTTTGTTGCCAGGGCATACTAAGCAGTATAAACCCATTTCTAATTTATATACTCAAAGCCATACCTCCTAAACCAAAGTATATGAAGGATTACTTTAAATTCTTCTTTTCCTAAGGGGAGAATTTTCACAATAACCTTACGTAGAATTTCTATTTCACACTCATAATACAGTGATCTTTAATAGAACTCTAAGAAAACTCCTTTAGAATGTTTCATACTAACAAAAGAAGGAATTAAACGTTTGTGAAGTTCAAGGCATGTCACTTGAGCACTACATCAATGTAAGAAAGACTCAGTTTTATTGAAGGTTAATTATCTATTGGAAAAAATTCACTAAGGGGCCCACACTCTGGCATTCCAGCAGAAGATGAACATGAAGAGGAGGGTGTGTTTGTGGGTCAAGAGTGGACAATGAAGTCTTTGGCTGTCTGGACTAAAGGCTCCTGTGGAAGAGTCTGGGGGGATATGATTGAAAGGGAGATTGGAACCAGATTTTTGACAGCCTTGAGCACCCTCTTTTTTTTTTTGTAAAAGTAATAAGGCAAATAATAGAAGTCAGATTTTAAAATGTTGCTTTGACAGCCATGTGCAAAATGAATTCAAGGTGGAAGGAAGTGGAATCCAGAGTTAGAAAGCTGCAGGTGTGGGGAAATGGCAGTGAGTAGGAAAGAGATGGAAGAGACATGAGAATGGCTGAGATTAATTAATTTATGTCTAGAAGCCAAAGAGTGGTCAAAAAATGACTCTGGGCATTGGGCACAATGACTGAAGGGAACCTCAGGCAAAAAGGGGAAGGTTGAAAAGGGGAGGGAGGGAGGAAGGGAGAGAGGGAAAGAAAGGGATAGAGAGAGAGGTAAGAGAGAGAACTTGCTGTTTGAGATAAAAGAGGATGACACCAATGTGAGGTACATTCTGTATGAAATTGGAAGGTACATGGGAGTTTTTAAACATAAAAATTAAAATTTACAGGAAATGTATCTCTTAAAGAGATGGATGAATTTCCTCCTTTCCCCTCAATTTGTTTATGTATTTATGTATTCATTAATAAATATCACTTTTGCCAGAAGGAAGCATGATTCAGTGACAGTTCTATTTCTGATTTTTATTTGTATAGCTATGGGTGTTGAGAAACTTTGTTCACATAAACATGTAGACAAAAACAAAAGAAGTTTTGTTATAATTAAGTCACTCCAGTCTTTGAATTAAGTTTTCATCGTATGCCAAAAATCAGAGTGATCTGTCATCAAAAGTTATTTTGATTTATCAGCTGACAACCTGATTAGGCCTTCCTTCAGTATTGTTGAAAACCAAGAATTGGAAACTGATTTGGAAAAGAATGTGTTACCAGTTATTAGGGGCTTTTGCCTCCTGTCATTGACATCAATGTTTCAATATTTGGAACTGTTATTTTGCTTGGTGGCCATTTTTGCACTCTGGGCAGTGCACCATAGTAAGATGGGATGTGGGGTGGGGGAAGGGTCTGACTTTAGCGAAATGGGGGAAGCAGTGGGTGGTGTAGAACAGGTAAACCTGTGCCTTCCACCACAGGCATCTTCTCAGGCAGATCCAATATAGGAAAGAAAAAAGAAAATGGCTGTGTAAGGTCTAGAAATAGATTTCCTTAAAACCAGCTATGCCTGTTCACCTCTTAGGCACATGTTCCCACTGTGAAGACTGCTTATCTCGAGTAAGGCCGAGCAGTGAGATGAAACTCAGGCCCTTTTAGACCAATAGGGACTTAGGCGTAGTCAGTGGCCTGATGAGTCTGTGGGCCGAGGCAGCAACCTGGGCTCCCTGACCAGCCGTCACCCTGAGTAGAATGACCTTATTCCTTCCTGATGCAACTAGTGGCAGAAAATCAATTCTGTTAGCAATTAGGAGCAGATTTCTGAGGCAGAGTCAAGGCTCTTTCAGAGGAAAAGGACTCCTAGGGAACTCTGGACAAAGTTCAGACCTGACCCTTGGGAGATATTTTATCTTGATAAACAGCAGAACCCATTTGTCCAGCAAATGGGCTTCATTTTGCTTTATCCCAGTGATTTTGACTTTTTTATTATCATTAGAACTAGGTTTTGTGAAGACCACTCTGGACTGACCCTTTATGGCTTTTTGGTTTTCCATTTCCTGTGCCCACTGACTTTTCTCCAATTCTGCATTCTCTGAGATTGCCCCAATGGTGCCTCCTGCCCACTTCCATTATTTCACTCAGTTGTGCTCAATTCCAATTATGTTTATTGCATGTCCTTTTTCTCTTATCAGGCTTGAAGGTCCAGTGAGGTTGTGACTGGCTCAAGGTCATTTAACTAATAAATGAGAGTGCCTTCCTCCCACTTTACAAAAGAAAGGCAAATTATTGGATTTAACCCAATCCAGGGAGGCCAAGTCCAGGGCTTTTATTTGCCCCAAGACATGTTCTCTCTATCTGAGGGCTTAATAATTTTCTAAGTTGCTCTTAGAATCTAGATAAGACTCAAGCCCATTCCAGCCTGTCATCAGATAGCATGTTTTTATACACATTGTGCATGTTAATTATAATCAGGCAGACATGAGCAGATCACAAATAAATGCAGATTGGTGTGGAGTTCATGGGCTGTTCTGATCATTATTTCCTCCAGGAAAATATAAATCTAAAGATAAAGGTGGGGCCTTTGATGTGATCCCATAGCACCTGGCATAGGAATATGCTATTTGTAAGCAAATGAGTTCTGAGAAGACCATCTTTTAAAAAAAAAACAAAGTGTGTGTGGTGCAAATTTAAATTTATTAAGTCACTCAGTAGTGCTACAACTGGAGATGTACAGATACATTGACAACTTAACATTTGGTTCACTTTTAAAAGTAAACAGCATCTCAATCTAATGGTGAGACATTAAGCTAATTGTTAAATAATATCTAAAACAGATCTTTTCCTGAAACAGTGTTGCTAGATTTAAAAAGATACACATTATATACAGCTGTTTTGAATCAACATAAAAATTGAAGAGGTAGTACAGAAGGTTCTCATATCCCTTCCTTATTAGTTTTTTTGTTTCTGTTTTTGGCTTTTTTTTAACTTTTATTTTAGGTTTGGGGGTAACTGTGCAGTTTTGTTACATGGGTATATTGCATGTCGCTGAGGTTTGGTGTACGAATGATCCCATCACTTAGGTGGTGAGCATAGTACCTGATAGGTAGTTTTCCAACCCATTTCCCCACCCCACCCTCCCCCTCTAATAGTCCCTAATGTCTATTGTTCCCTTCTTTATGTCCATGTTTACCCAGCTTTTAGCTCCCACTTATAAGTGACAACATGCAGTATTTGATTTTCTATTCCTGTGTTAATTTGCTTAAGATAATGGCCTTCAGCTGCATCCATGTTGCTGCAAAAGACATGATTTTATTCCTTTTATGGCTGCTTAGTATTCCATGGTGTATATGTACCACATTTCCTTTATCCAATCCTCTGTTGATGGGCATCTAGATTGATTCCATGTTTTTGCTATTGTGAATAGTGCTAGTGCTGCAATAAACATACAAGTGCAGGTATCTTTTTTGTAGAAAGATTTATTTTCCTTTAGATATACACCCAGTAGTGGGATTGCTGGGTGAAATCATAGTTCTGTTTTAAGTTCTTTGAGAAATCTCCATGCTGCTTCCCACAGGGGCTGAACTAATTTATATTCCTACTTTTTTTTCTTTTTTGAGACAGGATCTCACTTTGTCACCCAGACTGGAGTACAGTGGTACAATCTCGGCTCACTGCAGCCTCTACTTCCCTGGCTCAAGTGATCCTCCTGCCTCAGCCCCAGAAGCAGCTGAGACTACAGGTGTGCACCAGCACACCTGGCTAATTTTTGTGTTTTTTCTAATGATGGGTTTTCCACCATGTTGCCCAGGCTGGTCTGAAGCTCCCTGAACTCAAGTGATCTGCCTGCCTCAGCCTCCCAAAGTGTTGAGATTATAGGTGTGAGCTACCATGCCCAGCCTAGTGTTCCTTTTATGCACAACTTTGTCAACATGGTATTTTTTTACTTTTAATAATAGCCATTCTGACTGGTACGAGATGGTATCTTGTTGTGGTTTTGATTTTGATCATGATTTCTCTGATGATTAGTGATATTGAGCATTTTTTCACATATTTGTTGGCTGAATGTATGTCTTCTTTGCAAAGTGTCTTTTCATGTCCTGTGCTCATTTGTAATGGGGTTATTTTTTGCTTACTCAATTTTTTTTGAATAGATTCTAGATATTAGGACTTTGTCAGATGCATAGTTTAGGAATATTTTCTCCCATTCTGTAGGTTGTCTGTTTACTCTGTTGATAGTTTATTTTGCTGTAAAGAGGCTCTTTAGTTTAATTAGATCCTACATGTCCATTTTTCTTTTTGTCACAATTGCATTTGGAGACTTGGTCACAAATTCTTTGCCAAAGCCAGTGTGCAGAATGGTATTTCCTAGGTTTTCTTCTAGAGATTTTATAGTTTTGGGTCTTACACTAAAGTCTTTAATCCCTCTTAATTTTTGTATATGGTAAAAAGAAGGAGTCCAGGTTCAATCTTCTGCATATAGCTAGCCAGTTATCCTAGAACCATTTATTAAATAGAGAATCTTTTCCCCTTTGCTGTTATTGTTGACTTTGTCAAAGATCAGATGGCTGTAGGCGTGCAGCTTTATTTCTGGGTTCTTCATCCTGTTCCATTGGTCTATGTGTTGGTTTTTGTACCACTACCATACTGTTTGCTTACTGTAGCCTTATAATGTAGCTTGAAGTTGAGTAATGTGACGCCTCTGGCTTTTCTTTTTTCCCCCCCTTAGGATTGCTTTGGCTATTTGAACCCTCTTTTGGTTCCATGTGAATTTTAGAATCTTTTTTTTTCTAATTCTGTGAAAAATGATGTTGGTACTTTGATAGGAATAGCACTGAATCTGTAAATTGCTTTGGGCAGTATGGCCATTTTAACAATGTTGATTCTTCCAATCCCTGAGCATGGAGTATTTTTCTATTTGTTTGTGACATTTCTAATTTCTTTCAGCAGTGTTTTGTAATTCTTGTTGTAGAGATCCTTCACCTCCTTGGGTAGCTGTTTTTTAGGTATTTTATTATTTTTGTGGCAATTGTAAATGAAATTACCTTTTGATTTGGCTCTCAGCTTGGACATTGTTGGTGCATAGAAATGCTACTGATTTTTGTATTGATTTTGCATCCTGAAACTTTACTGAAGTCAATTATCTGTTTGAGGAGCCTTTTGGCAGAGTCTTTAGGGTTTTCTGGGTATAGAATCATATTGTCTGCAAAGAGTGATAGTTTGACTTCCTCTCTTGCTATCTGGATGCCTTTTATTTTTTTTCTCTTGCCTAATTGCTCTAGCTAGATCTTACAAGACCACCTTTATTTACCCAGACAGGAACGTTTACCAAGCACTTTCACATACATTATCTGCACTGATCCTCCCAACTGTCTTGTGAAATATATGGCACCTCAGCATTGACACTGATGCCATAGAAGCACCAGGAAATGATGAGAAGGGAATAGGCTTTGAAACTGGATAGACTTGTGTTTGTTTGCTTGGGCCTTTCTACCTTGTCGTGTGGCCTAGGGATGTAACAGTACCTCTTTTTGCTTCTGCCTTTTATTTTGTAAAAGACAACCAACAAAGGAGGAAAGGAGTAGAAGAAAAAGAAATAAGTGGGCTATTTTAAAGATTGAGGCTGATGATGTAATGGAGTTCATGAAATTTTAGGAACATATTTGGACAATATTTTTTTCTTTTCTTTTTATTTCAATAGTTTTGGGGGTACAGGTGGTTTGTGGTTACATGGATAAGTTCTTCAGTGGTGATTTCTGATATTTTAGTGCACCCATCACCAGAGCAGTGTACACTCTAACCAATGTGTAGTCAGAGAGATTAATTTGGATGACAACATCAAGATTATAAAAAATTTTAACAATCCGGAACCAGGGTGAAACAAAATGAAGTTTTTGTATTTGAATTGAAAAGAATCCTAATAAGTAGCACACAGAAATAGAAAACACAACTTAATGCCATTACCTTTGTGAGCATGACCTGGAACAAGCCACTAGACCAGCATGTAGGTTAGTGTTGACTTGCCATATAAGGGGGAACACAGTGGTCTTCAGTAGGCTTGAATTTACCTAATCGTCCTAGCATTTGGTCCAAGTGTCTCCATCTCATCCTCATGCTCACAAAATGCCCCATAACTCCCTGTCTCCTAGGGCTGGTTGCCCCCACAATGTGCTTCCATCATTAACAGCCCATTGTTTTATTTTCTGTCCATTGCTTTCATCTGTCTCCCCAGTAGACTAGGTGCATTCCGAGAGCAAGAACTGCATCTTATTTAAGTCTTTGAATTTCCAGAACCTACAAAAATTGTCCAAATATAGGCAAAGGCATAAGAATGATATAATAGACTGTGGTGACTCAGGGGAAATTGGTGGGAGGGGGGTGAGGGATAAAAGACTACACATTGGGTACAGTGTACTCAAGGCTAGGCCTGTTCCTTTGTTCTCATAGGTACCTAGAATGAAAACTGTTCACTCAAAGACTCCCATTCTGTTAAGCACATCTTACAGGGGTCACAACTAGGCCCACTAAGCAAACTGATCATTAACAGAATGACTGTTATCTTCTCTCACCAAGGAAAGAGCTCAAATTTCTCCTCCCCTTTCAGTTAACCTGCTGAGGCCACTCCTAAATACCTATACTGGCTTTCAATGTGTGACTGATTGCAACTATTGCTTTTTACAAAACTACCCCAAAACTTAGTGGCTGAAAACACACATTTATTATCTCCCAGTTTCTACAGGTCAAAAATCTGGGTGTGGCTTAGCTGGGTTCCTTGGTTCAAGGTTTCTCACAGGCTGCTGCAAGGCCAGGACTGTGGTCCCAAGACTAGATGGAGGGATGATTCACAACCAAGCTCATTCACATGGCTGTTGGCACCATTCAGTTCCTCAAAGGGTGTTGGCCAGAGGCCACCCTTAGTTCCTTGCCACTTGGACTTCCCCATAAGGCAGCTCACACATGGCAGCTGGCTTCATCAGAACCAGCAAGTAAGAAGAGCCCCAGAGAGGGAGAGAGTAAGAGAACAAGACAAAATCACAGTCTTATGTAACCTAATCTTAGAATCACCCATTGCTTTTGCCATATCCTACAGTTGTCCCTCGGTATACACAGGGGATTGGTTCCAGCATCCCTGTGTTTACCCCAATCCGTGCATGCATACTTAAGTTCTGCAGCTGACTCTGCAGAAGCCACATATTTGAAAAGCTGGCACTCCTTATATGTGGATTTCTCATCTCGCAAATAATGTATTTTCAATCTACACGTTTATTTGAAAAAAATCCATGTATAGGTGTCCTGTGCTGTTCAAACCCATGTTGTTCAAGGGTCAACTGTATTTCTTAGAAGTAAGTCACTAGGTCCACCACTTGAGGGGAGAGGATTGCACAAGGGTGTGAATACTAGGAGATGGGGTTCATCTCAGAAGCTGTCTACCACTGTGATGAAAGGGTAATTCAGTGGGGGTGCATGAGCAAATTCACAACTAACGATGTTTTGGTCTAGGTGAAAAGAGGTTTTAGATAGATATATCTCTTAAACAAATGACACCTAAGCACAGCTGCTTGCATACAGTAGGTGCTAAATAATTACTGTTTTTCTTTCTTTTGCCTTTTCATTTGGGAATAATCTCTAAGTTAAAGTTGCAAGAAGAGTGAAAGACTTTCATATACCTTTTACAGATTCACCGTTTGTCAATAATTATATTTTGAATACATTATAAAATATGTCACATGGGAGGACAATATTTGTAACCATCAAAACTTTGGGGCCTGGTGAGAGGTGTAGGCTGGAGTCATATTGGATCTCTGCATATGGAGTTGTCATCTCTCAAATGCTTGCTTCTTCCTCTTCTTCCTCCAGAAAATCCTGAGCGAGCAGCTCTGTACTTTGTTTCTGGCGTGTGCATTGGGCTGGTGCTGACCCTGGCTGCTTTGGTGATAAGGATCTCTTGCCACACAGACTGCAGGCGGCGTCCCGGGAAGAAGTTCCTGCAAGACAGAGAGAGCAGCAGCGACAGCAGCGACAGCGAGGACGGCAGTGAGGACACCGCGTCCGATCTCTCCGTGCGGAGACACCGCCGCTTCGAGAGGACTTTGAACAAGAACGTGTTCACCTCCGCGGAGGAGCTGGAGCGCGCCCAGCGGCTGGAGGAGCGCGAGCGCATCATCAGGGAGATCTGGATGAATGGCCAGCCCGAGGTGCCCGGGAACAGGAGCCTGAACCGCTACTATTAGGGAGCAGCAGGACCGCGGAAACCACTGGAGGCCACCTGGAAAGGAGAGCATCTGCAGGGACAATGGGCACAAGGAACTGAACCCAGCTCTGCTAATATTGTGATTTCAGAGAAAAAGCAGGACATGCCCCTTTTCTAGCCAGGAGGATTGCTCCTTTTTGGCCAAATGTATGGAGAAGTAGAAAAATCAAAGCAGTTCATCAACCTTTCCTGGTCTTGGAATGGTGCTGAAAAACCCTCTCCAACACTGTGGATGGAGATTGGAGAAACGCGACTGTGGTTTCTCTTGATTTCTGAGGATCTCAGAAGTTTCAGCAGACTTCCTTGCTCTGTGTTATTCCTTTGCAAAAGGAAAGATCATTATAGCATGAGGGCTGGGAATAGCAGGGTGAACCTAACCCAATAAATGCAATTTCCTAAATGACTTCATGCTATGGAGGTGATTCTGATTCAAATAGCATGATCCATGCTTATTATTTAAGGCTGATTTTTTAAATCTTGTGTTGCAAGGGCAACCTCGTCCATTTTAACTGGCACCTCAGGGATTAAAATCCTATTTTTTAGTGTAGTTCCCACCTCATTCATGAAAATGAATAGAATTATTGTATTATGGGAGATGTGTCAGTGAACTAGAAAATGTCAATAACCTCAAAGGATGAAGGGTTTTTATTTTACATAGTTTATAAAATATATATTGACATGCATATTTGAAAATGCTGCATAAAAATAAAAGTGGTGTGTTTTCCCCCTCTTTGGAGACAAGAAAATTTTATTATGACTCTAGATAATTGTGATTTTAAACACTTCTTTTTTTTTTTTTTTTAATTTGGATTTCAAAGAAAAGAATGGAAATAAGAGGTAAGGATTAAAGCCAAAGTTAGGATGGGAATTAAAAAAAAAAAATTACATAAAATCTTTTTGGTTGCATGTCTGTCTCTGTGGTTACCCTTACCTTAAATGACAACCCTTTTATATACGTGGGTATGGGCTTTTGCTAAGCCCCTCAAGGATTAGAGTGGGGAGATGGTTCCTGTGTGATAATGGGCTTTTCACTTTCTATAGGTTATATGTATGATTGCTATAGTTGAGTTGTTAAGCAGATAGAGGAATAGAAGACTTACCTAAAGCTAGAAATAAGATGGTAGCCCTTATATGAAAAGAAGTTGGTAGGGAAGGAGGAGAAGCCAGGCTCTGCCAATTTAGAAATAGGTTACAGAGGACAAAACATCCCCTAAGCTGGTAAACAGGAAGAGTGAGACCTGTCTCTCTGTTGACTCCCTTCTCTTGCCATGGAGTAGATTCCTAGTCAGTCTATCTGGGTGCTCCAGGGCCTTCCTGCTGGGAGGATCTCCCCTGTTCATTGACTTTGTCACCATGCTTAAGAGGATGGTCAGGAAACTTCCTTTGATGAGGTCTCCACTGCTTTAGCAGCCCACTTTTTGTTGTAAGGACTCTTGGAGGGCTCTCTGAAGAACTGAACAATCATAATCATAATCTTTGCTTGCCAAGGGGGCAATAAAGTTCACTTGCAACACTCAGTCGCTGGCCTGATTGATTATATAATTTTGGGTGGCTAGCAACATTGGCTGGCTAGTTACAAGTGCCAAAAATCTTGCTGAGTCAGCATCTCTGAATCTAGATCCTTGCCCTTGTGGTTTCAGTCCCTTAGCAACAATTGCAGGAATCATCTGATTCCCCTGGGCTTTAGATTAACGTCATCTATCCTTGTCTCCACCTCTTAGAAAAATGAAACAATTGGGAGCTGATTTCCATCACCAGGGAGCATCAAAGCTGATTATGGGGTGGGATTATGAGCCTTATTGGGCAGGGACTGCAGTGGCAGAGGTGTTTGGGAGGGCTCCGGGGCAGATGCCTGTCTCAGTTTTCACTCTTATATCCTTTTGACCAAGTCCATAATGTTCTTGTAATTATGGTGGTGGGGACATTGCCTGAGGCATAAAATACACTAGGTAGCAGCTGCTTCACTTTCATATAACAAGGAATACAGCTTTTCAACCTTCCCTATCTTGATTCAACCAATTCCACATTTTAGGTTTATCACTTCACACCTGGTTTTAGTTTCTGTATTAGAACATTTGCATTTGCAACAGAAAGATATTCCACTTAAGAGCATTTATTGATTCACAACTGGAAGATCATGGCTGGATCTGAGGCTTCAGAGATGACTGGATCCAGGATCTTAAATGCTACCAAAAAGTTGGTCTTTCTCCGCTCTCCACTTTGCTTCCTTCTGCTGCTGGTTTCATTGTCTTCTACTGCAGATGAAACTGTAACAAACTTGTACAATATAGTGTGTTGGGGTGCTTGCTTCTGATCAAGCCCCCACACAGCTCACAGACTGTATGTGCATATTTGGCACAGGTTCATGGCTTGTTCAGCTCAGAAGTCAGAAGCAAGACACAACATGGAATGGAAGCTTTTGGTGCAGGTTTTCTGGTCTTTGGAAGTTTCACAGAGAAGCACTAGCTGACAAAATTCTGAGATAACTTTATGAAGTAAAGATGACTTAGGAGCCCAAGAAATCCTCTTCAGGCATTAGTGCTCCCACCAACTTCCCTTAAGAGCCTCTTCCTGAGCTGCAAGGGACAGGTGGTCATTTTCAGTTCATGGCATCTCTAAACGCACTCAGCTGAACCTTTGCCACGTGGCAGGGAGCACACCAAAGGGACTTCGGGATTTACGTAGTTTCAAATAAGGACAGAAGAGAAAAAGAAACACCTTGCTTTGTGGCTTAAAATATAAAATCACAGGAAGGACTCTATGGTCTGGCTTGTGTAGGTCCATGGATGAAATCACCAGTCATTGTGGGCAAGAGACTGAGCTTCTGTAAGAAGAAAGTGGAGATAAGATGCTAGGCAGGCACTCGCAGTAGCCACTGCACCACTCCTTTCTGTCTTTCTTGGTTTTCCTACTCTCTCTCTCGGTTTTTCTTTTTTCGTTTTCTTAATGCTTTATCTTCTTTTCCTTAACCCCTTCAATATGGGTCCATCCTTCTAACCTTGAAGAGCTGATCTTCTCACCCTATATCCTGTGATGTCTTATATATTGCAGTGACTCTAAAGATCACCTACACACTGATGACTTGAAAAATCTCTTTCCAGTCCTGACAAAGTTTCAGACATGTATAGCCCACTGACCTCAACCACAGGAGACAGTTGTCCCACAGGATAAATTTGGCAGTGTCAGGGAGACAGTTTGGTTGTTACTGCTGGGTGGGTGGGATGCTATTTGTATCCAGTGGCTAGAGGCTAGGAATGCTTCTAGACATTTGATAGTGCCAAAGCCAGCCTTTCAGTCCTCCCCACCAATGCCCCAGCAGTGAGTGAAGAAATCTCCAAGTTATTCCAGCCCCCAGGCATATGACTCTTTCCAACCAAAGCCTTAGACATTGACAAATAGAGATAAATCACCCCTGTTGAGGCCTGTCCAACTTCTTAGTTCAGAGAATCCATGAACACAGTAAATTGATGGTATTTTTATGCCTCTAAGTTTATTTTCCCACTTTTATGAAGGAGAAATATATTACCATACAACCTCTACCATAAGATTGGCCGCCCTGGGGAGTCCTTTTTACATGTAGCATGTTATGAATGTATTACTGTTCCCAAGGATAGAGGAACAAACATTTCTACATGCAGTATGACCCTAAGTTTACAATAGATAGCTGGACAACTTCCCAAAACTGCACTCACCTTCCCCCCAGACCTATGTCTCTACCTATATTTTCTGTCAGTTAATGATACAGTTTGGATCTGTGTCCCTGCCCAAATCTCATGTCGAATTGTAATCTCTAACGTTGGAGGACGGGCCTGGTGGGAGGTGATTGTATCATGGAAGCAGGTTTCCCTCTTTCTGTTCTTATGATAGTGAGTGAGTTCTTATGAGATCTTGCTGTTTAAAAGTCTGTAGCACCCACCTCTTCTCTCTCTTCCTCCTGCTCCCACCATGTAGGATGTGCCTGCTTCTCCTTTGCCTTCTGCTATCATTGTATGTTTCCAGAGGCCTCCCAACCATGCTTCCTATATAGCCTGTGGGATGATGAGCCAATTATTTCTCTTTTCTTTATAAATTACCCAGTCTCAGGTAGTTCTCATAGCAATGTGAGAATGGACTAATATAGTTAACGACAAGGCAAGTTACAAGGTTACCCAAATCAGAAGCCTGGGACCATTCCAGTTTCCTTCTTTTCCTTGAAGCCTCACAAATAACAATTAACAATCTTCCCAATTTTAAGTCATTAATATTTCTTGCATTGATTCTTCCTTTACGGCTTAGTTTAAGCCCTTATCATCTCCTGCCTAAACAATTGGAAAAGTCTCCAAATATCTAAGTCTTGCCACCATCAAAGCCATACTGAGTACAGCTACCAAGGTGACCTCTATTAAATGCATGGCTGCTCATATACCAATCTCTCTTTTAAATCTCCCATTTTTTCCCCATTGCCTATTTAAAATATCCAAATACTTCTAGATGACATACTGGGCTCTCCATAGAAGGCTCCTGCAGCTCCATCACCTGCCCCTCCTTGCTCATTCCTTTACATTCTGATAATATCGAATTGCTTATAGTTCTCTTCTACACTTTTTATCCCAATTGTTGCTTCTGTCTAAAATAGCTTTCCCTCTTTCTCCCACTTTTCTACCTATCCTCAAGACTCAGCACAAGTGTTTCCTCTACCAGGAAGCCTTCCAGGCTGGGCTAAGTATTGTCCTCTAAGTTTCCACATATCCTGTGCTTGTTATGCCCCTTGTTCATACCATACTGTTGTGAAATTGTTCACTTGTGCCTCAAAGGCGGGGAGTCTGCCTTGTTATTGGGTCCCAGCAGGATGCACACATCACATGCTTTCAGCAACTATTTGTTGAACTGTGGTAAAGACTATATTGTATTCGCCAAACCCTGTTATCTCTGCCTTCTGGACACATAGATGGACTATATTTCCAAGACACTATTTTGGGTAAATGTGGCTGTGTGACAGAGTTTTGCCAATGGAAGATGGCAGGCCTACCTAATTGACATTTGCCATTTCAATGTTGGTTGGCTCATATGATCTTCTATCCTCTCTGCTGGCTGGATGCAGAAGATTCAGCAAAGAATTCTGAGGCTCTAGGGGATGGTGGAGCCACAAAATGGAAGAAGCCTGGGCCACTCACTGTCCAGGAACATCCACATTGTATTTTGTGTTAGGAGAGAGAGGCTGATGAAATACAACCCTGAATTGAGGGCTGGAAGGGCTCTTGAAGTCTCTGCTTCCAACTCTGTCTTCAGATAGGCTTATTCCTAACTCATTCTTCATGAGTAAAATTGATCCTAAAACTTCAAAGGGAATTCTATAGAGCAGAGTAACCCTCTTTAGGTAACCATTTCCCTTTACTACTTTTAACTTCTTATGCTTCAACTGGAGTTACCTTATGTTCAGAAAGGATATTCATTCATCTCCCCTTATAATAATTCACAATAATGAATATTCAAAGTTAACATGTTTCTTGCCTTTTTGCTCCTTGTGCTGAATAGTTTCTAATTTATTGATATGCTTTTCATGGTACTTCTCCCCTTTTATTCTAATATTTTATTTACATATATACATATATTCTACTTTGTTGAAGTAAACTGAGTCAGGCAATACCTTCCACCTATTATCATAACTGTCACAAAAAGCTTCAATATCATGCTTATCAGTGACAGTTCTCATAAAGGCAGCTAAACTCATTATTCTAATCAGCTTTGAGCAGAGCAAAATTAGCCTCATTTCCCATGTCTTTCCTTATCTTCTCGACCAATGTTGAGATTGCACAAATTGCAAAATGAACTCATCTGAAAAATTGTGATCAGATATGTGGTGTCAATCTTTTAATTGCTTGCCAACCTGTATTATTCTGTTTTCACACTCCTAAAAAGAAATACCCGAGATTGGATAATTTATAAAGGAAAGAGGTTTACTTATTTTTATTTTATGGTTTTTTTTTTTTTTTTTTTTTTTTTTTTTTTTTTTTTTTTTTTTTTTTGAGACAGAGTCTCGCTCTGTCGCCCAGGCTGGAGTGCAGTGGCACAATCTCGGCTCACTGCAAGCTCAGCCTCCCGGGTTCACGCCATTCTCCTGCCTCAGCCTCTCCAAGTAGCTGGGACTAAGG
>NW_026652290.1:10149008-10160737 GCF_009828535.3 Hylobates moloch | reverse complement strand
TTACTGTATTAGTCCACTTTCACACTGCTATAAAGAGATACCCAAGACTGGGTAATTTATGAAGGAAACAGGCTTAATTGTCTCATAGTTCTGTATGGCTGGGAAGGTCCCAGGAAACTTACAATCATGGCAGAAGGGGAAGCAGGCACGTCTTAGACGGTGGCAGATGAGAGACAGCATGTGTCAGCACAGGAAAAACTACCATTTATAAAGCCATCAGATCTCATGAGAATTGGCTCACTATCTTGAGAACAGCATGTGGGGAAGTGCCCCCATAATCTAATCACTTCTCTCCCTCAACACATGGGGATTACAGGTCCCTCCCTTGACAGGTAGGGATTACAATTCAAGATGAGATTTGAGTGGGGACACAGAACCATACCATATCACAGCCCAAATCAGTATATATCAGGATACATTCCTCATCATAAATATTAAATTTAACATTAAAAATAGCACCAAAAGTATCAATCTTCAAAGTGATAGTCTTCCCATGTCAACAGCAAATTTGAAAATTCATGGCTTTTTTGTAAATTTTAAAGATATGAATTTCTTTTTCACCCTGGAATAAGAATATCCTTCTCTTTTTTTCCAGATAAATTCTTCCTTTGTGTCCCCACTGCTCCTTGCACACTCACACTGTATGTGATTTTTCTGTACCTGTCTTTGTCCCCTAATCTCTGAGCCCCTGACAGCTATACTGTATCTTACTCACCTCTGATTTCTCAGTGTGCATGCAGGACCTGTTTCATAGTAGTGTCTCCTCAAATGTTTTTTGAGTTAACAAAGTAATGCATAAAGTCTCAGAGAATTTGAAATACAGCCCGTTGAAGCATGCTGTTTCACAGATCCCTAAGGCATTGATTGTTTGTGATGAAGATAATTTTCTTAAGTGTGTGAAGGTCTCTTTTATCTGATTTCATTTATTCTTTCCTCTACCATTAATCATTTCCTTGTCTCTTTCCATTTTAGAGTCTCTCCCATCTCTCCTACATTAACTTAGATGTGGCTGTGTGATAGAGCTTGCAGTGCATTTTTTCAAGTTCGATTTAGCACTCAGAATGTTACAAAATTCTTACAGGTTTTGAAGGCATGGGCGTTTGTTCCTGAACTGCAGTGGCTGTTCTTAACTTCACAAAATACAGGTTCTCAGTCCCTCAAGGGTTGAACAAATAAAGATAAACTTCTAAAACTTAAACATGGGAAGTATGCCTCTTGTGTCTGCAAAATAGTCACATCATATATTCCATTATTTCTGCTTTCAAGACCATCTCAGTCTCACTCATATGGTCTAGACACTTGACCCTCAGACACAATTTATCTCCTGTCTATAGGAAAAACCATCATTTAGTTACTGAGATAGGGACTAATATACAAAATGTCTTGGCTAAGGTGGCTCATGCTTGTTACTCAGCACTTAGGGAGACTCACTTGCGGCCAGGAGATGAGCCTGGGAAACATAGCAAGACCCTGTCTCTACAAAAAAAGGCATAAAATTAGCCAGGTGTTGTGACTCATGCTTGTAGTCCTAGCGACTCAGGAGGCTGAGGTGGGAGGATTACTTGAGCCCAGGAGTTTGAGGCTGCAGTAAGTTATGATTACACCACTGTACTCCAGCGTATGCAACAGAGCAAGATGCTGTCTCAAAAAGAAAAAAAATTTAATTTAATTTAAAAAGTAAAATAAAAGAAGAAAAAAAGTAAAGTCTCTTTTCCTGGCCATTTATTACCTTTTCGTTTTCTTTCTTTCAGTGGTAGGTAGAGATGAGCCTACTGGTGGTGACAGTGAAAATAAAAATAACCTTCACTTCCAGCTGTCATTTGAAGAACACAAGGAACCTCTGAGGCTCTCAGAAGAGAGGTTTACCTGGGCCTGAGGCCAGGGCCCATATTAGGGACTCCATTCAGAACCAGAATCAAGCAACTAGCTCCACATCATCAAAAAAGACGAGATGATTAACTAAAAATTTTCATCTATAGCCCTGAAAATTTGTTTTTAGTCAGTCTCTAGTCTTTTTGTGGAAAGTTTCTGATGCCTTATACTCTGTTACAACACTAAATCTGGCAGAAACTTTGGAATAGAAAAACTGTGGCCATTTACGGCAATATCTGGGTATTTCCAAGTGAATTTCTCAAATGAGAAAAGTGTATTTCTGAATCAGGAATTTTTTATAGAAAGGTGATACATAAACAAAAATACATTTTCTCTTTATGATATTACTGTTACTCTGTAGGGTTAGACTTTTGCATATCTGGAATTCAAGAGACTGTTTCTACCTTCTTGGATACATCTTCCAGTAGGTAATTCATCCTTAATGTGTATTGAAGGGGGACCAGGATATACATAAGTGACAAAGGCAAGATAAAACATAAGAGATTTAACTGAATGTCATGAGCTTCTAAGGAAGTAGTTTACAAAAGATTGCAGAGCAGAACTTGGCAAACAGTAGCCATGGGCCAAATCCCACCACCACATACTTGTGTACCACTTGCAAGCCAAGAATGGTTTTTCTATTTTTAAATAGTTCCATTTTAAATAGTTATGTAAGCACCTATATTATACCCTAGAATTTGTCTCTTGGACCGCAAAGCCTAAAATTATTTACCATATGACCCTTTATGGAAAAAGTTCGCTGACGCCTATTGTAGGGAAATGATCTGGAGATATCAATAGGGAAAAAGACCAACGCAGAACCTAATCTCCTCCTCCCCAACTGTGGTAGAGTTGGCTGAATAAGCCCCCCACATCTGTCCACATCCTAACCTCTGGAGCTTGTGAATGTGTTACCTTATATGGGAAAAAGGACTTTACAAATATAATTGAGTTAAGTATCTTGAGATGTGAAGATGATCCTGAGTTATCTGGTTAGGCCCGATATAATCACGAGAGTCCTTATAAGAGTGCGGAGGGAGGGTCAGGGTCACAGTCAAAGAAGGAGGTGTGACGGCAGAGGTGGAGGTTGGAGTAATGCAGCCATGAGCCAAGGAATACAAGCAGCCTCTGAAAAAGGCAAGAAATAGGATTCTCCCATAGTGTTTCCAGACGTAACACAGCCCTGAGGACATCTTTCTTTAAGCCCCATAAGATTCATTTCAAACCCCGGCCTCTAGAACTGTAAGATAACACATTGATGTTGTTTGGGCCACTAAATTTATGGTAATTTGTTGCAGCAGCAATAGATAACAAACAACTTTTTCAGCCCTACACTTCCAGGGTTGTAGAAGAATCACAGGGTTCACCATAGAGTCTCACGATGTATAATGAATTCCCATAGGCCAGCTGGGTAAGAGGAGAGGTACAGTTGTAAGAGGAAGTTCAGAGTGTAGAACATGCAGACAATCATAGAATTCTAGTTTTAGAGAGCACTTTGGAAAGGAAGAGCTCAGTTGTAAGGTCAGTTGTAAAGAGAAGAACTGCAAAGTAGAATATGGCTAAAAGTCAAGGGGACGAAGATGATTGCAAGATGTGGGAGATCAGATATGGTTGCATTAGCTAGCCTCAGGTTCTGTGTGGCCTCTGCCCAGGTGTCTAGCTGAAACTAAATGATATCCACATTGGCAGAAGAGCAGAAAGAAGAGAGCCCTAAAAATTATCAGGGTGTGTTTTTATGTCAGCCATATAAACCATGTGACTTTCTGTCCAATTAGAATCCTTAGCTCCACTTACCTCTCAAATTCAGATGAATTTTCCTCCCCCGAACCAAGAATCCATCTGCTTATTATAATTTCTGTAATTTACACACAGTGGCATTCTTGGCAACCAGTTATTTATGGCAGATACAACATTTAGAGTTCAAAATTATGTCCTTTTTCCAGAAACGGTTCATTAAACAAACCAGTATCTCTTAAGACATTTCTCAAATTATGTTCACCAGTGACCACCCCTTGGAACTGAGGAGCTATAAACTTCAGGAAGTGCCTCCTTAAAGCATTTAAATTGAGTGCAGAGCACATATTAAAATTCAAATTTGGAGTGAGTTTCTGCTTGTGTTCCTAGCCTTAAAAGAGACACCAGTACATAGAATTCCTGAGGCTTTCTCAGAAATTTGAGTCCACAATGGTACAGGGCTCACAGTTAAAAATTATTTGTGAACAATATGAACATAAAAATGTGAAAATCTAAAGCTAGCTTTGGAAGTTCTCTCCAAATCCCTGAGTAGTTTCTGAACTTTCTGAACAAACTTACATGTATGTGCAATGATCCACAATGTTCCTTTACCCAGGATGTCTTCAACCACAATCACCAGCTCCCTTTAGGTGATGGGGACCACAGACAAGATTTCTTTAGGGACCAGCAAGGCAGCAGATGTTGCTAAAGTCCTCCTTGACACGCAGAATGCCCACATCTGCTCCTTTGCCTAACGCTGAAAGGATTCAAGAATGCTGGTGTTTCCTGGGTGGAAATAAAACAGAACCCTGGGAATCAACCTGAATCAATCTTGATAGCCTGCAAATGAAAGAGGCAGGCAGTTTATTAATTGAATTTCACTGCTGTTAATGCACCCAGTACTTAAAGGATATTTAGTCAGGTAATTTCTTATTAGTCTGTTGTCACAACTAGATTCTAAGTTTTATGAGGTCAATAAATTTTGTCTCGATATTCCTAGCACAATGCCATATCTTAGCATGTGCTCAGTAAACATGTGCTACATGAATGAAGGAATGTTAAGTTTTCACATCCAAAAGCTTTTTTTGAAATGCAGAGGAAATTTTGGTGTTGTTGCCATTGCTGTACAAGGTGGTAATACTAATTGTATTATTTTGAGTTCTTTTCTGCAAAGCTAATTGAAGTTGCCAAAAGAGAATAAAATGCCTTCTTTTGGTGAAAAATGAACAAATAAATACAATTAACTCTTGGTTATGTCTGAAAATTTCTATTATTTAATATGAAAAAAATTTGTGAAAGGGTAGAATGTTTGTAAAGCACACTTTTTTTTTTTTTTTAATCCACCAAGATCCCTTGACGTAGATTCTGGAGTTTCTACTGGCACTTCAAGAAGTGTTTACTGAATAATTACTATGTTCAGAACATCAAAAGGATTATGTCCCCTGCCTCAGTCAGCCAGAGAAGATAAAAAAGTGCATAATGGCTATTTAGCAAAGCATAATGTGGTACGAATGAGACTGAAAGATACGAAGTGTTAGGACTTCCGAGAATAAAGACAAAACTGGCAGCTGGAGAACACAGCCATGGAGCTGCCTCCATTTCCCTGAAGTATTCAGTTTTAGTGAGAATGAAGACTCAGCACACAAAGAAAGCCAAATAAATACACCTTAAAAGTAAACATGTATCCATTAGCCATCTTTCCTCAAAGCTGAACACTTATACTTCCTGTGTCAGTTGGCAAACAGCAGATGGCAAACAGCAGGTACTCACCGTATTTGCCTTCTTTTCTTGGAAAGGCGGCCTTATCAATACAGTCGAGTTACCAGCACACTAGATTATTTATTGTTTACCAAAGCCCTTTGTGGGTAAATAACATATTCTCATATATATATAAGAATCTTCCAAGACCAGAATCTACCATCCTAGATTAACAGAAAATGTCTGTCTGATCCAGGATTTTGGTCCATTTGAAATCATCTTAAATTACTATGTCACTATACCTTTCTGAAATATCCACAGGGATCCTAAAGGTGGGCCCAAAATGTGATAAGAACGCTGACAGAAAAGTGGGGACTGATGCATTTCATCTCTAGGAAACAGCCAGAGAAAGTTTCAGAAATGGAGTAATTTACAGACAGTGAGTAGTTCCTGTTGGCTACAGGCAGAGGGCATGTTAAGGGGAATGGTGGAGATTACATCTGGCAAGCTAAGTTGGATCTAGTTCCTGGACTTTGAGAACTAACTGGCTGATGTGATTGGCTATTTGTCCTTAGGCAATGGAGAGTATGGAAGGTTTATGAGCCAAAATATGATCAGCACTGTGCTTCAAAAACAGTTCATCTGGATTGGAGAGGGTAGAGTCTGGTCATAAGGGATTTACCAATACTGAAATAGTTTGGTTGCAGAATCAAGAAGCTCTGACAACTGATTAAATGTTGATGAGAGAGGAGGGTGCAGCCAAAGATGGCTCCAAGAGTTCAAGCCTGCATTATTTAAACTTTCAATATTATTAAAATCATACCAGTAGAGGCCAGGCATGGTGGCTCATGCCTGTAATCCCAGAACTTTGGGAGGCCAAGGTAGGTGGGTCACCTGAGGTCAGGAGTTCAAGACCAGCCTGGCCAACATGGTGAAACCCTGTCTCTACTAAAAATACAAAAAATTAGCTGGGCGTGGTGGCAGGCACCTGTAATCCCAGCCACTCAGGAGGCTGAGGCAGGAGAAACGCTTGAACCTGGGAGCAGAGGTTGCAGTGAGCTGAGATCGCACCATTGCACTCCAGCCAGGGCAATAAGAGTGAAAAAAAAATTATACCAGTAGAATTAATAACATATGAGGAATACTGTTACATTTACATAATGTTTTACATGCATTGTCTTGTTTAATAGAAATAATTGAGTTGATGGGGTTTTTTGGGGGACAGTGGGTTATAGCTGACATCTGTTGCTTTTGCCTACTTAGCATACTTTTCCCTTTCACTGATTTTTTTTCTATAGATAACTAAGCCTTCCTGCTCTGAGTTTATGTGATTGAAGCTTATCGATAACTCCCCAAATCTTATACTTTAATATAGCACATTTCCACATTTGAGTCATGCTATTGGTTACAGGATGGCCAGTGTCCTGGGTTCGCCCAGTGAAATTCAACTGTAGAATTTTTGATGAAACTATTGGGGAAGACAAGTTCTCCCTTTCTGTAGTTTTACTAAGCCAGTGAAGGAAAGCCTGGTGCTTATGGGAGCTATAACATGGAGACCCTGACCTAGAAAGTCAGTGAGCGCACACACACACACACACACACACACACACACACACACACACGTGAGAGAGAAAGAGAGAGGATGGTGGGAGGGAGTGAGAGAAGAGGTGAGGAGAGTAGACTTAATTTCTGATAATACAATTGAGTTCCTGGATGTAGCTCAGGAGTCTTTTGGCTGCACAGGAAAATTTATTCCTCTTTTTTCCCATATAAGCCGGTTTAAGTTGCATTTCCATCATTTGCAATCAGAAGGACGCTAGTAAATATAGTGATCATATGTTTGTTTGACTTGAACATATAGAATTTCAGGTCCCAGAATAATATTCCAGTGGACTATAACTCAGAAGAGAACTTGTAAGCAGGAATACATATTTGAGACTCAACTGCATGAAAGTAGTATTAAATATCTGAGAGTGACTAAGATCCACAAGAGAAAGAATGCAGAGAATGAAGAGCAAGATAATATACATAACAACAGGAACTGAGAAAGGCAACTGGAGTAAAGCAGGAAATGGTCCTCAGGGCTAAGTAGAAATCAAGTAGAATAAAGATTGCCACTGGATTGGCAACTGTAGGTCATTGGTGATCACTGAGGTTGTGATTTGTAGAGTCATGCATCTTAAAAATAATTATAAGAGGATAAGAATTTCCCCTGTATATAATATTTTATTTTATTCTCCATTAGCATTTATACAAGACTAAGACACTATGTCTTAGTCATCTTTAATACTCTGTGTCTGACACCCAACAGGTACTCAATAAATGAAAGGATAAAAAGAAAATTGGGAGATGTATGTGTAGAGTGTTTTTATTTATGAAAATGGATTTTGTTAAGGAAAACATGCTACTTACAGCACGCTTCAGGTTGAAATCTAAGAATATGCCTATGGCATGACAGCATCCACAATTTAAAGCTGGTAGTTAGGACTAATAAAGCTAGGTAGCTGCACAGCCCCATGACTGTGAGAGGGCCATAAACCACTAAAGAGGTGAGTTATATACTCAGACACACAAAGTAATCATCACAAAAGGACAAAAACATCTTCTTTTTGACAAGTGAAGAGGAGATGATATGGTTTGGCTGTCTCCCCACCCAAATCTCATCTGGAATTCTAGCTCCCATAATTCCCACATGTTGTGGGAGGGACCTGGTGGGAGATAATCGAATCATGGGGGCAGTTTCCCCCGCATACTGTTCTCATGGTAGTGAATAAGTATCACGAGATCTGATAATTTTATAAGGGCTTTCTCCTTTCACTTGGCTCTCATTCTCTCTTGCTGCCACCATGTAAGAAGTGCCTTTCGCCTTTCACCATGATTACGAGGCCTCCCCAGCCACATGGAAGTGTGAGTCCATGAAACCTTTTTCTTAATAAATTATGCAGTCTTGGGTATGTCTTTATCAGCAGTGTGAAAACAGACTCATACAGGAGACAATCCTACATCATTAAGCTCTTAAATAATGATGGGTAAAATCTTGTCTCTAGATCCATTCTCTATTTTAAATTTTCCTCCTTATTTTAGAAAAGAAATGCATTTTTTGGAATAGAATGGAAAATAGGCCCAGTCATGCATGTCAAAACCAACCAAATGGCTGTGATGGCCTGGAGTACTGAGTGGAGGATTGTACGGCTCCATGAAAAAGAAATGATGGCTCTGGTTGATTACTGATGTCTGCCATGGTCAAGGGAAGTGGAAAGGATCTCTCATTTCATTTAGGCCTCTGCCCAAATAACACCTCATCAAAGGGGCCTTTCCTGGTCATTTTACCCCAAATTATTTTTATTCATAACACTTAACATAATCCAATATTACATCACTTATGTATGCTTTGATGTCTGTCTTCTCTTCACTGGAATACAAGCTCCACCAAAAGTTCACTGCTGTATCCCCAGCTCCTAAAACAGAGCCTATATTAGTCTGTATTCATGCTGCTGATAAAGACATACCCGAGACTGGGTAATTTATACACGAAAAGGGGTTTAAAGGACTTACAGTTCCACGTGGCTGGGGAGGTCTCACAATCATGGTGGAAGGCAAGGAGGAGCAAGTCACATCTTACATGAATGGCAGCAGGCAAAGAGAGAGCTTGTGCAGGGAAACTCCCTGTTTTAAATCTATCACGTCTCTTGAGACTTACTATCACCAGAACAGCATGAGAAAGACTCACCCCCATGATTCAATTAGCTCCCACTGGGTGGGAATTCAAGATGAGATTTGGGTGGGGATGCAGCCAAAGCATGTCACAGCCTGCCCAACATTTGTTGAATGAATGAATGATATTCATCCTCTGTATTAGCCAAATTGGGCAAAGCTAAAGTTCATCTTTAAGACTATGTGTATTAGCCCATTTTCACACTGCTATAAAGACTGGGTGATTTATAAAGGAAAGAGGTTTAATTGACTCACAGTTCTGTATGGCTGGGGAAGCCTCAGGTAACTTACAATCATAATGAAATGCGAAGGGGTAGCAAGCATCTTCTAACCCTTTGATAGAGAGAGAGAGAGAGGAGAGAGAGATTGAGAGAGGGAAAGAGAGAAAGAGAGAAGGAGGAACAGTCAAACCCATATAAAACCATCAGATCTTGTGATAACTCACTCACTGTTACAAGAACAGCATGGAGGAAACAGCCCCCATAACACAATCACCTTCCACAGGTCCCTCCCTTGACATGCGGGGATTATGAGGATTACAATTCAAGGTGAGATTTGGGTGGCGACACAGAGCCAAATCTGTAGAACTCAGATAGTGTGGAACACAAACAGCTGTACTCCCCTCAAAAATTTTAAACTATCTTTTACCAGTACTGACTTCCACTGAAAATTAAGTTTTAAGAGCAGACAAACAAGCATGCTTTCCCTTTCTCAGAGGCTATATTTGGAACTAAATCACAGGACCACCCACAGAGCCGGGGACTGGGGAAGATATATGTGTGTGTTCTGTGTTGGCTCTTTCACCTTAATGGAAGAGCTGTTTAAAAGAAACAACCACAACCTCGAGAAAGAGTGAGAGCAATGAATCATAACATTGCTGTGATGCTAATTTAAGATTCAAAGGGTTTAGTAGGCACAACTGTCAAACAGCAGGATGAGCAATGCTGGGCTGATAAGCCTTCATTATGAATGAGTGAGCACACATTTACCAAGCAGCAGGACAGAAATGCACAAAAGAAGACCTTGGTTAAGTTTATTTCATTGCTCAGGATTTGGGGACAGAGTGTAAGAATCTCTGAACTAAGTCCCACTTTCGTCGCCCATAACTGAATGCTCAACTTCCCTAGGGGAATCTGTTGTGGAAAGAAAGTTGACACTAATTCTTCTCTAGGGGAATGGGTGTTATGTTAGCCAACATCTGGAAGACAGGGGATGCATCAGAATTAGGGAAGAACAATGAACACTAAATGTTAGGGGTCAGGACAGAGGTGGGAGCCACAAGCAAGGCCAGTAGGTGGAAATCAAGGAGAAAAATGAAGAGAATGGGGAGGTCTGGCAGGTGTGTTTGTGCCTGTAGTGAATAGTAACAAAAGATTATTATGGAGATTGGGGAAAGACCATAAGAAGAGGTGATTCCATGGCAATGTGACTGCAGTCAGGGAGGGGTAAAGGATTGGTGGGTGGGAGAAAATGGACACATGTGTTTCATTTCATCATAATTTCTATCTGCATAACGTCCAAAAAAGTTAAGACAGCATTCAAGAATAGAAATAAATTGTAGTGCAGCTGTTAAAATAGAAAAAAAAAATTAAAACAGGAAGGAACAGGAAACAAATTGACTCAATGCCTAGGAAAATCTGGTTATTTTAACTAGGCATTGACTTTAGCTCTGACTTTCCTAGAAGCAGAGGGAAAAAAGAAGACAATTTTAATAGCTGGCAGTCCAAGAAAAGAAAGCAGCCGGATGAAATGAAACTTTAAAAGAAATTCAAAATAAAAAGAAGTGAATCTGCCTATAGGAGGAGATAGAGTACCAAGTTGTAAGGGAAGATCTGACCATATGGAAGGCAGTGGGGAAACTGAGTGTGGACGTGTCTAGGGCCACATCATGTCTGCTGCTTGGGTCTTTTTGTCCTCCTGAAGCTGGCTCCCCGTGCACCCTTATTTCTCACTATACAACTTTCACTCACTGTCTGTCCTTTGCACCAGCCTAGATGCTGTCTGCAGCATGGTTTGCAGACCTCTCTACACCCCCTTTTCTGCTAGGCTGTGTACAATCCCACCCTCATTTTTACTTTCTGGCTTTTACTGGTTGTTACTCTGGGTGATGTCACAGATATTGGGAAAGTTTGGCATCTCCCGCTGACATTGAAACATAAACCATTCCAGACTTTTGTCCTTAACTCCCCACGCCATGGATGGTATAGAGCCCGTCTATACACTGTTTCATCCCTCCTTGTATCCCATGAGTAGAACCCAGTCTGTCTCTCATCTTCGCCTTTCTCTGGAAGGCTGTATGGGCTCCCACATGTATATACTAGGACCCAGGGAGTGCCATCTGCAGCCGAACCATAAAGGTGGGGGTGTCACACTTTTCCCTCTCTTTGGTGGCCTCCTGAGTCACGTTAACAAATTCCGATATTATTCTTGCCACAGTTTATTGTAATGCTCTTTATGCTTCATTATGATTGCTTGTTTAGTCTGCCAGCCTTTCTACTATTCCCCTTCCCCTCCCCAAATACCAGAAGCCCTAAGCTGAGAAGGCCAGCTTGTGCCTATCTGGTTTGCTGTGGCATCCCCAGCACTTAGCCTGGGCTTACATTCTCAGGGGCTTTGGTAAGTAAACAACTAAAGGTCACGGAGGAAATAACGAGAAATTCATTAAGAAGCAACGAGAGGGGGCAGGAGATTCCAATAGAGGTTCCCAAAGT
>NW_026652290.1:10061350-10148998 GCF_009828535.3 Hylobates moloch | reverse complement strand
TGTGCCTGAGAGTGTGCTGGGGAACTTGATAAACACGCAGCACCTGGGCAGGGCCTCTCTCCTGTGGGTGGTCCTCAGACCACACTTGGAGAAATGCTGCACTAAAACCTGCCTGGGCTCCTAGTGGAGGAAGCTTGAGAGAATATTGATGAATTGGGTCAGGTTTTACATTCAGGTAAAATAAAAAGGTGACCTATGGAACAGAAAAAAAATCAACCTATGGAACAGATTTAAAAAGAAAAGAAAAGCAGGTAAGGCTGTCATTTATCACAAGCAAAAATATCCTGGCTGCTTTCTGTTTAAACAGCCCCCGGAACTCCTGTGCTGAGGCCAAAACTTGAACCACACCACCCACCCTGCTGATATAAATTCCTGGGTATCAGACCAGGCTCGGGAAGGACCAAGAAAAAGTCCTGTGCCATACTTTATGGAGAGACCAGGGTGTACTTACCAGTTTCTGGCTCAAATCTTCAGCTTTCTACTGTCACATGTATGACAGTGGGGAGAGGGCAAATCTGTTTTCCTGCTGTTCACATTCTTTGCAACTTGAGGCATGTGATGGGTGGCCTAAAGGCACCATTTTCCCCAGGCTTTTTCTACCCCACACAACTTTTGTGCCTCCTCCTCACCCACCTTGCAACTTGTGGAAAGAACACACATTGAAAATCACATTGAAAAACTCATTTGGCCCTAGTCAGCCCCCGTCCACCTCAGCCTCTGAAGATCACATGACAACACCCCCGAACCTCAGCCTAACTAGCCAGGGAGTGCCTGTGCTCAAGTCCGGTGGAATCTGTAGGGTGAGCAGCCGACACTCCATGCCTCGAATGCTGATAATGTAAGCCTTCTTGGTGCCCGTTCCCCTCCTGGACTCCCTATCCCATATACTTTTTGCTTTTCGTATACTTTTTGCTTTCTTTCCTCTCTCACTTCCAAGGTGCTGTGGTTTAAATGTGTCTTCTCCAAAATTCAGGTGTTTCCAATGTGATAGTATCAAGTGGTGGGGCCTTTAAGAGGTGATTAGACTATGAGGGCTCCTTCCTCATTAATTATATTAAGGCTTTTGGCCGGGCACGGTGGCTCGCGCTTGTAATCCCAGCACTTTGGGAGGCCGAGGCGGGCGGATCACGGGGTCAGGAGATCGAGACCACGGTGAAACCCCGTCTCTACTAAAAATACAAAAAAATTAGCCGGGCGTGATGGCGGGCGCCTGTAGTCCCAGCTACTCGGAGAGGCTGAGGCAGGAGAATGGCGTGAACCCGGGAGGCGGAGCTTGCAGTGAGCCGAGATTGCGCCGCTGCACTCCAGCCTGGGCGACAGAGCGAGACTCCGTCTCAAAAAAAAAAAAAAAATTATATTAAGGCTTTTATAAAAGAGGCTTCACTCAGCATTTTACTGGCTGCCTGGCCCTTTCTCTTTTCATCAAGTTGAGGACAGAGCACTCCTCATCTCTGGAGGATTTGGCCCTCCCCAGACAATCAAACTTCCCGGTGCCTTGATCTTGGATTTCTTAGTCTCCAGAACTATGAGAAAACAAGTTCTGTTCTTTAAAAATTACCTAGTCTTGGTCGGGCATGGTGGCTCACACCTGTAACCCCAGCACTCTGGGATGTGGAAGCGGGTGGATCACCTGAGTCAGGAGTTCGAAACCAGCCTGGCCAATGTGGCGAAACCCCGTCTCTACTAAAAATACAAAAAATTAGCTGGGCACGGTGATGGGTGCCTGTAATCCCAGCTACTCAGGAGGCTGAGGCAAGAAAATCACTTGAACCCAGGAGGCGGATGTTGCAGTGAGCCTAGATCATGCCATTGCACTCCAGCTTGGGTGACAGAGCAAGACTCTGTCTCAAAAAAAAAAAAAAAAAAAAAAAATTACCTAGTCTAGGGTAGTTATTACAGCAGCATGAATGGACTAAGACACAAGGCTTTCTATTAAGCTCTATGTATGCCGCACTATAAGGTAAGAAACAATTACTCACTTCGTCCCTGGTCCCTGGGGGTTTACTCAACATCTTGTTGTAATGGAAATCTGACTAGGGTGGAGCTTCTCCTTCCAACCCTGTGGGTTGGAGGCTGCCCATTCCCCACGTTACACAAAGCACAGGACCTGGTGAGGTCTGCATTCTACAAACCCCTCGTTGCTGCTTTAAAACCACTCTCTATCCTAGTATAAAAGTCCCATTTTTGTTGAGATGTACACCATCTGGCTATGTACTAGTCTGGAGAAACCCAGTTGCTTATCTTCTTTGTCTCAATATGTATAGGTCACTGATTAAAAGCAAAAATCACCCAAATGTGCAGATTGGTGCTTCTACAAATCCCTGCTCTCCAATGCTGCTGCCCCACAAGATTTTTAACATTACTGGCTAGGTCTCTCACCCTCCCCATCTCACCCTTCACTCATCCCCTTCATTCTCATTATTTCAAGTGTTTACCAGATTGGTCAACCTCCCTCCCTTCATTTTGAGTGGATGAGTTCATGCTCTACTGCTAAGGCTGACACAGGGCCCTGGGGTCTAGCAAGAGCCTGATGAGCTCAGAAATCAGGAGCTGCCTGAGTCTGAACTTGGGTCTGAACTTCTTGGCTGTGCCACTGTGGGGATTTTTTCCCCTTCTCTGTGTTTCAGCTTCCTTCTGTAAAGTGGGAGTGATAACATTTATTTTATACTGCTTTTATGAGAATCAAATGAGTTAATGCATGGGAAAATAAAAACAGTCTAGCATGTAATACAAACTCAAGAAATGTTGTTTATCTCTATCAGTACTTCCAAGACTCCTTTTCTCCCAGGAGTGTGGCCTTCCAAACACAGAACCCTCAAGATGGAGGACAGAGATGGGCCATATTTGAAACAAGGAAGCTTTATCAATTTCTGCACTTATCACAGGGTCAGGCCACATGATATCTTAAGTCTAGCTCAAAGGAAATTTACATGAATGTTTAGGTAGTTTACAACTTTCCACCCCATTGCCTAATCTCCCAGTTCAGTCTTTTTCTATCATTCTAACAACTCAGATCCTTTAAGTGGAAGGGGCATTTTTAGGAAAACGGAAATGAGTCTACAAATGCATCATATTATTCAAATTCATAATTATTTGCTCTGCAGGGTTTAATTTTGTGGCATAAAGAACCTGTTCGTGAGCTCTGGGAAATCCACCAGGTGGATCTAGGGGATTCGAACTTCTCCATACCAAGAAGATTTCTTTCCCAATGCCCAGAAGATACCAATATTAGACAAATATATCCAATTCAGAAGAGATGATGTGAATAAGCAAATAAGACCTCATAAAGGCTTTATTCTAAAGGGCAGAGGGCTGTACTCCAAGGCAGGTGTGAGCTGTCTACTGCATGAGCTTCACCTCTAGATTTGGGTACCTCGTCTAGCTCACCTTCATCCCAAGTACATTTGCATTGTACATAAATCTACCTACCATTGGTACACTCAAAAATCAGGCATCCTCTTCTATACACCTAAATGTCCTTTACACTGAAGTGCAGTAAGTTCCACACAGTCCAGCCTGGCTTCAGGGAAGACCAAAGTGACTCAGACTAAGGTGCCCATCGTGGCAACAGTGCTGACTCTGCCACATAAACAAGCTGATGTTCCCACTAGCTGCCTGCACAGGACATTTTAGGATGTAACACCTGGGAAAAGACAAAAGCTGGCTCTCCCAAGAGGAACATCCAGGGCGGGGCAAAGCATCTGATACTGTGAAGGGTGTCACTAATCTCTTCATGATAAGGAATAAGAAAAAAATAGAATAAGAAAAATTGACTAATAGGAGAGTGTTGTTTTTGAAATCCCTCCTTATCACCTTTCTTTTCATGTGAGCTCAAAGGTTTTGCCATTGCTCTCTGGTTGCAAGCAGTGTAGAGCAACTTTCTCTTTTCCATCTTCTTAGGGCACGTTTGTTGCATCTTCTATTATCTTGCTCACATCCTCTTGTTATGTTATAGTTAACAGTATCAGAAGGTTCCAGGTAACAGTTCTCTTTTCCATCAACAGTAGTTATGAATCCCATCAGTGAGAGAGACTGGCAAGGTCTATTCACTGGGTGCAGAGCCCAGAGATTTATCCCCATTAGGGTGCAGTAAGACAGAGCCAGGAAGCAATGGTCCTAATGGGAGTCTCACCTCCTTTGTGGGTGATTAACTCATCCTGATTTGGGCAGGATTTTTCTAGCTGTGGAGGTGAAACCCTCAGTGTCAGGCATACTGAATGTTTAGTCATCCTATGCCTGGGAACTTTACAGAAGCAACAGCAAACCACTGATTTGAGGGCATTAAACGATATTGCCCTCTCCAGGCATTATCTTTTAATTATGCTGGGTGCGGGTGGAACATTAATGTTCCCCTGGGGGAACTTTTAGACATCAACTGATATTCGATGAAGGTTGAAAATTACACATATAGGAGATCTTCAATCAGCTTGTTCAAGCCAGTGACAAAGGATTCTCTTAGGACATGATAAGATATATTTCTGATAGATTTCTAGCCTGACCTCAATTCTCAGAGGCCTTTGGGAGATGAAGGTATTTATGGTTTAACACTCTCCCTATCCCCAAAACCTTCTCCCCCAAAAGAGAGTTAAACAAGGGAATGAGAAAATCCAATTAGATGAAATATCTAAAAATTATTACAGAGATGTGTCTAACTTTATACTTAGACTATTTCCCAGACAATTCAATGAGAACAATTTCTAGGAGCTCATGTATGTTACACAATATTACCTGGGTCCTCAAGAATCCAGTGCCAATGAACTAAAAATTCAAACTGGGCCGGAGGCGGTGGCTCACGCCTATAATCCCAGCACTTTGGGAGGCCAAGGTGGGTGGATCACAACGTCAGGAGATCAAGACCATCCTGGCTAACAGGGGGAAACCCCATCTCTACTAAAAATACAAAAAAATTAGCTGGGCTTGGTGCCACGCACCTGTAGTCCCAGCTACTCGGAGAGGCTGAGGCAGGAGAATGGCGTGAACCCAGCAGGCAGAGGTTGCAGTGAGCCAAGATCACACCACTGCACTCCAGCCTGGGCGACAGAGCGAGACTCCGTCTCAAAAAAAAAAAAAAAAAAAAAAAAAAAAAAAGTTCAAGCTGGCAAGGCCATTACCCAAGCTTAGCTAGTGCTCAGTGGTGTATACCCTTTATTGTTGGCTGCAACACACCCAGCCAGTCACATTCTCATTGTATACAGATATCTTTCAGTATTTCAGTATATTAAAAAGTAAATCCAGCAACCCTTGGCCAAATCCAAAGATGCTTTTCCAGGAGAAAAAAAATGAAACTAAATAAAGAACAACTAAAACCAAACCAAACAAAAAAATTAAGAGCAGGAAATGCAAAACATTATTCTTTAGCATTTCTCAGTAAGTTTTACTACAGCTTGAGACAATTTTCTTTCTCTAATTTTCAGCCCACCCTCTTAGACAAAAACCCAATAGGAACCAGCATGAGGCTTCAGAAAAGGAAGTTCATTTTGGCATGCCTCCTCCAGAAAGCAGAAGCCCACTGGCATCTGTTTTATCCACTAACTAACCAAGACTAGAGTTTCTCATGAGGGTGTGGGATCAGCACAATAACTGAACACTCCTTGGTCTGGCATTGTCTTCTATGTCCTTATGGCTGCTAGAAGGGACCATGACAAGCCTGTTCCAATTCTGGGCCCCAGCTTTCTCTTGATCTTAGTCACAGACACCCATCCACTTTCACCCAGCCAAGAGAAAGATTGACTGCAAGCTGTGAATAATGAGGCTAGAAAGTTACTAAGGCAAGAGATGAAGACAGGTTATGTCAGATATATAAGGATTTAAATTTAATGTAAAAAAGACTTTAGCTCCCCGTAAGCTATTTAAAATAGCACAGCTGCGAGAGCTCTGGTATTTATTACAAAATTCCATGGGTCTGTGCACCAGAGTAACTTGTAGAGTTTAAAAAAATGTATGGATTCTGTGGCCACAACTCTACAGATTTCAAATCAATAATCTGGTGTTAGGACCCAAGAATCTCTGTCTTTCAAGGCTCCCCGGGTGATTTTTGTCCACAGCTAGGTCTGTGATCTTAACTCTGTAATTCTTTTTACTCCATCAGGTGTGTCTTTGAGAAGATGAGAAGATCGCAGACCTGTGTTCTAAACTGGCATGGTTCTAAAGAAAAGGTGAGACCCCTGAGGTCTTCAGTTTTCAGATAAAAGATCAGTTGAAGACTGGCTACTATCCATATTCTTTTTAACTTCTCCTCAGTGTAGCTCTTTATTCATCTAATGAGCTCTTTAATGAGCTTGTCTCCTACCAGACAAGCCCCTGAATCCGACACTCATAGCCTGCCTCATCCGCCACAGTGATTTATCATTCAGGAGACCATATCATTGATATTCCAAAGTGAGGCACTTTTGAAAGGGAAAGGGACAACTATTAATAATCACACCAGGCAACGTACATGAACCAGGACTGTCTGGGGCAAATTAGGATGTGTTGATCCCATTATAAGTGTCAATCACCTCAGGGCAGCCCCTTATTTCTTGAATCTATTGGTTGGTGACAAAATCTGTCTGAAACTTTCTCCACCCCCGTTCACTACTAAAGCTTTGGACATTCTGGTATTTGACTAAAAATTTGTGACCTTATATCTAACTCTATTCTTTTTTTAAATCCTCTTTATTACAACAGTTGACTCATACTAAAAAATACGCAGAATTACATTACAAAGAAAACTCAACCCTATTAGGTGTCTAACAGATATAGACAGGACACCTTGTATCCCTTCCTTCTTTCCTATCCCTTCTTCTCTCATCAGAGAACCAATCATCATCCTGAATTATTGCTGAATTTATCATTCTTTTGCATGTTTTTACTTTACCACATATGCACACATCCATAAACAATGTCTGGCATTATTATTCCTGTTTTAAAACTGCATGTGTCATTCTGCAATTTGCCTTTTCTCAGTAACATTATGTTTTTAGATGTTTATCTGTACTAACACATGTCACTCTGATTCACTCAGTTTAAAAAGTCCTTTCTAATAGACCAGAAAGTATTCATTCTCCCTTTCATGCACGTTTATGTTTATCTATTTTTTTTCTGTTACAAACGGTGCTGCTACGAAAAATTCTTCTATATGTCTTCTTTTGGAACATGCATGAGAATTTATCTAGGGTATATTTCCGGAAGTTGAATTTGAGGCTGTAGGTTTGTGCCTCTTCAACTTTAATAAGTATTGCTAAATTTCTGTCTGAAATGGTTATACCAGCTTACACTCTCAGCATCTGCATAGAAGGGTTCTGTTATCTCCCAATCTTCGACAACACATGATATTATCAGCTATTTTAATCTAGTCACAATCTGGTATATGACTTGATATCTTGTTATTTGAAATCAAATTTCCCTGATATTAATGATATTAAACATCTTTCCCTGTATTTATTGGCTTTTTAGCTGTAAGTTCCTCTTCTATGAGTTACCCATTCCTATTGTTTTCCTTTTCCCCCTACTGGGTATTTTTGTTTGTTTCTACTGATTTGTGGTAATTCTTTACAAATTCTAGCTACAATCTTTTATTGGTTATATACTTTCTAAATCTCCTGCTTCATGGCTTGAATTTTAATTACATTTGTGATGCTTCTTGTTTAACATAAATACGTTTTTATTTTAGAGGAGTCAGATTTATCAGTCCTTCCCCTTACAATTCATGCTTTCTGTGTCTTATTTAAGAATCTTACCTTATTCTGAAACCAAAAAGATATTTTCTTCTGAAAGTATTCTTCATACTTTATTTATCCTATAATTCCTTTTTTTTTTTTTTTTTTTTTTTTTTGAGACAGAGTCTCGCTCTGTCGCCCAGGCTGGAGTGCGGTGGCGCGATCTCGGCTCACAGCAAGCTCCACCTCCCAGGTTCACGCCATTCTCCTGCCTCAGCCTCTCCGAGTAGCTGGGACTACAGGCGCCCGCCACCACGCCCGGCTAATTTTTTGTATTTTTAGTAGAGACGGGGTTTTACCGTGGTCTCGATCTCCTGACCTCATGATCCACCCGCCTCGGCCTCCCAAAGTGCTGGGATTACAAGCGTGAGCCACCGTGCCCGGCCCTATAATTCCTTTTTATTGATGAAGTGAATTAGGGATCTATGTTCATTTCTTATTTAGAGATAACCAGTTGCCCCAGTATCATGTATTGAGTAGTCCATCATCTCTTACATGATTATTTTATTCCATTGACCTATTTGTCTATCCCTGCACCATTACTACAATCTTAATTAACATAGCTTTATGATGAGTTTTGAGATCTGGTAGATAAATCTCCTTTTTTCTTCTTCAGAATTGTCTCAGTCATTCGTGGTCCTGGCCTTTTTTCTTATGTAGTACACTGACAGGAAACAGGAGTGAAGGTGCCTCTACCAGTTCCTCCACATTGTGGAATTTCCTCATGTATTGTTTGTGATCGATGACCACTGACACACAGTGAAGGAGCCAATGTCAACTTATGTGAGAAGTATTTATAAAACTTCATTTTCTTCTTGCATTTTATTGACTAATAATTATATAGAAAGCAGTTCTACTATTTTCGTCCCATACTTCAGTGGCTATATCTATACTTCCCCAGAGTGCAAACCACATTTTGAAGACCTCTTGCCTAAATCAATGAGCTGCTTTAAAAATAATAGATTCCTCACCTAACCACATGACTGAATCAGAATTTCTGGAGGTGGAGCTTAAAAATTTTTATTTCTAACAAGCACCCGGGATAATTCTGTTGTATTTCCACGGTTAGGAACCACAGAAATGATTTGACTTTCCAAAATAGTTATCCTGAGAGTAGCATTAGATTTTCTGGCCTGTAGGTGGCGCTCAGGCTTCTTCCTCCCCATCTGTCACCTCCTCCTTCCTGATTTCCGTGAAGGACAAAGGTAGGCGCACCATGGCCCCAGAGCCAAATCATGCCTGCCTGTCTTTGTACAGCCCATGAGCTGAGAATAGTTTTGTAACAGATCCAAATTTTCGTAACATATCAAAAACCAACTTAAATGGTTGAAACAAATCAAAAGAAGAAGAATATTTTCTAATACATGAAAATTATATGAAACTCAAATTTCAATGTTCATAAATAAAGTTTTCTTGGGATATAGTCATGCCTACCCATTTATGTATTAGCTGTACATGCTTTAGCACTACAATGACAGAGCTGAGTGATTGCCATAGAGCCTGAATGGTCTGCAAAGCTTACTGGACCTTTGCAGAAATAGTTTGCCAACCCTTGGTCTAGGGTGGTCCGCAAGAATGTTATTGGCCTGTGGAGCAAGAGATGGTGCTTGCACGGAGGCCCTGAGTCTGAGCAGTGAGTTCACTCCTGTGGCTCTCCAGAACCTTCTTCTCAGGTTCTCCAACAAAGCTCTTGCGGCTTTGAGGACCTGGCTTCAGAGCTACTTTAAAACTTTCACAGGACCTAGCCTCTCCTACTTTACTACACCAAACTTTACTAAAATGTACTACATTGCTAATAAATGTAATTTATATGTAACTGTAAGAGTCGAGTTGGAGGACAGTTTTCTGGTTGACAGAATGCTACATTTTGTAGACATTTAGATGAAAGATGCACTTATTTAGAGAAATGTCACAATTCTGGATCTCTCCTGGCTTAGCGATCCAGAATCAAGGACTCAGGAAGTAGACACTTGAGTTCCAATCTTGACCCTATCATTTACTAGGAAAATAACTAACTATTTTGTGACTCAGTTTCTCCAACTGTAACATGAAGATGGAAATAACAGTACCACAGGGATGCTAAAGAGCGAATGAGTCAGTATGAGAGAAGCTCTCAGAATAGAGCCTAGGGCATAGCAAGTACCATATAGGCATTTGGCAATATTACTACTTTTATGTGTAGTTTTCATTTCATGTGTTAGACCCTATCCAATTTTTGGTTTAGTTCTGAAACACTTTCTTTAAATAAGACTATGAAAAGTCCATTTGTGCTACTGTGTGGTGGCACCTAGTGGATTGGACAAGCTCTGCCCCATGTTCAGGGAGCAGTGATTTCCCTGCTATTTTGAAGGTGTGTTTTCCGTGGGCTTATTCTTTGTTTGGCTCACCTTTATTCGTCATCAGAGAAGCATGGCACCTAATGGTTGAATTAGAGTTTTATCTTTTGGGGGAAAGAACTAGGAAAGCCACTGCCTTGTTTTGTTCTAAACTTTGATTTGGAACTCCCTGAAGTCAGGCTAATTATCAGGAGACCATGTCAAAGAAGTCACATGACTGGAGCAGAAAAGAGCCTGTGTTTGCTTGGCCTGTTCTTCATATTGAACGTGGGGTTCTGTAGGTTGTGTAGGTTCAGAATCCTGGGTTCTAGTTGAGATGTTATCAGTCAAAATGTTTATTCACTGGATCACTTGTTATCACTCAAAATGTTTATTCACAGTATGTATTCTATAGCAAAATAATGTGATCAACCACCTCCATCTTTGAAGGTAGAAATCTTCTATATCTCACTAGCTTAACTGCTCAGGATGGAGACCCCGAGTTTTTCACTAGACTTCCCATGCTCAGAATGGGCCATATATTAGTATCTTTCTATAATCCAGGCAGTCTGGACCAAAGAGAATTTCGTAATGATCTCCAAGAGTTTAATAACTATGATCTATTTTCCTTTTCTGTTTGTTATCTTAGTTAGATTTCAAGTCACCAGTAACCCTTCTTGGAGTGGGTCAACTGCTCTTCTGTTCCTGTCAGCTGTTTCAATCACTTACAGATCTATCTCTTCCCTGTAGGCTTTTAAGATTATAACCCTTTATGTCAGGATAAAGTCTAGACTCAGCGTACAATCTATTCAATGTGTACCCAGCTCACCTCTCCATTAGTTTCTTCTGCATCCCATTATCATGCCAATAATCCTTGGCATGATTTTATTTCAAACATTTTTCAAGTTTTTGAAATCTTTTTTTTTCCTGCACATTTGAACATGACTGTGTATTAAATGTTATTTTTGTAAGCAGGTGAGAGACCTCCCTCTACTGGGCAGATACATAACTGCTGCCCATACTTGGAACGAAGAAAACTAGTTTTTACATTCTATATTGAAAAAAGGTAATTTACGTCTTCATATTTTAAAGTGGCTTCGTAATACATCTTATCTTGCCCTAGAATGAGTTGTCACCAAGTCTCTGCCTCTTCTATGTTTTCCTGTATCTTTTGACAAGGCAGTAGGTTGGGTAAGTGTTGCCATGACACACCATGTTGATGACCAACACAACACCAGGCCCTTGTCAGCTTTTTCATTGCAGTGATGTGAAAAACTGATGCAAAGCCAGCAGGCAAGGTTATAGTGCCCTTAAATTGGTTACCTAATGGAGAAGTTTATTCTAAAGCAAATTCAATGGTAGATTCAGGCTATTCATGGGTTCCTCACAGATAGGTGCTAATTTCTGTGGCTTCCTAATGCAGTGTTGCCATTCTAATGCCTTGTCTGAGGAGAAAGTTCATAGCCTTTCTACCTTTCTATAGCTTGCTCTCCTTTTCTGTGTTTTTAAATCCATAAATCAGGTGTTGGCCATGCAGGGGAAATGAATGTTCATGGGTTGAAAGATAGGAAAAAGCAGGGTATATTATGACCATTTTCTATTCAGAGTAACTAGAATAATGGGATGCAGTAGAAACTATGCTGGAGAGGTGAGCTGGGTACACACTGACTAAGTTTTATGCTAGGTCTAGACTTTATTCTGACATAAAGGGTCAAAATCTTCAAAGCCTCCAGGGAACAGGTAGATCTGTAAGTAGGAAGCTGCTGGGAACAGAAGAGAAGTTGACCCATTCAAAGGAGGCAACCACAATTTTAATTAAAATATTTGAATTGGAGGAAGGGTGAAGCAGAGAGATCAATTAGGAGCTTGTTGCAGGATTCCAGAGACAGTTGACAGTGGCTGGAAATAGGATAGTGGCAGTGGGGCTAAATAGAGCTACATAGACCTGAAGGGTTCTTAATAGATAAGAATCCACATCCCCCCTTGCTTACACACACCCCTCAGGAATTGATTAGATGCTGCAGTGGCAATGGTGGGTGAAGAGGAAATCAGGGATGAAGCTTACATGTGGGTGACATTGGGCTCCTAGAGATAAGGAATGCATAAGGAGATGCAGGTTGGGGGTGGGGAGATCCAATATGCAGTCTATCTTAAATTAGAAGAGCAATCTGTCCTAGAGATACAGATTTTGGAGACATCAATATTTTGATGATAATTGATGCTATATGAGTGGATGGACAAAGTATGTGAGCAGTTGCTCTCTCATCTGTAGATTACCTGTCAAGGTGGACAGGTAATCCAAATGCTGGCTAAGGTGAATGACATAAAGTGCACACCTTTGTGTAAAATAATAAAACATTTTTTAAAAATATAAATATATTCACATGACAATCTTTAATATAAAAATATGGCTTTTACAACTTAGGTCCTATGACTGGAGTTCTACCTGGTCTTTATTGCTTAGGTCATACTTAGAATACATTATCTGTGATTTCCGGTTTTCATCTCTATAAAGTAGAATGAGAACCAAAAGTTGTTTGCAAAAAAATCTGAATATATATTCCATCTAGATGTTTACTTTTCCTTTTGGTCATTTATAGCTGTCTCACTCAACCTAATTCATTTTTTAAAAGTAATTTGTCTTTGTTAAGTCTTTCTAAAGCATTTGACTCTTTTTGCAATCGCATTGTTCAGATTGTGGAATATTTAAGTACAGTGCATATAAAATAACAGTAGAGTTGAATGAAGAACAAATATTCTCAGTAATTAAGTACACAACTCAACGGGGGGTGCCAAGGGCCAGGGTGTTCTATAGAGCAAACAAAAAGCTGCAGCACAGGTGAGGATTCTTACAGAGAGGATCAGAATATTGGCTTACCTGCTGATTAGCTGAGGCTGTTTACGAGAACTTCTACTACAAAGTAAATTTTATGTATATACATGTAATGATATTTCCTTTTAAATCCTAAATTCTGCTTTGTAAAATCAAGCTTTAAAATAAAACAAGCTTAACCTCTCAGTTTATCAGAATTTCTGTTCCTGTCTTTTTGCTTATTCCAGGGTCAGTAAGGCATGTATAAGCCTATTTTCTCATTTTTGAAATAAAAAATAGAATTCTATTAAAACGGGACTCAATGTTACACCAAGCCTTTGTGACTGAGAGCAAATCTCATAGTTAAAGGGACCTTTGCCTTTCTCACTGTTTCTAAAATGTTTCTGCACTTATCCCAAACTGAACCTCACACACAGATGGTAATTAGATTGCTAAGTTTTTTAGTCATCCCCTGGAGCATGGCACCATCGGCCTTTCAGCAGTTTTCCTTCAGCCTGTGGGCCGCTCATCAGCAGTGGCTTCCCCTCTATCTCACTTTGGCTGCCTCCAAGTATTTCAGATGAGACGAACTCATTTCCCAGTCTTCTGAAAATCCTCCAGAATTCCTTCATTTCTTCTATATAAACCAGAAGAGAGAAAAAAAAAAAAAGATATGTGGGACATTTCTATGTTGACAAAACAAAATTTTTATTCCAGTGACAGGCCTCCTTGCTGATCTGTTTTGCTTTCTTGATAGAGGAAACAACTTCCCTCTTGAATTCAATATTTCTCATCCCCACCTCACTCCTTGTTCCTCCGTTTTCGTTCTTGTTCCTTGACCCCATCACTTCACCATGCACTTGTGATCCCAAACCATAAATATGAGCTGCATCCTGATCTCTTCTTTCAACCTCATGCCCAGTTAGTTACCATGTATTATCATTTTTCCCTTCTAAATTTATCTTCTCAACTTTGCCCTCATTGCTATTCAATTCTCTCACTCCATCCTGTTGTTCATCCCCTTCAGGACAAAGTCTTAGCTTGTTGCCTTGCTCCTGGTTACCTCTTCGGCCCCCTCTGCACAGTATGAGACTCCTTTGAGTTTTCCCAAATCCACTGTACAGTCTAATGCCCTTGCATCATGTGTGTCCCTCACTCTAGACAGCTCTTCCTTGCTTAGAAGCATGCCAAACAACTTCCCATCCCTTGAAACCCATGTGCTACTTTCTCCAAGCAGTGCCCTGTGCCACTGCTGCCCTTCACTCTTTCCCCAGTGCCATTTCTGAATATTGATCTGCCTCCAGTGTAGAGATATTTATTAGAAAGTCTGCTTCCCTTATGTGACTGTATCTCCTTACCACTATTCTGTTTCACTCACCTTGCTTTCCTGGCACTGAAGGAAATAAAACCGTATTAATAGTTGTTGTATAAATTAATAAACATGAAGATATTCAAACATGTGAATGAATTAATAAATATATGATAGTATAGCTCTCTCTTTTTCTTGTATTAATGGGGGGAAGCAAAGTCCTGAATAAATGAGGTATTTATGACATTTAGCCCTAGTGGAATCAGGGATTAGATAAATATAATAAATTTCCATGAGGAATAAAATAAGCTCGTTGGATATCCCAGATATTTGTCATTTCTGGGGAAAAATGCTTAGCATTACTGATCATTGAGGAAATTCAAATTAAAACCACAACGAGTTATCACTTCATGCCTGTTATAATAGCTATTGTCAAAAAGATGAAAGATAAGTGTTGGTGAGGATAGAGAGAAAAGAGAACTCTTACACATTATTGATGGGAATGTAAACTAATACAACTATTATGAAAAAGGTATTGAAGTTTCCTCTAAAAACTAAAAATAGAACTACCATATGAACCCGCAATCCCACTTCTTTGTATATATCTAAGGGAACTCAAATCAATATATTAAAGGGATATCTGCACTCTCATATTCATTGCAGCACTATTCGCAATAGCTTAGAGAAGGAAACAATCTAAGTGTCCATCAGTAGATGAATGGATTAAGAAAATGTCATGTCTATACACAGCGGAATACTATTCAGCCCTAAAAAAGGAAGGGACATCCTGTCATTTGTAACAACATGGATGAATTTGGAGGACACTATGCTAAGTGAAATATAAGCCAGGTACAGAAGGACAAATACCACATGATCTCACTTAAATGTGGAACCTGAAAGAGTTGAAGTCTTAGAAGTTGAGATTACAACAGTGGTTATCAGAGGCTGCGGGGTGGGTGCTGGTGAATAGGGAAGGAATGGGAGTTGTTGATCAAAGCATGCACCGTTTCAGATAGGAGGAATAGGTTTTGAGACCTATTGCATAGCAGAGTGACTGTAATCCATAATAATGTATATTTCAAAATAACTAAGACTAAATTTGAAATATCTCACCATAAAAATGATAGGTAAGCGAGGTGATGGATATGTTAATGAGCTTGATTTAATCATTCCACATTGTATACATATATCGAAACACTATATTATACCCTATAAATGCATACAATTATGATTGGTCAATCAAAAATAATATTAATAATTTTAAAAAACAAAAAAAGGAAGAAACACTGGTTTCCAGCTATGCAACACCTCCTTTATCCCCACCCCTACCATGGAATGAAACTTCACCAGCAGACTAGTAACATGGGACTTCTCCTGGCATGCTTTGTGTAAACTATCCCATAAAGTCAGCTAAACTGTGTATAACAATAAATATCACTTAAAATTCCTTTGATTTAATGAGCACTCTGTGTTATGTGGCAACCGTAGGGAGAGAGACTGCTTGGCAAGTGTTAAACCTTAGTGGGTCAGGAGTTTGGAATGTATGTTTTAGTATGCATGTGGTAAAATCTATAAATGCTGAGGTGGCATTATCTGTAAAGTCCACTCACTGTTATGCTTGTAAAGAGGAAAGCTACCCTCCAGCTCTAGAATAACTAATGCAAAATTGAACTGAAGCAGGACGAGCCACAGACAAAACTCCTCAGACACCGAGTTAAAGAAAGAAAGGGTTTATTTGGCCAGGGGCATCGGCAAGACTCCTGTCTCAAGAGCCGAGCTCCCCGAGTGAGCAATTCCTGTCCCTTTTAAGGGCTCACAGCTCTAAGGGGGTGTGCGTGAGAGGGTCGTGATCGATTGAGCAAGCAGAGGGTACATGACTGGGGGCTGCATGCACCGGTAATTAGATCGGAACAAAACAGGATAGGGATTTTCACAGTGCTTTTCTATACAATGTCTGTAGTCTATAGATAACATAACCGATTAGGTCAGGGGTTGATCTTTAACTACCAGGCCCAGGGTGTGGTGACGGGCTGTCTGCTTGTGGATTTCATTTTTGCCTTTTAGTTTTTACTTTTTCTTTATTTGGAGGCAGAAATTGGGCATAAGACAATATGAGGGGTGGCCTCCTCCCTTAGAACCAGTGATTACTTACTACATTCGTTAGGATTCTGGATTGCTAATGAACCAGCCTGGCTAAACTAGCTTTTAGCACAAAGGAAAGTTATTATAAGAGTGTAAGATTGTGTCATGGAACCCAAGAATGAAACTATAACTGCCCTGGAACAGCTGGATCCAGCAGACTTGGGATCATCTTTCATATTTTCTTGCTTCTCAACAGTTTTAATCTTCTCTATCTTCTATCTTCTGTAAATCAGCCATCTCTGCTTTCTCTTTAGAGGTATGTTTTAAAATATAATTTTAAACCATTTTAAAATTATTATACAATAAAATTGACTTTTTTCTCTGAAAAAAAGTTTGTGAATTTTAATACACGTATAGATTTGTGTAACTACCACTATGATAAGGATACTGAGCAGTTTCAGAGCTAATAAAACTGCCTCCTGCTATCCCATGATAATAACACTGTTACGCCACTCATAACCTCTAGCACCCACTAATATTCCTTCTGTCACTAAAGTTTTTCTTTTTGAGAATGTAAGCTGTGCACTGTAACCTTTTGAGAGTGGCTTCTCTCCTTTAGCATAGTGTCTTTGAAATTAATGTAATTTGATATATGTATCAATAGTGTCTTCCTTTTTACAGCTGTGTGGTTTTCCATTGTGTGGACATACCAGGGTTTGTTAATCCATTCACCTACTGAAAGAGGGGGTAGAATCTTAATGTTTACCTTTCTCATTGCCAGAAAAAGGTTAAATGATGTTCTTAGTTTCAAATCCAGAAACCTTGGTGAGGCACTCAGAGGCTCAACATGTATTAGATCACCACCCCTGGAGAAATAATTCCCTGGATGTGGGGATGAGGTGTTAGAATTGGTCCACCATGAGTCTATGCCCAACCCAGGTGCACCATCTGACCAGGAGTACATATGAGACTAGGGCAGCTGCTAACTGAAACCCTAAGAATGAAGAGGGAGAAGAGTTTGAGATGGAAAAATAATGTGTTTCTTACCTACTCTCCCACGAACCTGCTCCTCATCAGACCTCTTCCCAAACCGACTAGTCTAACAGGTATGGTTTCCCCACCTGAATTCATAAATTCTTAAAGCTGTGCTGCAAACTGGATTTTGTAGGAGCAATTACATCCCTTGATTGTCTAGTGGTAACAGGCAAGGGGAAGTGATTGCCTGTGGGAAAGGTGGCCAGTCCATTTGCCTTTGCTGAACTGGCCCTGCTCCCTCAGACTTGCTTAGGTATACTTAGCAATGACTTGGATTCAAACAGAAAATCAAAGAGGTAGTTCAAGCTTAACCTGGGGTAGACATTTTGCTTGTAAGTCATGTTCTCATCTCTCATTTGTCTTTTCTTTCCTTGAAAGAGAAAAGGCTTCTTTTTCTTGCTTTCCACCTTTTTGTTTGTTTTTCCATCTAAGGTATCTTTGTAATCAGTGCTGTCTTGCCTTCACTGTGCATTCCTTCTAACCAGTGCACAATAATGGCTGTGATTGACTAAGGATAGAAGCCAGGCTTCCACTCAGCTTTATCTGTCACCCGTGTATTACATGCATCAAACAGAGCTGCCTCTGCTGAAATCCATAAAGCTAACAGAAGAGAAAAGAAAAAGCAAAACAATTGTTGATCTCACCCTTGGAGGTGCCTTGGCCTTTGTTCCTGGGGAAATGGGAAATGAGGGAAGAGCACAGCCTCAGGCATGAGTGGAGCAGGTGGGACTCAGAGCCTCCTAGCTCTTTCCCAGCCAGTGCTCCAGTGATGTCTACCATATACAGGGCATCCACTGAGATTTTCTTTGAAGAAAGAATTCCAATGCTGAAAAAAAAAAAAGTCCTGCACCACTGCCCTAGTTAAACATAAAGAGGAAAATCCTACCCCCAATACATGCCAGTGGCTAGTCTTACTCCTGTTTCATCCGCTTTGTTTTTATTTTGAGAACTTGACTTATTTGAAAGCTATTTATCCAGGATATGCCTTATATATAATCAAGTTATCTCTTTTTAGTGTGTTCAGGAAGATTTTTTTTTAATTTTTAAGTTTTTTTTAATTTAAGTAATTGATATTCCTTGTAGAAAAATTATAAAATGCATAAAAAAGAGGTAACTAAAAATCAACCTACAATTTCCCCACCAGAGACAAATATTTTTAATGCAACACTGTATCCTATTATTGTCCCTACAGTATATATATATATATATAGAACATTTATCCACTCTATTCTGTTCCCAATTCTCCTACCTTAGTACAAGTCTCTAAACTGGTCTCCCTTTTCCACTCTTGTTCCCTGGCAGCCTATTTGCCTTCCAGTAACTAGATTAATCTGTGAAAAATAGAAGTTCACTTAATCACTCCCCTGGTTAGAACCTCTCAATGGCTCCAATAGACAAGTAAAACACCCTTTCTGTCAGTCACAGGGGCTGCGTGCTCTGGCCCTGGGAACTTCTTTTGCCGTATCTTTATGGTCTAGGTCCTCTCTGAGGCTGTTGCAGCCCCCAGTGGTTCTTTCTGCACAACGCATCTGAGAAATTTCCTCCAGGCATCTGGCATGTGTTGGTACTCATCCCCGGGTTCCAGTGTTAATACAGATAATTTCCTCTTTGGTTATTTCAGTAAGAATGTGAGAAACTAGAGGTTAGGTACAGAGAAACATGTTGCCCTTTTTCCTCTTTAAGAAAAAGCTCCTTCCCACTCAACAGTCAGCTGTGCTTTCGGTGCAGTTCCAGCTGCATCTCTAAGACATGGTGGTGAAGGTTTAGAATAAACAGATTTGGTCACATCAGGTGCCTGCTAGCCAGGAAGAACTGCATTTAACAGTTGAAGAGCAATATCATCACTTTCATTGGATGCCATTTACTTCAACCACACTGATCACCAACTGTGGTTCTTGTATGATTCCTCCATAGCAAGTCAAATGGCACTGTCAAAGCTGAGACTGGAAACCTGTGATCAATGGGAGGTACATCTCCATCTTACAGCATACAAGGGGGGTAATGCTGGGGCTGAATATGTTATAGAGTCCACTGGTGTCTTCACTACCTTATAAAAGGCTGGGACTCACTTGCAGGATAGACCCCAAGGTATCGTCATCTTCGCCACTTCTGTGGTTGCTGCCATGTTTGTGGTGGCAGTGAGTCATAAGATATATGACCGCTCCTTCAAGATTGGCAGCAGTGCCTCCTGCACCAGCACACTCATGGCCACCCTGGCCAAGGTCACCATGACAACATTGATGTTGTGAAGAGATTAGTGACCACAGTCCATGTTATTACTGCCACACAAAAAGCTTTAGATAGCTCCTATGGAAAATTAGCATGATGGCTGGGGTTCCGCCCGGAATATCATCCCTACATTCACTGGCACTGTCAAGGCTGTGGGAGGGTCATCCCTGAGCTGAACAGAAAGTTCACTGACATGGTCCTCCAAGTACCCACCCAAAATGTGAGATCTGACTTGACCATTGGAGAAAAATGAAAAATATAACAACATCGGCGGGGCGCAGTGGCTCATGCCTATAATCCCAGCACTTTGGGAGGCCGAGGCGGGCGGATCATGAGGTCAGGAGATGGAGACCATCCTGGCTAACATGGTGAAACCCCGTCTCTACTAAAAATACAAAAAATTAGCCGGGTGTGATGGCGGGCGCCTGTGGTCCCAGCTACTCAGGAGGCTGAGGCAGGAGAATGGCGTGAACCTGGGAGGCGGAGCTTGCAGTGAGCCGAGATCGCGCCACTGCACTCCAGCCTGGGTGACAGAGTGAGACTCTATCTCAAAAAAAAAAAAAAAAAAAAGAAAGAAAAAGAAAAGAAAAGAAAGAAGAAAAATATAACAACATCAAAAAAGTGATGAGAAGGCATTAGAGAGCCCTCACAGGGGTATCCCAGGCTGCACTGAAGTTTTATAGTGATATCTGTGCCTCCACCTTTGATGCAGGGTCCTTCATTGTCCTTACAACTACTTGGTCAGACTTATTTTCTGGTCTAATGATAAACTTGGCTATGGCATATGTGAGGTAAACTTCATAGGCCATGTGGCCTTAAGGAGTAAGCACCCTGGACCATCAGCCCCAGCCATAGCACATGAAGAGAAAGGTTCTTGGTATCTGAGGATTCACAGGTGGCTATGGACTGAATTGTGTCTCCTTCCCACCCCAATTTAGATGAAGTCCTAGCTCCCATTGTAATGGTATTTGGATATGTGGCCTTTAGAAAATAATTAGGGTTAAGATGAGGTGATGAGGATGGGGCCTTCATTATGGGATCAGTGCCCTTATACGAAGAGACATCAGAGATCTTGCTCTTTCTCCCCACCATGTAAGAACAAAGTGAGAAGGCGGCCTTCTACAAGCCAAAAGGTGGGCCCTCACCAGACATTGAATCTGCCAGCACCTTGACTTTGGACATCCCAGCCTCCAAAACTGTAAGAAATGTATTTCTGGTGTTTAAGCCACCAGTGTATGGTATTTTGTTATGGCAGGATGAGATGACTAAGATAATGGCCCAGCTTTAATTCTTCAAACACAGAGATTCTCTTATCCTTGACACAATTTCCATGTCAGGTAACTTAAAGAAGCAGAGGAGCTTAGAGAGACCTATGTTGTCATGGATCATCAGTCACATCAGAAAAGCCTATAGTGTGCCTCTCCACACACTCACACAAAAAAGTTGAAGTGAGCTAAAACAACAATGAAAAACAAAACCAAAACAACAATTAAGAAACTCCCTAAACAGAGTACCCTCAAACAGTTCAAGCCAGAAAACAAAGCACAGCAACACCAATAAAAAAGAAAGGAAAGGAGAGAAGAAACCAAGGAAGGAGGGGAGGAAAGAGAATAAAGGAGGGGAGGAGATGAAAAGGGAGGGAAAAGGAGGAGAGGGGAGCAGGAGGTAGGTTGTAGTATAAATTCCCTGACTTAAATCTCTCATTTGGGGGCAAATGAGATTTTCTGAACAAAATGGGTGTCCTTGGGTTGGGGCCTGGTGGGAGACTTTAGGTTAGAGAATTGACAGGAACCAAATATGATAGGAACAAAAGTCAGACCTTAAACTTCTTCCTTTTCTAACTGCTTTTACAAGTTCATGGGTCTAAACTACCTGACAGTACTAAACAAATTCTTTAATAAATAACCTGTCTTGGGGTCAGTCTCCCCTCATACTTCATATGCATAATTTTTGCATGACCATGTAGCAGTTAGAACATTTGTGTAGCAACATATAGCTACAACTAATTTTTACATACATTATTCCATCTAATTCCAATGTTTCTACTCAAATGCAAATTAACCCCATCTCAGGAATCTTGTCTTGGGATTCCAACCCCAACATTTTCAACACTTTGCATTGAAATGCTGGAGCGAGTCATCTTTGAGTTTTACTTTCCCTTCTATGCTGCAAGACCCCATTCTCCTCATCGTGTCCTGTGATCTTTATCTGACAAGCTGCTCATTCAATGTGGGCACAGTGGGTGCTAAATAAGTATTTGTTGAATGAATGAGTGAATGAATACATCTACATTTAAATCAATAGTTTAATGCATCTGTCCTGTTTGTCTGTGGCCTCTTTGTGAATTCTCCCATAGTTTCATTCTCTTTGTCCATATGTTCACTTATCCCACTTGTTTATGTTCAAACTGCAGCAGGCAATGAATTGCCCACCGAACATGCAAAACATTTTCCCTCTTTTGCATTTGCATTTACGCTTTTCTCTCTGCCTGGAATGCCTTTTTTCCTCACACCATTGTCTAACAAATGAACTTCACTCATCCATCATTGCCCAGTCTAAATAATATGTCTACCCTATAAATTTCCCAGAACTTCAGATTCATTGAATCAGAATCTCTGAGATAGAGCCTGGGGATCTTTATTTTCATTTAACAAGGACCTCAGTTCAATCTTCTGCATTTCTTTGGGTGGCTTTGGGAAATTGTTGCTTAGACTACATTGGTTCTTAAATCAAGGAATGCATTTTACTCAGCATTGCATCCTAAGCCTAGCATAGTGTTTGTCTATAAGAGTCATTTAATACATGCTTATTGACCCAAGCTGGACTGATTGTAACTTCCTGCCTGCAGCTCTCAAATTCTTGAATTTAACAGAGGAAAAGGCAGTATATAAAAGAGAAAAAATGCTAATAGTGGAATTTTTACCATCAGTTCAAGAGATATTTGAGGGCTGAGCAAATTTCTTAATGATTGTGTATAAAGCCCTAAATAAGGCTCTTACCTAAAGGAAGAAGTCTCTCTCTCCTAAATTTACTGGAAGCTTACACCCTGACTTTGATTGCAGGTTATATGAACTGGCTAGAAGACTAATATCAATTAGGTCGGTGCACTTAAGTTCCTCCCATCCATTTATGTTGGTTACCAGGATATTGAGTCCCACTAAATGTTAAATTGATCACTGGAGGGAGCAATGGCTATTGCTGCTGGTCAGGTTATAAAAAGCATCACAATCTGAAGGCAAATTATCTCTTGCCACCCTACAGAGAACTTAAACTAAGAGCTTTCAGTAGTTCTTTATCTTTTTTTCTGTTCAAGAGCAACTACGTTTCATAATCAATAGAAAGAATTTATTGCTCTAATAAAATGAAACAATACAAGAGAAAGCTTGAGAGTATTGGCAACTTCTAAGACCTCCTTATCGGAATAGCTCAAAAGCACTTTGAGAATATTAGCTATTAAGACCATAAATATCTGTCAAATCTTTGTATCATGTTAAGTTATTATTCAATTGCTTATCTTGGGAAACATTGACTTGCTGTTGCATCACATGTTGTCAATATGATAAAGTTCTTTAAAGACAGAGTTTTATATATATATATATATATGTCTCATTTTCATTTATATCCATCTTATTGCTTTGCCCAGTGCAGGTGACTGACAAGCACTATACTTGTTAATATAATATCATTTGCTTTTATTTTTATTTTGATGTTTTAATTATAAATGTAATACAAACTTTTTAAAAACCCTCAAATATATATGAATATATCAAGTAAAAGTTAAGGTACATAAAGAAAGAGGGAAAACTAGAATGACCCCTGGGGTGGTGGTTTAAAATGGAAGGTATTGAATTCATGAGGTAGGAACTCATGGCTTTCAAATACATATCTAGAGAGATAGGCATACAAACTAACATAGATGTGTGTACATATGGGTGCATACATACATATATACATGTATGTTATATACATCTATATTATGCATATGTATAATATACATACATATATTTCCCAGTTCTGACCTCTGAGAGGGCCTAGAAACTATGATATCCTAGTAGCAATGAACACACCAAACACATAAGTCTTGATTTCTAAACATTCTTTAATAAAAGTATCAAGGGCTCCTTGGAGAAACAGTTGATTGCAAGGCTGGGGAAGGAGAAAACACAGAATTCCTTTGTAGTACCTTGTGGGCCATAAAATAAAGAAGTGCTTAATAAAGAATTAAGGCACATCAAAAGGGCAGAAACCAGCCTGAAAGAGCTCCCAATGACCATAGTTGAAAAAAAAGAGCCATAAATAAATAATAAGAGCAATGCTGGCTTATTAAACTCACAGAATAAGAAACTATTCATGAATCCTCACTGATATAAATAGTTTAGTAAATTAATAAGTGGGTGAAAAAGGAACAGCTCTTTCTTGATTCCAATTAATAAATGTAGAAGAAGCAATGGGGGAAATATAAAAACTACCACTAAAACACCACAGTAATAATTGTTACAGGCAAGATACACAGATCAGTGTCAAAATCATTGCATGAAAGTATGAAAAACAAGATAATTGCCCAGTCTTAAAGTACATATTTATTATAAAACAAAAAAATAGTGATTTTGTGAGATTGAAACCCTGCAGACACTACCTTAATCAAGTAAGCAGGCTAGCATCACCAGTAATAAGACTATTAACATCATATTTCCCCTGATATGGTGCACTGGGAAGAGCATATCACCTCTGTGGTACTCTTGCCAAATGTTGCATTTCTGGGATTAGATCATGGGGGCAGATTTCCCCCATACTGTTTTCATGATAGTGAGTGAGTTCTCACGAGATCTGATGGTTTAAAAGTGTGTGACACTTCCTCCCTCACTTGCTCTCTCTCTCCTTCCATCAAGTAAGATGTACCTTGCTTCCCTTTCACCTTCTGCCATGATTGTAAGTTTCCTGAGCTCTCCCTAGCCATGCTTAACTGTGAGCCAATTAAATAGCTTTTCTTTATAAATTACCCAGTCTCCGATAGTTCTTTATAGCAGTGTGAAAACGGACTAATACAGTCATGATGAATGATTCTTTTTTATATATTTTTAAATTCACTTTGCCTAAAAGTCTGCTTAAAAATTTTCACCTACATTCTTGAGGAAATATCCCTAAAGGCAAGCTACTTGCCTTTAGATATAAATAGCATTTCCTACTATCAGTCTTTCAGAAATAAAGTATTTTGCCTACCTTATGTAATTTTTTTGTCCTAATTAGTTCAGAACTTTTACAGGAACTAAGAGTTGTTTCTTGAGGGGTCTCCCCAATATTTCAACCTCTATCAAATTCAGAATTATCAAGAATGGTACACTCTGGGTGTGGTCATCTGAAGGGAATTTTGATTCTTTTTGAGAATATCCCTCAAGAATGTAGGTGAAAAATTCACTTTTCTTCTAGTGCATTTTTCTGGTTTTGTATCAGGGTAATGCTGGCCTCATAAAATAAGTAGCAAAATATTTCCTAATCTTCAACTTCCTAGGAAAAAATTATATAGAATTGGTACCATCTCTTCCATAAATGTTTGGTAAGATACCCCAGTGAAGCTAGCTAGGTCATATTTATTTTTTAAAGAAGAGTTTTTTCTTTTATTTTTAATTGATACATAATAACTGTACTTATTTATGAGGCACAGAGTGATATCTTAGTACATGCATACAATGTATAATATATAAGAAGGCTTTTAATTTAACAGAAAAATAGTTTCTTACATTTGTTCACATACTTGACATTTCTGGTGGGTATTTACCAATTCTGAGGTTCTCGACTATTTCCAAATGATCTGAATTTCTATTTTCTATAATTTTCCTTCAACCTGAAGAATTTTCTTGGTTGTTCAGTATAGCTGGCAATAAGTTTTTTTTTATCTTGACTCATATTTATTTTGCCGTCATTGTTGAAGGATATTTTTCTGAATATAGATTTTTGGGTTGACCGTTGTTGTTATTGTTTTTAAAATTTATTTTAGCACTTTCAAGTTGTTCCAGTATCATCTGTCTTCCATAGTTTCTGATGGAAAGTTAGTGCTTTCAAATTATTACTCCCTTGGATGTAATGTGTCACTTGTCTCTGGCTGCTTTCAAATTTTTCTGGTTTTGATTTTTATTAGTTTGACTATGAAGTAGCTAGCGAGGTGTGTTAGTTTTTTTGGCATTTATTCTGCTTGTATTTTACTGAGTTTTTGAATCTGTAAATTTATATCCTTCCCCAAATTGGGGAAAATTTTAACCACTATTTATTCAAATACTTTTTTCTCTCCAAATTTCTCTCTTCTCTTGTAAGAATTCAACTACACATGAGTTGAACCATTTTATATTACTCATTTAAAAATATTTTTCTTCTTTGTTTTCCAAATTAGATCATTTGACTTATTTATTTTCAAGTTCACTGACTCCTTCCTTTGTCATTTCCTTTTGGTTATAAAGCCTACCAGGTGAATTTTTAAGTTTTAGATATAACATTTTTTAGTTCTAGAATTTTCATTTTGGTCTTCCTGTTTTTTTGTTTTTGTTTTTGTTTTTTTTTTTTGAGATGGAGTCTCGCTCTTTCACCCAGGTCAGACTGCAGTGGAGCTATCTCGGCTCAATGCAAGCTCCGCCTCCCGGGTTCACGCCATTCTCCTGCCTCAGCCTCCTCAGTAGCTGGAACTACAGGCGACCGCCACTGCGCCTGGCTAATTTTTTGTATTTTTAGTAGAGACGGGGTTTCACTGTGTTAGCCAGGATGGTCTCGATCTCCTGACCTCGTGATCCGCCCGCCTTGGCCTCCCAAAGTGCTGGGATTACAGGCGTGAGCCAACGCGCCCGGCCGGTTCTCACTTTTATCATTCTTGTTTTGTTTTGTTTTCGAGACAGGGTCTTGCTCTGTCACCCAGACTGAAGCACAGTGGCATGATCTTGGTTCACGGCAACGTCTGCCTCCCAGGTTCAAGCAATTCTCATGCCTCAGCCTCCTGAGTAGCTGGGATTACAGGTGCATGCCACCACACCTGGCTAATTTTTAAATTTTTGGTAAAGACAGGGTTTCGCCATGTTGTCCAGGCTGGTCTCAAACTCATGACCTCAAGAGATCTGCCTGCCTCGGCCTCCCAAAGTGCTGGGATTAACAGGTGTGAGCCACGACAACTGGCGTCTTTTTATCATTTTTATTGATGCAGTCTTCCTTTGATTGTCTTTTATCTTTAGAAGAAGTCACTTTTTATTGACTTCATATGTTGAAGAAGTTTGGATTATATAATGAATACTGTGACTATTATGTTCTTGATTCTATTTCATGTCTCCAAAAATGCTAATTTTCTCTTGTTTTATCAGGTGGTTAACTTGTTTGAATTCATACTGCAAACTTGGTCTCTTGGTAATAGCTCAAATATAAGTCCAGTTCTTTCATTTTTAGCTATTATTCTTGTACTCTGTCTCATGCTTATATGATTCAGGGTTTATTCAGAGATTTGGGCAGATTTTAGATGTAGATTGTGTCCTTCCTACTTTAGCTCTCTCCCTTTTGAGCTTTCTGCCTTCCTCTCATTTTCTACAGACTGTGCTTCTTCAAACTAGAAGGTTTGCTGTTTTCTATCAAACTGTTAGCTTTTCCTTGTGGCCACCTTCAGACTAAAAAGCTGTAAAGATAGAAAACACACAAATTATTTTGAAGATAAGTCAAATTATCTAATTTGTCCTTCTTCCAAATTTTGATTCTCTTCAAGAATATTCCTACTTTTATTCACTCTTCAATGCCTTCAGTATTCAGTAGTTGTTATTTACATTTAGTTGACATCTGAGGAAGTACTGGCCTGGTAGAGGCTTTGTTTTATATACCATAAGCAGAATCTTATATTTCTTACTTTTAAACATCTGTTATTAGGAGTATATGACTTTTTTTTTTTTTTTGACCGAGTTTCGCTCTTGTTGTCCAGGCTGGAGTGCAATGGTGCGATCTCGGCTCACCACAACCTCCGCCTCCCAGGTTCAAGCAATTCTCCTGCCTCAGCCTCCTGAGTAGCTGAGATTACAGGCATGCACCACTACACCTGGCTAATTTTGTATTTTTAGTAGAGACGGGGTTTCTCCATGTTGAGGCTGGTCTCAAACTCCTGACCTCAGGTGATCCGCCCGCCTCAGCCTCCCAAAGTGCTGGGATTATGGCGTGAGCCACCGCACCCAGCCAGGAGTATATGACTTTTTAATTACACCTGGTGTTTCTTACCATATGATAGATCCCTATTAGCACAAAATTCCTGGCTTCTCTTTGCTCATTTTTCATCTTATAGAAGGTGTTGTGATTTTACTGGTAAATGAGTTTGTATGGAAAACTGAGAAGACATAACTTTGTCCATATATTTCCTCTTTTTCCTCTTGCAAGTGAGCCTGTCTACTGAAAGCACACTATCTACTCTATTTCTTTATTCCATATTATGGAGGCAGGCCATGAAGGAGGCTTATCATGGTCCAGGGCTACCTAGGACTCTGGGGATGGGTCTTTCAATGCTGAAATTCAGTATTAGGCAAGCTACTTGCCTTTAGATATAAATAGCATTTCCCAGTATTAGTCTTTCAGAAATAAAGTATTTTGCATACCCTTATTTGATTTTTTTGGTCTTAATTAGTTCAGAACTTTCATGGGGACTAAGAGCTCTATTTCTTGGGGGGGTCTCATCTCCCCAATATTTCAACATCTATCAAATTGAGAATTATCAAGAATGGTACACTCTAGGTTTGGTCATCTGTAGATAATGCCATAAAAACAGCAAGAGTTTAGAATAGAACTTAGGAAAAATATAGACATAGAAGATGGTAAATACTATAGTCTAAATCTGGATCTGAAATCAGTAAATCAGAAATACATCTTATATTCTTATTTGACTGTAGCATATGACACAGCAGAACAATGTTGGGCTGTGAGACTCACATTCATCCCCATATTTAGCTTACATGACAAAAAATGAACAATCCGCCAGAAACTGATGCTAGCCAGCTCCCAGTGATCCCTGCTTCCCTGTATTTATTCCCTTCTTTCTCACGTCATATCGTAATTGCTGCCTGTGAATAATATAAATATAGAGGAAGTATATGATTTCCTTGTATATGGTTTCTGAGATTATTGAGGATTCTGCCTTGTTTTCTCTCTCCAGGATTAATTGTTTGCAAGGGAATCCATCTGCCATGTAATGAGGACACTCAAGCAGCCCTAAGAAGAGGTCAATGAGGTGAGGAACTGTGGCCTCCAGCTCACAGTTGACAAATAACCATTGGTGTGTGACCTTGAGAGCAAGTCCTCCAGCTCCAATCAGGTCTTCAGATGATTCCAACTTTATGAGAAGTTGGGCGTGGTGGTTCACACCTGTAATCCCAGTACTTTAGGAGGCTGAGGCAGGTGGATCATCTGAGGTCAGGAGTTCAAGACCAACTTTATGAGAGACACTGGGTCAGACCACCCAGCCAGGCTGCTCCCACAATCCTCACCTAAAGAAACTGTCTTAAGCTACTAAATTCCAGGGGCAATTTGTTACACAATAGAAAACTAATACAACTGACATGCATAAAGAAGCTATGTATTATCCTACTTACCTCATTGCTATATATCATTTCATAGAGAAGGGAGGAGGCAGAAGGATATGGGGTTTAAACTGAGAATTAGTTATTCACTCAACTCCACTTTACCATGCACCAAATACGTGGAGCTAACCTGTTGCTTGGATTCTGCTTGCCAGCGTCATTAGGTTTGTGCATCAATAAGCATGCATGGACTGAGGAACATGCCAGATCTCCCACCCCCTCAACCCTCCACATCTCTCTAGCATAAAGTCTTGCTTTGTACATGCCCATTTTACAGATATGGCTGAGAAATGAAGCACTAAAAATTGTGCTCTCTATACTAACATACTCGTCATAAAAATGGGATCACTCTCATTTTTTTTCTGGGTGTTGTGACCACATGTTGCTTATAGATTTTGTTTAGGTAAGTCAAAGAAAGTTGATTAAGTACCAGTGGAAAGATATTTTGATTTTTTGGTTGTTGGCCAGTGACTTGCACAATCATCTCTGAAAAGGAGGCAAAATGTCTTGAGTTATTAGTATATTTTAAAGAGCCAATGAAAAAGAATTTCCGTAGACATGAAACTTTTCCACTGATTAGCACACCATTCATAGAAATTAGCTAACAGTACCTATATGTGCACACACACACACAGACACACACACACACACACACACCCCTTAACTTAGAACAAGCTATACAGACTTTTCCTGCCATAGTTCTCTGCCTTCTTCTTCTTTCAGAAATAGGCCTTTCATTTTCTTGCTATTATCCAAAAACCTGAGTTTTGGGAAAAAGGTAGATGTCATTTCCAATACTTATTAGTGAATTTGAACATTATATGGTCAAAGGAGCAATAGGAATTTAGGAACTGGAATGGAACTGAAGTCAATGCGAGTCTTGGAGGATAAAGGGAAAGGCTGGGCATAGCACACTGGAGCTGGAATGAGAATGGAGACAAGGATGACAGAGTCCAGGAGTGAAACTTGAGTTGCTAGGTTTCCATAGTTGCATCTCTTAAATAAGGCATTCTGGGTCTCCCTCTCCCCGCACATATACGCACAAATCTTTTAATGCTTCTACCAAAGTTATTTACAAGAATGTTCTGAGTTTATATGTTTGCCTGTTTCTCTGCCTCTCTGTCTTATTCATCTTTGGTCTGTAAGGCCTGGAATAGTGCCTAGAATGTAGGAAAAAGAATAAAAGGTTTTGGTTGAATGAGGGACAGAGTAATGGTTGAGATGGATAAAGAGTGTGGAAGTGATTATAATCTAGATACTTGGATGAGATTAGATCACATGTATCCTAACACTCAAAATGTTATTTTATTGGGTAACTATGATCGTCAGGGGCTAAAGAGAGTCTAGTTCAGAATCTAGAGGTAATAAAGACCCTCCTGACACCTGGGTTAGGCACCAAAATAAACCTGAATCAAGGACTTAATAGGAATCTGAGGACAATAATTAGATCATTTGATATCTTGTTTGAATCCTCATTTCACTACTTCTTAGCTACATGAACTTTGGAAAGTTAATTCCTGTCTCTGAGCCTCAATTTTCTCATCTGTCAAATAGGGTTATATAGTAACCTACATCATAGAAAATGTGGTGAAGTGTAAAGAAGGTAAGTTGTGTAGTGCTTAGAATAGGGCCTGGCACTTATTTAGGACTCAAATTACAGTACTTCTCAACTTTCCTGGTGGATCATCCCTGTGGAACATCCAATTGCCACCAACTTTCTTAGGCTGCCATATCTACCTGCTTCACCCTGCTTCCTTGTATTGCATCTCTTTTGGGAAGACACTGCATAAATCCATCCATGAATCTGGATCCACTTGAATCTGGTCCCTGCAGCCCAACACTCTTTGAGATGGGATTAGTTTCAAGTCCCAGGTCTTACAGTCTTCCCAGTCCTGCTTAGATAACAAGATAGATCAGCAACAAGATGCCCTTTCCAATCTATGCCTACCTGTACAAACTATTCTCTCACTTTGATGCTCTCTCTACTTCTGCAGAGTTTGTGTTCTGCCCTTTTCAAAACTGACTCCCCACCCCCCAATTTGTATCTTATATGTTTGATGCCTTCTCCAGCTACATATTGAAATTTATCAGAAAGAGCCAGTCCACACATTTTTCTCCTATTTTGTTCAAAGGCCTCTTCTTAAAACAGAATAGTGGTTCTGGAGCCAGATGGAGCTGGACATAGACGTTGACCCTTTGTTTTCTAACTTTGTGATTTGGGGCATGTTAGTGTCTCTCTGTGCCTCAGCAACTACATCTATGTAGTGATAATAATACTCACCTCATAGGGTTGTCATGATGGTTAAATGGGATAATATGTTTGTAAAATGTTGTGCCTAGCATTTAGTCAACACTCAATAAATCATAGCAACAACTGCTAGTGATAGCAGCACTGCCTGTCATGGCCAGTACCAGCCAGCTGAGTTGGATGAAGGGCCAGGTCATACTGGGCACTCCATGACATGGACTGAATGCAGGAGGGCAGTTCCAACTGATGGCCAGGTTGAGATGCATTCCCTGCCCCAGCAACTTCCTTCTCAGGTTGTGTTTGGAATAATGGCTTTTTATTCTGACCAGCCCCTTTTTGAGAATCAGGCAGAGCATTTCAATTTCTTTAGCTTTCTGGCTTGTGTTTTCCACATTAAACTGATTCCCTCAAAATATAAGGTAACTGTTGAGTGTGCTGTCATTTAATACAAAGTTGTTGATTACGCCACAGCTGATTTCTGACATGGGTGGGATCTTTTCCCAATCAGAAGCTATTGTCCCCCACAATCCCCTATTGAAATTGCACCTGTGTGCTTCTCCCAGGCTGCATTTCCAGAATGATAGACTTCAAAGCTGCGGGTCAGTGCATGTTTGGGGCCCAATGCCAGTCAGCTTGGAGGTGTTCACAGCCATGCATCATGATCTCTACATATGAAAGAAAAGTGACGCTCACAAAACTGGTCTTTGATGTGATCCAGAGCACCATGAATAGCTGAGTGATTGCATTCTCAAGAAGGTCTCAGAGTCAGACGGGGAGGCTGAGAAATATATGAGAAGAAGACAGAAGAGTTCATTTCAAATGGGAGAACAGCAATGCAGAACTTGTGCATACCTGCTAGGAAGGGACATTAGGCCATCGACTTTTCAACTCTCATGGCTATCTTACCAAGGAATGAAGTGACTTTGACTCAGCCAAGGTCATTTCATGATGAGGCTGGACCCTGGTTCCCTCGGGCTCCCCCAATACACACAACATTCTTTGCACTGAAAGTGTACCTGGCAAAATTTGGCTTCATTGCCTTTGTTGTGGTACTTGAAAAAAATGTTTAGATAGATGAGCAGCAAGTGGCTGAGTGGTAAAAACAAAGTGTTCATCAAGGAGAGGCTGTACAGTGGTTCTCAGACTTGAGCATGCACAGGAATAACTAAGGGAACATGTTGCAAAGACAGTTTTTCCACCCCATCCCAGACCTACTGGACCAAAAATGTTTGGGTAGGAAGGATGGTGCCTGAAAGTCTGAATTTTAAATATAACCATAAAACTGATTATTGCATAAGCAGTCAACTTCACATAGTCATTCCTATGTGGCAAGCACTGTCCTGAGTGTCCATAGTTATAACTCACCTAATAGTCACATTGGTCTTGTGAGCAGGGTCTATTATTCTCATATTCCCCACTTACAGATGAGGAAACACAGGTGAGTAACTGACTTAAAGTCACATGACCCAGCTAGGCAAGATTGGCTCTAGGATGAGATTCCTGGGCCACAATACATTTTTTTTTATTACAATAGCTTAAAGGTTACAAGTGGTTTTTGGTTTCATGGATGAATTGTATAGTGGTAAAGTCTGGGATTTTAGTGTATGCATCACCTGAACAGTGTACATTGTACACAATAGGTAGTTTTTCATCCCTCACCCTCTTCCCACCCTTCCCACTTCTTAATCTCCAATGTCCATTATATTATTCTGTATGCCTTTGTACACCCATATCTTAGCTCCCACTTATGAGTGAGAATACGTGCTATTTGATTTTCCACTTCTGAGTTACTTCACTTAGAATAATGGCCTCCTGGCTGGGCGCAGTGGCTAATGCCTGTAATTCCAGCACTTTGGGAGGCCAAGGCCGGTGGATCACCTGAGGTCGGGAGTTTGAAACCAGCCTGACCAACATAGAGAAAAACCCATCTCTACTAAAAATACAAAATTAGCTGGGCATGGTGGCACATGCCTGTAATCCCAGTTACTTGGGAGGATGAGGCAGGAGAATCGCTTGTACCCAAAAGGCGGAGGTTGCAGTGAGCTGAGATCGCACCATTGCACTCCAGCCCGGGCAACAAGAGCGAAACTCTGTCTCAAAAAAAAAAGAGAGAGAGAGAGAGAGAGAGATTATAATGGCCTCCAGTTCCATCCAAATTGCTAGAAAAGACATTATTTCATTCTTTTTATGGCTGAGTAGTATTCTATGGTGTATATATACCACATTTTCTTTATCCTTTCATTGGATGGTGGGCACTTAGGTCAATTCCATAACTTTGTAATTGTGAATTGTGCTTCAGTACACATATGTGTGCAAGTGTCTTTTGGATATAATGATTCCTTTTCCTTTGGGTAGATACCCAGTAGTGGGATTGGTGGATCTACTTTCAGTTCTTTGAGAAATCTCCATATTGCTTTTAATAGAGACTGTACTAATTTATGTTCCCACCAGCAGTGTATAAGCATTCCCTTTTCACCACATCTGTGTCAACATGTATTGCTTTTTCATGTTTTAATGATGCCTGGGTTGCAATATTGATGATGTCTCGTTCCCAAAGTTATGCAAGTGCTCCTCAGGGAGTAAGAGCCTCTTTAAATTGGCTGCCCTAGGGGCCTCCCTTGCCTCACTCAAGTCCTGGCTTTGGAGCTAGGATTTGAACCCAAGAAGTCTTTCTTCAGAATACATTATTTTAACTGTAGTACATGCAAATACCACAGGGAAAGATCTAAGATATGGAGACAATTTCTCCCTTTACCTTCATTTGGCAGCCAAAGATCTCCCTTCTGAAGAACATCCTGCAAGAAGTGTAGGTGACGGACAGGCTCCAAGGCTGCACTTCAGTGTCTTCCCTGGCTTTCATGTCCAGGCTACAGCCTCCCAGGGCTGGGGGCTTGATTTTGCTGGACTATTTCTTCCCAACACCAGACTTCCTTAAACAACAAAGTTTGCTCTGGGATTCCCATCAGCTTAGCCAAGACTATCTCAGAGCTGCTCTAGAGTCTAAGGTTCTTTTTGTTCAATCTGCCTTCCTATCCTCCCCTCTTTCAGGCGTTAGGCCCGCATCACAGTCTGGCAGCTCCTTCTGTCTTCTCCTTTCTCTTTGTCCTTCCTTCACAGTTGTTTCTACAATAAAGCTTCTGCATGTTTAATTCTATCTTGGTGTCTGCTTCTTGGAGAACCTGGACAGACATAACCACCTCTTGCCTTCTAGATCAGTGACTTTGAAACATTTTTGGCTGACACCCACAGTAAGAAAAAAAAAGTTTCATCTTATCACAGTACATATATGTATTTGTGTGTGTATGCGTGTGTATATATATGAATATATATCTCATATATTTGAGAAGAGGTTTCAAAAACAATACCTACCTTCACTATATGCAATGCATGATTCTATTCTATCTCATTTTAAGAAAGTGCATCTGGTTATAATTCACAAAATTGCACTCAAGACCAAATACATACTAGAAATGCGATTTATTTTCATCCATTGGCAGCATTTGCTGATGATCACATGATGGTAGCATTTACATTTGATTGCTCCATCAGCCAGTGCAAGAGCTCCTTGCATTGTATTTGACTTTCCCCGTGGTCTCTTTTTCATGTTGGCTTCTTTTTGGTGCAACATAGCCATGTTTAGATGAGTATATACCATTATATTAATAAAATAAGTGTCAAATCGAAAGATTTGTATGGGTACTTTTTAAATTGTTTCAATGTCAGGAGCACCTAGAAGTCAAGATACTCTTTTCAGAGTACTTTAGATTTGGTAAATTTAAGGTCATGATTGATAAAATGTGTATTTATTTAATGAAAATACATTCCCTATGCCCCCCAAGAATACTGGTTTTTAAATTGTTCATTTGATATTTTCTAGGTCTCATTGGCAGCAAGCAGAGGCAGTTTCCTATGATTAAGAGATATTTACTGGATGTAAAAAGTAAAATTTAGAAGTTCTATCCATTTAAGTTTTGATTAATTGGAGAAAGGCTGATTTGTTGTTGTAGTCTTTTTAATTTTAGCTCTTTTAATTTTAGCTCAAGGAATGCCATTTGTCTTCAGGAGCATATTTTGAGAGGCAAATAATGGACACTGTGTTCCTAGCCCCTGGGTTCTACCTGCACATCCCACTCATGCAATTTAAAGACATCTCAGTGCTGTTTGGTTTGTTAATTCTATTATGAGATATGTATTCTAGATAAATCATCAGAATTACAGAAAACAATTCATGTGCACAGTGGTCATCATTTCATTATTCATAATGATGTAAAATTGAGAACAACCTTAATTTCCAATGATGGTTGGGGGATGGTTCAGTAAGCCATGATGTGTCCATAAGAATAGAGATGTCCCTGATGTGCTGTTAGAGAATAAAGGCAGGAGGCTGAACTGAGCATAGAATTTACAATCTACATCATTAAAACATGAAATCTGGCAGTAAATAACCAAAGTGCAAATGGCAATACCTTCTATATTCTAAAACATTGATTCTCAACTGAGAGAATTTTTTTTCTGTCGGGGGGACATTTGACAATTACTGAAGACAGTTTTTGGATGTCATGAGTGGAGTGAAATGCTACTGGCATCTAGTGGGTAGAGACCAGTGATTTTCCTTATCATCCTGCAATGCACAGGATGGCCCCCACAGGATGGCAAAGAATTAACTATCCCAAAATGTCAATACTGCTGAGATTAAGAAACCCTACTCTAGAAGCATGAGCTGTTTTAGTTTTCTTCACCATACTTTTATCAGCATTTTTCAAATGTTTGTTTTTAACAATAAGCATATAGTACTCTTATTATTAGAAAAATACAAGAGTAATATGTGATTAAAAAGTCTCTCTAACTAATAAGTTTAAAAGAGCTCATTTAGTAAGCGTAAAGTAAAAATTCTAAGAGATAAATCACTGTGTTCTGATTCAATGGGCAGAGTTTTGTTTTGTTTTCTGCCTTTGTAGTATATAAATATCTTCCAATTGACTGCATCTTAGATGAATGAAATACAGCATTTTCCAGCTGGGGAGAGGTTTTCTCTGGAGAGCTATTCCTACATTCCTAGCACTCCTTCCTCAGGTTCTGAGTTTCTGTGGTGTTTTTTCCTTTTCTAATTGGTTTTCTTCTTACCTCTCTAATGATATTTTCCAGACTTTCCTCTCTGGGTTTCGGCAGGTGAAGTATCAGAGTTCCCAGGGTTTTGTGCTCAGATCTGTAGGTATCTGTTTCTGTGGAGGCTCCTTTGGGACTGTCACCCCTCTCTGGGCTCATTCCTTCATAAAGGCTGCAGAGCTGACATGCAACTTCAAGTCTGTGAATTATTCCTTCTGAATATTTTTTGAATGTGTTCTTTCTCTATTGATACTGACCCCATCATGGTTGAGGCTTTTTTCGTCATTCTCCCTTACTATACCAATCAGTTTTCTTAATTTAGTTTTTTCTTTAAATTAAAGTTTCTATTTGAAAGTAATAGTAGACTCACATGTAGCTGTATGAAACAATACTGAGAGATCCCATGTGCCCTTTGCCCAGTTTCCCTAGTGGTAACATCTTGAAAACTAATGTACAGTATCACAACCAGGATATTGACTTTAGAGTCAAGATACAAACCATTCTCCTTACCACAAGGAACCTTCAGGTTGCCCTTTAAGGGCCACATATCCTCCTTAACCTTGGATACCACTAATTTGTTACCCACTTCTATAATTTTGTCATTTAAAAAATATTTTATAAATGGAAATAGAGTATATGACCATTTGAGATTGGCTGTTTTTCTCCACTCATCGTAATTCTCTGGTGATTCATCCAGGTTGTTGAGAGTATCCATAGTTCATTTGTTTGCAGTTGCTGAGTAGTATTCCGTAGTGTTGATGTACCACAGTTTGTTTAACCATCTATCCATTGAAGAATATCTAGGTTGTTTCTAATTTTTGGCCATTATGAATAAAGCAGCTATAAATATTTGTGTACAGGTTTTTTGTGTGAATATGTGTTTTCATTTTTCTATAATAAATTTCTGGGAGTACAGTTACTGTGCTATATGGTAGCTGCATGCTTAGTTTTTAAAGAAATTGCAAACTATCTTCCAGAGGATTTGTACCAATGGCAATGTATCGGTGACCCAGATTCTTCACATCCTTGCCAGCATTTGGTGGTGTCATTCTTTTCTTTTCTTTTCTTTTCTTTTTTTTAGAATAGATATGTTTTATTTCATGAAGACAATAATTCACTTTACAGCAATGAAAATGAATAAATTATAGCTGGCATGTAACAAAAATGTTAAATTTCAGAAACAATGCTAAACAGAAGACAGAATCAGAATACATACTGTATGATTGCAGTTCAAAAGCAGGCAAATCTGATATATAGAGAACATGTTCCTGTGCTTTGTGAAGCAAACCACAGTGGTTACTTGAAAAGCCAGGAGTGGTTACCTTTATTTTTTAATAGAATATTTTTATTTGTGTATTTCTTTAATTTGAAAATTTTCAAAGATGTCTATACTCAAAGAAAATGTCAAAATAGTCTCCAGATTCTTTATCCAAAGCTTCCTGGAAGAGTTCAACAATAGGTTATGTGTTACTTTTCGTTTATATTGCAAACATGGAAGCAAAAAACAAATTATAAAAAGTAGAAAATTCAAAAGAATATTGAAATGTTGGAAATAATTAGAAAACTTTTCAGAAATAATATGAGTTTTGCCTGCCTGAGGCTTCATCTTACTTGATTAACTCAATATTTTCTGTATGTTTGTGTGTATATGACTGAGTTCTTATAGACTTAGAAAAACTTTGAAATTGCATTCACAAAAGTAAAAAATTTTAGGTTTGGAGACTTTAATTCAGTTTAACAAATATTTTCAGAATCTGCATAATGCACCTAGAAATATATTCCAGGGTTGTATTCTCACTGTAGTCTACTAAAATTTCTTTTTAAATTTTTAAAAAAATTTTTTACTGTTAAGTATGAGTTCATGTCCTTTGTAGGGACATGGATGAAACTGGAAACCATCATTCTGAGCAAACTATCACAAGGACAGAAAAGCAAACACCGTATGTTCTCACTCATTGGTGGAAATTGAACAATGAGAACACTTGAACACAGGATGGGGAACATCACACACTGGGGCCTGTTGTGGGGTGGGAGGAGGGGGGAGGGATAGCATTAGGAGATATACCTAATGTAAATGACGAGTTAATGAGTGCAGCACACCAACATGGCACATGTATACATATATAACAAACCTGCACGTTGTGCACATGTACCCTAGAACTTAAAGTATAATAATAAAAATAAAAATAAAAATTTTTTTTTACTGTTTAATTTTACTCTAAGTTCCAGGATACATTCACAGAACATGCAGGTGTGTTACAGAGGTATACATGTGCCATGGTGGTTTGCTGCATCTAGCAACCCATCATCTGGGTTTTAAGCCCCACATGCATTAGGTATTTGTCCTGATGCTCTCCCTCCCCCCCCCCCCCCCCACCCCCTGACAAGCCCTAGTGTGTGTTGTTCCCCTCCCTGTGTCCATGTGTTCTCCTTGTTCGGCTTCCACTTATGAGTCAGAACATGTGGTGTTTGGTTTTCTGTTCCTCTGTTAATTTGCTGAGGATGGTAGCTTCCAGCTTCATCCATGCCCCTGCAAAAGACATGATCTCATTCCTTTTTATGGCTGCATAGTATTCCATGGTATATATGTACCACATTTTCTTTATCCAGTCTATCATTGATGAGCATTTGGGTTGGTTTCATGTCTTTGCTATGGTAAGTAGTGCTGCAATAAACATACATGTGCATGTGTCTTTACAGCCAAATGATTTCTATTCCTTTGGGTATATACTTAGTAATGGGATTGCTGGGTCAAATGGTATTTCTGGTTCTAGATCCTTGAGGAATTGCCACACTGTCTTCAACAATGGTTGACCTAATTTACATTCCCACGAACCATGTAAAAGCATTCCTATTTCTTCACAGTCTCACCAGCATCTATCGTTTCTTGACTTTTATTTATTATTGATATTTTAGTAATGGCCATTCTGACTGGTGTGAGATGGTGTCTCAGTATGGTTTTGATTTGTATTTCCCTAATGATCAGTGATGTTGAGCTTTTTTTCATGTTTGTTGGCTGCATAAATGTCTTCTTTTGAGAAGTGTCTGTTCATATCCTTTGCCTGCTTTTTGATGGGGTTTTTTGTTTTTTTCTTGAAAATTTGTTTGAGTCCCTTGTAGATTCTGGATATTAGACCTTTGTCAGATGGGTAGATCACAAACATTTTCTACCATTCTATAGGTTGCCTGTTCACTCTGATGATAGTTTCTTTTGCTGTTCAGAAGCTCTTTAGCTTAATTAGATCCCATTTGTCAATTTTGGCTTTTGTTGCAATTGCTTTTGGTGTTTTAGTCATGAAGTCTTTGCCCATATCTATGTCCTGAATGGTATCGCCTAGGTTTTCTTCTAGGTTTTTACGATTTTAGGTCTTATATTTAAGTCATTAATCCATCTTGAGTTATTGTTTGTATAAGGTGTAAGGAAAGGGTTCAGTTTCAGTTTTCTGCATATGGCTAGCCAGTTTTCTCAGCACCATTTATTAAATAGGGATTCCTTTCCTCATTACTTGTTTTTGTCAGGTTTGTCGAAGATCAGATGGTTGTAGATGTGTGATGTTATTTCTGTGGCCTCTGTTCTGTTCCATTGGGCTATACATCTGTTTTGGTACCAGAACCATGCTGTTTTGGTTACTGTAGCCTTGTAGTATAGTTTGAAGTCAGGTAGTGTGACGCTTCCAGCTTTGTTCTTTTTGCTTAGGATTGTCTTGGCTATACAGGCTCTCTTTTGGTTCCATATGAAATTTAAAGTAGTTTTTTTCTAGTTCTCTGAAGAAAGTCAGTAGTAGCTTGATGGGAATAGCATTGAATCTATAAATTACCTTGGGCAGTATGGCCATTTTCACAATATTGATTCTTCCTATCCATGAGCATGAAATGGTTTTTCATTTGTTTGTGTCCTCTCTTATTTCCTTGAGAAGCGGTTTGTAGTTCTCCTTGAAGGGGTCCTTCACATCCCTTAGAAGTTGGATTCCTAGGCATTTTATTTTCTTTGTAGCAATTGTGAATGGGAGTTCACTCATCATTTGGCTCTCTGTTTGTCTATTATTGATGTATAAGAATGCTTGTGATTTTTGCACATTGATTTTTTATCCTGAGACTGCTAAATTTGCTTCTCAGCTTAAGGTGTTTTGGGGCTGAGACAATGGGGTTTTCTAAATATACAATCATGTCATCTGCCAACAGAAACAATTTGACTTTCTCTCTTCCTGTTTGAATACCCTTTATTTCTTTCTCTTGCCTGATTGCCCTGGCCAGAACTTCCAATACTATGTTGAATAGGAGTGGTGAGAGAGGGCATCCTTGTCTTATGCCAGTTTTCAAAGGGAATACTTCCAGCTTTTGCCCATTCAGTATGATATTGGCTGTAGGTTTGTCATAAATAGCTCTTATTATTTTTAGATATGTTCCCTCAATAGCCAGTTTTTAAGTGTTTTTAGCATGAAAGGGTGTTGAATTTTATCGAAGGCCTTTTCTGCATCTATTGAGGTAGTCATGTGGTTTTTGTCATAAGGTGTGAGGAAGGGGTCCAGTTTAAATTTTCTGCATATGACTAGCCAGTTTTCCCAGCACCATTTATTAAATAGGGATTCCTTTCCCCATTGCTTGCTTTTGTGAGGTTTGTTGAAGATCAGATGGTTGCAGACGTGTGGTGTTATTTCTGAGATCTCTGTTCTGTTCCATTGGTCTATATATCTATTTTGGTACCAGTACCATGCAGTTTTGGTTACTGTAGCCCTGTAGCATAGTTTGAAGTCAGGTAGCGTGATGCCTTCAGCTTTGTTCTTTTTGCTTAGGTTTGTCTTGGTTATACAGGCTCTTTTTTGGTTCCATATGAAATTTAAATTTATGGGCTCTTTTTTGTTCCATATGAAGTAGTTTTTAAAAATTCTTCAAAGAATGTCAGGGGTAGTCTGATGGGAATAGTACTGTATCCATAAATTACTTTGTGCAGTATGGCCACTTTCACAATATTGATTTTTCCTGTCCATGAAAATGGAATGTTTTCCATTTGTTTGTGTCCTCTCTTATTTCTTTGAGCAGTGGTTTGTAGTTCTATTTGAAGAGGTCCTTCATATCCCTGTTAGCTGTATTCCTAGGTACTTTATTCTCTTTTTAGCAATTGTGTATGGGAGTTCATTCATGATTTGGTTCTCTGCCTGTCTTTGTAGGTGTATAGGAATGCTTGTGATTTTTCCACATTGATTTTGTATCCTGAAACTTTGCTGAAGTTGCTTATGAGCTTAAAAAGTTTTTGGGCTGAGAAAATGATGTTTTTTAAATATGGAATCATGTCATCTGCAAACAGAAACAATTTGACTTCTCTCTTCCTATTTGGATACCCTTCATTTCTTTCTCTTGCCTGATTGCCCTGGCCAGAACATTCAATACTATGTTGAATAGGAGTGGTGAGAGAGGGCATCCTTGTCTTGTGCCAGTTTTCAAAGGAAATGCTTCCAGCTTTTGCCCATTCCGTGTGATACTGGCTGTGGGTTTGTCATAAATAGCTCTTATTTTTTTGAGATATGTTCCATCAATACCTAGTTTGTTGAGAGTTTTTAACATGAAGTTATGTTGGATTTTATCAAAGGCCTTTTCTGCATCTATTGAGATAATCATATGGTTTTTGTCATCAGATCTGTTTATGTGATAAATTACATTTATTGATTTGCATGTGTTGAACCAGCCTTGTATCCCAGAGATGAAGCCAACTTGATTGTGGTGGATAAATTTTTTGAGGTACTGCTGGATTCATTTTGCCAGTATTTTATTGAAGACTTTCACTTCAATGTTCATCAGGTATATCAGCCTGAAGTTTTCTTTCTTTGTTGTGTCTCTGCCAGGTTTTGGTATCAAGATGATGCTGGCCTCATAAAATGAATTAGGGAGGAGTCCCTCCTTTTTGATAGTTTGGAATAGTTTCAGAAGAAATGGTACCAGCTCCTCTTTGTACTTCTGGTAGAATTTGGCTGTACCTTCATCTTGTCCTGGGCTTTTTTTGGTTGGTAGGCTATTAATTACTGTCAGAATTTCAGAACTTGATATTGGTCTCTTCAGGGACTTGACTTCTTCCTGGTTTAGTCTCAGGAGGGTGTATGTGTCCATGAATTCATCCATTTCTTCTCGATTTTCTAGTTTATTTGCATAGAGGTGTTTATAGTATTCTCTGATGATAGTTCATATTTCTGTGGGGTCAGTGGTGATATCCCCTTTATCATTTTTTATTGTGTCTATTTGATTCTTTTCTCTTTTCTTTTTTATTAGTCTAGCTGACAGTCTATCTATTTTGTTAGTCTTTTCAAAACATCAGCTCCTGGATTCATTGATTTTTTTAAGGGTTTTTCATGTCTCTATCTACTTCAGTTCTGCTCTGATCTTAGTTATTTCTTGACTTCTGCTAGCTTTTGGATTTGTTTGCTCTTGCTTCTCTAATTCCTTTAACTGTGATGTTAGGATGTCAATTTGAGATCTTTCTAGCTTTCTGATGTGGGAATTTAGTGTTATAAATTTCCCTCGTACCACTGCTTTATCTATGTCACAGAAATTGTGGTACCTTGTCCCTTTGTTCTTATTGGTTTCAAAGAACTTCTTGATTTCTGTCTTAATTTCATTATTTACCCCAAAGTCACTCAGGAGCAGGTTGTTCAATTTTCATGTAGTTGTGTGATTATGAGTGAGTTTCTTAACCCTGAGTTTTAATTTGATTGCACTTTGGTCAGAGAGACTGTTATAATTTCAGTTTTTTTGCATTTGCTGATGAGTGTTTTAGCTCCAATTATTAATTGATTTTAGAGTAAGTACCACATGACACTGAGAAGAATGTATATTCTGCTGATTTGGGGTGGAGAGTTCTGTAGATGTCTATTAGGTCCGCTTGATCCAGGGCTGAGTTCATGTCCTGAATATCCTTGTTTATTTTTTGTCTCATTGATCTGTCTAATATTGGCAGTAGGGTGTTAAAGTCTCCCAGTATTATTGTGTGGGAGTCTAAGTCTCTTTGTAGGTCTGTAAGAACTTGTTTTATATCTGGGTGCTCCTGTATTGAGTGAATATATATTTAGGATAGTTAGCTCTTTTTGTTGAATTGATCCCTTTACTATTATGTAATGCCCTTCTTTGTCTTTTTTGATCTTTGTTGGTTTAAAGTCTGTTTTGTCAGAGACTAGGATTGCAACTCCTGCTTTTTTTTTTTTCTTTTTTTTGCTTTCCATTTGCTTGGTAAATTTTCTTCCATCCCTTTATTTTGAGCGTATGTGTGTCTTTGCACATGAGATGGGTCTCTTGAATACAGCGTATCAGTGGGTCTTGACTCTATCCAATTTGCCAATCTGTATCTTTTTATTGAGGCATTTAGTCCATTTACATTTAAGGTTAACATTGTTATGTGTGAATTTGATCCTGTCATCATGATGCTAGCTGGTTATTTTGCACATTAGTTGATGCAGTGTCTTCATAGTCTCTGATCTTTCTATTTTGGCATGTTTTTGCAGTGGCTGGTACTGGTTTTTCCTTTGTGTATTTAGTGCTTCCTTCAGGAGCTCTTGCAAGGTGGGCCTGGTAGTGATGAAATCCCTCAGCATTTGCTTGTCTGAGAAGGATTTTATTTCTCCTTCACTTATGAAGCTTAGTTTGGTTGGATATGAAATTCTGGGTTGAAAATTCTTTTCTTTAAGAATGTTGAATATTGGCCCCTACTCTCTTCTGACTTGTAGGGTTTCTGCTGAGAGATCTGCTGTTAGTCTGATGGGCTTCCCTTTGTAGGTAACCTGGCCTTTCTTCTTGGCTGCGCTTAACATTTCTTGCTTCATTTTGACCTTGGAGAATCTGATAATTCTGTGTCTTGGGGTTGATCTTCTCATGGAATATCTTAGTGGTGTTCTCTGTATTTCCTGAATTTGAATGTTGGCCTGTCTTGCTAGGTTGGGGAAGTTCTCCAGGATAATATCTTGTAGTGTGTTTTCCAACTAGGTTCCATTCTCCTTGTCTTTTTCAGGTACTCCAGTCAATCATAGGTTCAGTCTTTTTACATAGCCACATATTTCTCAGAGGTTTTGTTTGTTCCTTTTCATTCTTTTCTATCTAATCTTGTCTGCCTGCATTATTTCAGCAAGATGGTCTTCAAATTCTAATATTCTTTCTTCTGCTTAATCAATTTGGCTATTGATACTTGTGTATGCTTCACAAAGTTTTCATGCTGTGTTTTTCAGCCGCATCATGTCGTTTATGTTCCTCTCTAAACTGATTATTCTAGTTAGCGGCTCCTGTAACCTTTTATCAAGGTTCTTAGCTTCTTTGCATTGGATTAGAACATGCTCCTTTAGCTCAGCGGAGTTTGTTATTACCCACCTTCTGAAGCCTACTTCTGTCAATTCATCCATCTCATCCTCTGTCCAGTTCTGTGTCCTTGCTGGAGAGGTGTTGTAATCATTTGGTGGAGAAGTGGCACCCTGATCTTTTAGGTTTTCAGCTTTTTTCTGCTGATTCTTTCTCATCTTCATGAGTTTGTCTAGTTTCAATCTTTAAGGCTGCTAACCCTTGGATGAGATTTTTGTGGGGACTTTCTATGTTGATGCCGTTGTTGCTTTCTGTTTGCTTTTCTTTCAATGGTCAGGCCCGTATTTTGTAGGGATGATGTGGGGGTTCGCTTCAGGCCCTATTCATCTGGTTCTGCCTGGAGATGTCACTTGAGGAGGCTGGAGAATAGCAAAGATGGGTGTCGCCTCCTTCCTCTGAGATGTCTGACCTCGAGGGCACTGACCTGATGCCAGTAGGAATGCTTCTGTATAGGGTGTTTGACAACCCCTGTGGGAGGGTCTCACCCAGTTGGGTGGCACGGGGAGCCGGACCCATTTAACAAAGCACTTTGGCTGTCCCTTGGTGAAGGGGGTGTGCCATGCTGGGGGGAAACTCACTCGTCTGAGCTGCCCAGATTACTCAGAACTAGCAGGAGGAAAGACTAAGTCTGCTGGTCTGCAGAGAATATAGCCACTCCTCCCCCTAGGAGCTCAGGCCCAGGGACATCAGAGTTCTGTCCCTGAGCCCCTGAATGGAGTTGTTGGAGTTCCTGCAGGGAGGCACCCCAGTGAGGAGGGATGGGTCAGGGTCAGGCCTGAAGAGGCACTCTGGCTGCAGTCTGACACAGCCTGTGTGTTGGGCTGTGGGAAATACCTCTTAAGACCAACCCTTCCAGCCTCCCTGGCTCCAGCCAGGGAAAAGCGCAGCCTGGAGCTATAGAGATGGCTGCCACCCTTCCTCTACCCAGAGAGCTTAGTGTATTAGACAGCTAGCAGTCCCGTTGTTGGCTGCTACCCTTCCTCCAAGTCTCTCGGAAGGCTTAGACAGTAGGCAGCTGCCCCTTCCCACCAGGAACTCAGCCTGTTTAAGCAGTTTCTAGCTGAGTGGCTGTTTAGAATCTGCTCAGCTCTGTGGTTTTCTAGGCCTCAGTGGTGTGAGCTCACTAGTGGGATTTTCTAATCTGTGGGTTACACAGGTCCATGGGAAAAGCACAGTTTCCCAGGCTGGATAGCACTCTCACTCACCACCTCCCTTGGCTGGGGCGTGGAAGCTCCCCTGTCCTGTGTGGCTCTCAGGTGGGCCACTGCACCATACTGCTCTTCCCTTCTTTCTGTGGGTCACGCCAGCTGCCTAGGGTCAGTCCTGATGACAGAACCTGCATACCTTGGTTGTCGGTGCTGGATTTGCATGCTGTTTTGGTTCTTTTCAGTGGGAGAGTCTGATCACTGCTGCGTCTAGTTGGCCATCTTGACTGCAGTCATTCTTTCTATCTTAGAGCTTCTGATAGATGTGTAGTACTATCTTACTGTGGCTTTAATTTGCATTTTCCTCATGGCTAAAAGCATAGAACATCTTTTCATGTGCTTATTTATCTTCTGTATTTGTTTTTTGATGAAATGTCTTTTCATGCCTCCTGCCCATTTTCTAATTGGATTGTTAGCTTTTTTGCTATTGAATTTGGAGAATTTAAAATATACATATTCTTGACATTAGTCCTTTGTTGGGCATATGGTTTTAAAATATTTTATTCTCCTCTATAGTTTGCATTCTTATCCACTGTTACAGTTTTTTCTGATTCATTCTAATTTCTAGCCTCTTTCCTTCAATGCTGTCTTCAGAGGTGTTTTAGTACAAGGAATTCCTAACATGAAAATCCTGTGGGATTCCAGTAGAGACTGGAAAGTTGTTTATAAAACTGGTAAAATTTACATAAACATCTGGATCCTAGCTTCTCCAAAAGAATTAGGTAATCAGGCAACACTGGTTTACATTTATTTTGGTAACACTCAGAACTCACTTTAGATAGTTCTCTCTGAGTTTTCACTTTCTTCACTTTTTCCTGTTGGCCAATAACCAGACTGCTTTATTTACTTCTGTTAGAGTTTGTATATGGTTGGTTTGTCCCACCAAATCTTACATTGAAATTTGATCCCAGTGTTGGAAGTGGAACGTACTGGGAGGTATTTGTGTCACTGGGGGTGGATCCCTCATGAATAGATTAATCCTCTCTCTGGGGAGGGGTTGAGATGAATGAGTTCTCATACTATTAGTTCCCATGAGAGCCGGTTGTTAAAAAGAACCTAGAGGTTCCTTCTCTCTCTCACTTCCTCTCTTACCAAGTGATCTCTGTATACATTGGCTCCCCTTTGCCTTCCGCCATGAGTGAAAGCAGCCTGAGGCTTTTGCCAGATGCAGATGCCCAATCCTGAACTTTTCAGCCCTCCAGAATTGTGAGCCAAATAAACCTTTTTTCTTTATAAATTACCTAGCCTCAAGTATTCTTTTATAGCAAGACAAAATGGACTGAGATGCTTCTTTACCTGCCTGGCCCTGGTAGGCATTAAGATTTTAACCCCTGGCTAACATAGTACAGTTTAAGTTCCCTTGCATGATATGGTAGGCTGAATTATGTTCCCCAAAAACACGTAAGTCCTTGTAAAACAAAAATAAAATTCTAACCCACCCACCCCCCCCCCAACTGTCTGAATGGACTTCCTCCTCAGCCAGGACACTCTCAAAATTTAACCTGAAAGATTAGTTCAGGCCATTACAGGAACTGGGGCTCAGACATGCCTCATTACACCTCTCTGGCATTAACATCAACACAGACCTTAAGTCTGATAAGAAGTATTTACAATCTATTCTCTCTGAAGCCTGCTACATGAAGGCTTCCTCTGCACACTAAGAACTTTAGTCTCCACAATCCTTTATCTTAATCCAGACATTATCCATTTTCTTTCTATTGATCCCAGGTCTTTATATAAACTCAACCAATTGGCAACCAGAAAATTTAAAAATCACCTATAATCTGGAAGCTCCCCCCAGACCCCCACTTCAAATTGTCCTGCCTTTCTGAACTGGACCCATGTATTTCTTAAATGTATTTGATTGAAGTCTCATGTCTCCCTAACATGTATAAAACCAAGCTGCACCCCAACTTACATAGCATCCATGTGAAGAGACCACCAAACAGGCTTTGTGTGAGCAACAAGGCTCTTTATTCCACCTGGGTGCAGGCAGGCTGAGTCTGAAAAGAGAGTCAGCGAAGGGAGATAGGGGTGGGGCTGTTTTATAGGATTTGGGTAGGTAGTGGGAAATTACAGTCAAAGGGGGTTGTTCTCTGGCTGGCAGGGGCAGGGGACACAAGATGCTCAGTGGGGGAGCTCTTGAGCCAGGATGAGCCAGGAGAAGGAATTCACAAGATAATGTCATCAGTTAAGGCAGGAACAGGTCATTTTCACTTCTTTTGTGATTCTTCAGTTACTTCAGGCCATTTGGACGTATACGTGCAGGTTACAGGGGATACGATGGCTTAGCTTAGGCTCAGAGGCCTGACACAACCACCTTGGGCACATGTTCTCAGGACTTCCTGAGGGCCGTGTCAGAGGCCGTGGTCACTCATATTTGGCACAGAATAAATTGCTTCAAATATTTTACAGAATTTGCCTCTTTTTGTTGACATCCTAATTCCTAGAACCTGCAAATACATTACCTTATATAGCAAAAGGGACTTTGTTGAGGTTGATTAAGTTAAGGACCTTGAGACGGGGAATTATCCTGGATTATCTGGATAGGCTTGATGTAATCGCAAGGGTTCTTACAAAACAAGAGCAGAAGGGACAGGGTCAGAGACGAGATGTGGACAGAAGCAGAAGCTGAAATCATGCACTTTGTAGACAAAGGTAGAGGCTGCAAGTCAAGGAATGCAAATGGCTCTAGAAACTGGAAAAGGCAAGAAAACAGATCTCCCGTAGAATCTCCAGAAGCAATGCAGCTCTTCTGATACCTTGGTTTTAGCCTATAAAATCTATTTTGGATTTCTGACCTTCAGAATTGTAAGCTAATACATCTGTGCTGTTTAAGCCACTAAGTGTATGGTAATTTGCTACAACAGAAACAGGAAACTAGCACTCATAGTGTTTAAGTTTATTTACTACCTGACTTCAACAAATCCCTTAATGCTGGTTTCTTTCCCCTTTGCGCCATTCTCTATATAGCCTGTAGTCTCCACATGAAATTACTCATCATTCCCCAGGACACCAGGTTTTTCATATCTCCATGTTTTTGTGTCATGCTTTTTGCCTAAAATTCTATCTCTCTCCATAAAACTTCTAGAAAAGAAAGGGGGAAGCCTACTTTAATATTAGTAACTACTAAAGATATTTCTACCACTTATAGTGCAGACAAGCTGAAATTGATGAAAGATGCCACAGATCATTCCACAAGTTTCCCACCTGAGAAAGTACACCCTATTCTAAGAGTCCCATTAAGATACCCTAATTTGGAAGGATTCAAGCTGGAAAAGAAGGCAGTTCTCTGTGGATCAGGTGGGGAGTTCTTGGCTTGATGTCCTTTTAGCATTGTAGAATAACACTGGGAAGCCAATGTGATGGGAGGTGCACAGGCAGGTATGGGCATGGCAAATGGAAAGGTGACAAATGGTGGGACCTCCTAAAGATGCAGCTTCTTTGTGCCTTTCTGTGGATCCCAGTTTTAGTATTTAGCATGCCATGCATTTGTAGTTAAAATCTAAAGCTAACTTAAGAAAAGAGTTGAGGCTGTAGTCAGCCAGGTTCAGCTTTGCTTGCAGCACTGGTAGTCCCAGGAAACAAAGCAGCTCTCTCCCAGTGGAACAGAAAGAACCGCTCTAGCTGACAGCAGTCGCATTTGCACTGACTCAACCAAGGCAGTGAGTAGTTCCCACCACATGCCTATGGAGACGGGCTGCTCCCAGGCTGCTGGGCACCACTCAGTCTGATTCCTGGCTGGGCTCACTGCCAAGTCTGCTGAACCACTTTGTTTTCCAAGATCTACAACGCCACCAGTATGACCAATTAATATTGCCAAGGTACCTGCCACAATTGGCCATGGCTTCTGGGAATGGTAGTGACAACAGATACACAGGTAGGACACAAACCAAGCTTTGTGGGTAGTTCCCAGCATTTTACCAAAACTGCCTCTTTTGCTGCAGGGAGATATTTTCCCTTTCAGATCTGGAACTTTCCATTTGAGACGCCCATACTCTTTACCCCAGCCAGCCTCCTCTTCCACAGGCAGATGCATCATCTTCTCATAATTCCTCTTTACGCAGCCCTTAAGTATGGCCTACACAGGACAGCAGAGCTTTCCTCTTAAGCCTGAGGTCTTTCACGGCACCTCTTCCTCTGGTACTGCACTAGCAGGGCAGTGAGATTTCAGAATCCTGACACTCTGCTGCCACTGCTCATCTGCTTGATTTGCATGCAGGGCAGAACCCTCTCTAAAAGTGACAACTAGAAGGTATTTTAAGATGCCAGCTCCTAGCATTATTAATCCACCTAATATGTCTCTGAGGGACTAGGGGGCAATCTTGTAACTCCATGGTGGTTTCTCAACAGTGTTAGCATGGGCTTTTATCAGAGACTTTAGAATTTTCAATTGCTTCTATGTACCTACCTCCAGGATTTCTTCACCATAATTAGTTCTTGTCACATGTTTAACCTATTGTTTTCAGAAATCGATGAAACCTAATGAATTCTTTTAGAACTATATTGTTTAGGGAAAGGTAGAGGTGTGGGATGAAGAGAAACAAAGCATTACAGATGCTCAAAAATCAGCCCCAGCTCTAAAGAGATAATGCAGCTTGGATTTTCTGATATTCTCCTTGAACTTTCCAATCAGGAAAGAGGCACCGGGAGAGGGAAACCACATTTTCCTCTCTTTTTCAAAAAAATATTGCCCAACAGGTTTGTGCTATTTCTGATAACAAAGCCCGTGTGGGCTGTGTCATCCAATTATATCCCTGTAAGATCTTTGTGATAGATTGATTTTCACTCCCAGTTGATGAAATTGTCTTTTTTCCCCTTATGTCTTCACAGGCTTTTTAGTGGAAAGTTGAAAAATGCTGCATTTGGGCCTGCTAGCTGGATTGCTTGCTAAATCAAATTTCTAGATGTAACTTTCAAAAGTCTGTTTTGTTCTTTTTTTTTTTTTTTGTCTATTCAGAGAAGCCCATTTTATGGATTGTAGAACAGGGCTAAGTGGAGGTGGTTATTATGGAGAATGAGGAGCTGCATTCAGTCTTTAAAAAAACCTTGATTTGAATGGAAAGCTCAGAAACCCTAAGCTTTTACATTTCCATACTTGCTGGAGTCCTGGTGCCAGTTTTTATTTCCTTTGGATGAGAGACAGGTAATTTGTAGTTTATTGTGCCTTTACAATGCAATGCCTGATGCTTTGTTAACAAACAAAACAACAGATTGCATCATGTGTCAGTTAATGATATCTTCTCTCCCAGTGTATGGCTTTCTTGAATACTCAGAAATTGTCTTAAAATTTGAGGAGTTTTCTTTTGAAATATAGCTGTCACTCTAATTCCCTATCCCCCTTTCAGTCTTCATCTTTGGAAGAAAAATTTGCACTTGTCGCCACATTCTCGCCTGCTCCCCTCCCCCCCAGGCCCCCAACAATTCCCCCAACCTCTCCCCAGTCACTCCTTTGCTTACTGGATTCTGGGCCACCATCAGTTCATGGCAACTCACCTTGAAGGCCACCACTGAATTGCTAACAGCCAAATTCAACCTCCAAACTTTTTTTTACCTGATTTCACCTCCTGCTTCATTTTTTTAAATAGGAGAAATGAATGTGAACAAGTTTGAATTTTCCCAACCTGAAATCACGCATTCTTACTCCCTTCCCTGTTGAGTGAGCCTATCTGTTGTTCAAACTCCATTCTTGAGACCCTTTCATTTCCTCTAGAATCTTACTCCATCAATAGCTTCTCCAGCATATTCGGATTTCCTCTTACTGGCCACTTCCAAATTAGCCTATGAATGTGTTTGAGTATGTCTCATCTAATACACACACACACACACACACACACACACTTTGTCCCTTGATCCTGTGTCCTCCTTCAACTCTTAGATTATCTTTCCTTGAAAAGCCAAATTGGTTAGCAAAACAGTTTCCACTTGCTATCTCCAAATTCTCACCTATCATTTTCTCTAGAAAGCTTCAAACACCTTTTTGTGGCATCTAATGGGATGATTATACGTTTGTATGGTTTTCTTTTCTTATCTGATCAATGAATGTCATGAATTATTTTTAAAAAATGTTGATCAACCCTTGGAACACCTTTTTTTTTTTAAATTCAACCTGCTAATGTTTTATTTGGCAGTTTGTGTGTCACAAATATTTAGCCCTGTTTTCTTCTAAGAGTTTTATCGGTTTAGCTCTTACATTTAGGTTTTTGGTTTTCAATTTATTCTTAAGTTAAACTTAGGAATTTATATTTAGAATCTAGACAGTGGTTCTGAAAGTACTGCTCCCACACCAGCAGCATCAGTACCTCCATAAACTTGCTAGAAATGCAACTGCTCATAGGAATGCTTTCACACTGTTGGTGGGAATGTAAATTAGTTCAACCATTGTTGAAGACAGTATGATGATTCCTCAAAGACCTAGAACCAGAAATAATATTTGACCCAGCAATCCCATTACTGGGTATGTACCCAAAGGAATATAAATCATTCTATTATAAAGATACATGCATATGTATGTTCATTGCAGCACTATTCACAATAGCAGACAGGGAATCAACCCAAATGCCCAACAAAGATAGACTGGGTAAAGAAAATGTGGTACATATACTCCATGGAATACTATGCATCCATAAAAAGGAATGAGGTCATGTCCTTTGCAGAAACATAGATGGAGCTGGAAGCCATTATCTTCAGCAAACTAATGCAGGAATAGAAAAACAAACACTGCATGTTCTCTCTTACAAGTGAGAGCTGAACAATGAGAACACATGGACACAGGGAGGGAACAAAACACACTGGGGCCTTTGGGGTGAGGGAGGTGAGGGAAGGGAGAGCATCAGGATGAAGAGCTAATGCATGCGGGGCTTAATACCTAGGTGATGGGTTGATAGGTGCAGCAAACCACCATGGCACACGCCTACCTATATAACAAACCTGCATGTCTTGCACATGTATCCCAGAACTTAAAATTAAATTAAATTAAATTTAAAAAAAAGAAATGCAGCTTCTCAGGTTGTAACCCCAGATCACTGAGTCAGAAACTCTGGGAGTGGAGCACAGTGATAGTGGCAGGAGGCAGCCAAGTGCCTGAAGCCAAGCTACAAGTCAAATTCACAGACTGAATTGAGAACCTGTCTTCCCATTTGGTGTACTTTGCTCTGATTGCTCCATACCCTCCACCTATTTAAATATACCTACCCTTCCCTAATTGGTTTTTTACACTGTCATGCCCACCTTTGAGTGGTGCCTTTATTTTAACCTTTTTCACATACTTGCAAACCAATCAGCACACACTCCCCATGCTGAGCCCATAAAAGCCCTGGACCCAGACACACTAAGAGAGAAACCACCCAATTTCGGGTGAGGGACCACCCTCATGTTCACCCTCTGCTGGGAGCTGTTTCATTGCTCAATAAAATTCTTCTCCACCCTCCTCACTCTTCAATTGCCAGTGTGACCTCATTCTTCTTGGATGCAGGACAAGAATTCGGGACCCAGTGAATGTGGGTACACAGAAGGCTGTAACAACTGTAGCCCTCTGCCCTCACCAGCGGAGGGCAACCTCCTCACATGACAGAAAGCAGTGGTGGGGCTGAGCCAACCCTGGAGCTGTGAGCCAGAGAGGGGTAAAGGGCTGACAGAGCTGTTAACATGCCATTGTTCATCATGCTGCAGATGATGGGACTAAAAGAGCTAATATCATGCTGTAACACTCCCTCTGGGGCTTCAGGGTCAAGGGCACCCCTGCCTGGGTGCCACTGTGTTCCCCTTGTCTGGACACCAGAGTCCACTATGGGAGTGGCTTGTGACATGCCTGGTCCAGCCACAAACACCACACAGAGCCCACTTCTGTGCCAGCACTTCGAGAGGCCAGCTGGACCCTGCACTCTCTTGCTCACACACCCCCTCTCACCAGGGGCTGAGTATGCAGTTGCGGCAACTGGAGAATCTGCACCAGAGTATGGGTTGGACTCTGCCAAGCAGGCTGAGTGGATGGTGCATCTCTTGCAGTGATCTAGGGCCTGAGTAAGTCCCAGACAGGGGTGTTGCCAGCTGGAGGTCTCCACCTGAGAAAGTGACTGAGAAAAATCCTACATCAACAGTAATTTGTGTTTTAACAAAACTTCCAGGAGGTTCTGATACATGGTCAAATTTGAGAAACCTTTTACTAGAAATGCATCCTTTTCATCCAAAAACATCCATCACCTCCAAAAGTTTCTTCCTGCCCTCTTTATTTATTATTGTGCTAAGAACACTTAATATAAAATTTACCATTTTAGCAAAATTTTGCAATATAGTATTGTATACAAAATTATGCAAAAGTATTTATTATCTTTAGTGATAAGAACACAACATAAAATTTACTTTCTTAGCAAAAGTATGCAATACAGTATTGTTAATTGTAGACATTATGCTTTTTCAAGTAGATCTCTAGGACTTATTCACCTTATACGAGGGACACCTTGTACCCTTGGACTAATACCTCCTAATTTCCCCCTCCCCACAGCCCCTGGGGACCACCATTCTACTCTCTGCTACTATGAGTCTGACCATTTTAGGTTTATTATATAAGTGATATCATGTAGTATTTTTTCTTCCGTGTCTGGTTAATTTCACTTAGTATAATGTCCTCCAGGTTCATCTGTGCTGTCATAAATAGTATGATTTCCTTCTTTTTTAAGGCTGAATTATATTCCACTTTCTCAGTCTGTTTGAACTGTTATAACAAAATACTCTGTGGCTTATAAACAATGGAAATTTATTTCATTCAGTTCTGGAGTCAGGGAAGTCCAAGATCAAGGTGCTAGCAAATCTGATGCCTGCTAAGTGTCATCTTTTCACTGCAACCTCAGGAGCAGAAGGGCGATGAATTTCTCTGGAATCTCTTTTACAGGGGCACTAATCCTGCTTATGAGGAGTCTGCCCTCATGATCTGATGACCTCCCAAAGTTCCCACCTTCTAATACCATCTCCTTGGGGTTAGGATTTCAACATATGAATTTTGGGGCACACAAACGTTCAGACTGTAGCTCCATAGGGTATGTATATTTATACACCACATTTTCTTTATCCATTCATCTGTTGATGGACATTTAGACTGCTTCCATATCTTGGCTATTGTGGGTAACATGGGAATAAACATGGGAATGCAGATATCTTTTTAAAATCCTGACTTCAGTTTCTTTGGATGTATACCCAGAAGTGAGATTGCAGGATTATATGGCGGTTCTATTTTTAATATTTTGAGAAACCTCCATAGTGTTTTCTTTAGTGACTTCAACAATTTCCATTTCCACCAACAGTGTCCAAAGATTCCCTTTCCTCCACATCCTCACCAACACTTGTTATCTTTTTTTGGTATATATATACACACATATATACATGTGTGTGTGTGTGTGTGTGTGTATATAAAATAGCCATTCTAACAGGTGTAAGGTGACATCTCATTGTGGAAAAATCATATTCAAATAGATGTTAAATAGACATTCATATGCAATTTACCCTTGAACCCATCCATATACAATTTACCCAATTTACATGTTTGAACTGTGCAAGTTCACTTATACCTAGATTTTACTCCACCCCTGCTACCCTTGAGCAAGACCAACACCTCTTTTTTCTCCTCCTCAGCCTACTCAATGTAAAGATGATGAGAATGAAGATCTTTATGATGATCCATTTCCCCTTAATGAACAGTAAATATATGTTCTCTTCCTTAAGATTTTCTTAATAACATTTTATTTTCTCTAGCTTACTTTATTGCAATAATACAATATATAGTACATATAACATACAAAATATGTGCTAATTGACTATATTATTCGTAAGGCTTACAGTCAACAGTAGGCTATCAGTAGTTAAGTTTTAGGGGAGTCAAAAGTTATGTGTGAATTTGAGACTGCATGGGGGGATAGCATTGCTAACCCCAGCATTGTTCAAGAGGCAGCTATAATTTAATATTAGTTCTGGACAGATTTTTTTTAGAAATAAGATGCTAATTTTGTTTGTTTAACGTGAGAAACACGCACACACTATCATAAAATCCTAGGGGATTCCCATTAAAGAGAAGTAGAGAAGAAGGATAACCACTGTGACAACTATGGTTTAACACTGTTCTGAAAGTTTTAGAAAAAACAAGCCATGGAAATGAATTAAGTTGGATAACTATTGGAAATGACATAACAAAGTTATGATTTCCTTGTGATCTTTGCCTAGAAAACCAAAGGAAATAAACTAATAAAAATTTACTAAGATGATGAGTTAAAAATGGCATATACAACATTAAAGATTTTGTATATCTTCAACAATGTAGAACATATAATTGTAAAAAGAGCCCCCTGACAAAAACAATTGAAATATGCAGGATTAAACTTAATTTGAAATATTCAGAACCAACTGAAATAAAGCTCCAAAAGTAACAAAAATAGACAATTTAATAAAAATAGATACCATGCTTCTGGATACAGAATTCTCAATATCATAAAAGTTGTCTACAAATAAATATATACATTCGGTAGAATTAGTAATGGGAAGGTGTACAATATTGAGATGCTAAAGTTCATGTGGATAAATAGGCAATAAAAGTTTATAAATTTTTTAAAACAAAACTGGAACAGGGATCTATAATACTGATATTAACTCATGTACATTTTCAGTAATTAAGAGTGGAGGCTTTGACTTACAATTCTGATGGGGTAGCTTGCTATGGACCAATGCTCCTGCCAAGAAAACAAGAAAAGCCAGATAAAACACAAAAACCATCTGTTTGAAGGCATTGGTGAGCTGCCAAGCAAAGAGAAGATAATGGAGTGACATCTTTAAGTGCTGAAAGAAAATAACTAGAATCTTACGGTGTTAAGCAAAAATAACAGTGTGGAGCAGAAGAACTGAATAAAGCAGATAATGTCCATACAGAGACCCTTTCCCCCTTGCAAGCTTCTCTCACTAGAATTATGATCCCAAAGGCCTTTGGATTAAACTTTTATTTAGGACTCATCCTTAGGGTGGAGTAAAAGGGAGATGGACAGGAGAAGGATTTAGTGTTGCTTCTGTGCCTTACCCCCTGGAAACCAAAATCCCCTTCCCCTGATCCCAGTTTTTGTTCTTTCTCTTTTTAACCCCAATTGGGATACAGGGAAGGCTACAGTCCCCAAGGTTGTGGCCATGCCCTATGCAGAAACATCTCTGGAGAATCAGGTCAATTCTGCTGGCTTGTAGAGCTACTTCCTTAATTCTTGTCTGTTTTTACACATCCCCCTGGGATAAGTAACATGGGGACTTCAGTAGCTCAGTCTTTGGAATCACCTGCTAAGTATTTTTAAATGGATTAGAGGGTGTGACTTATCTTTACTCAACTTCTGACATAAGAATTCAACTCAGTATTCCACTTTCCATCTTAAATGGGGTTCAGTGACTCTGATTAGCCAAGGCGACAAATTATATAGTATGCATCAAAAGATGCTATCACCCTAATTATACAATGCCAAGCATATGCAATGCCTCACAGGGCTGCTTCTTTCAAAAATGGCTTCTTCATCTCTTCCCAGGCACCTTTCTCACTCCTAACTAAAGATGAACCAAGAGCAAGTTTCTCTCTCCTCTCTTCACTCCACCTGCATGGGAGGCTACTTCTTCTGGACAGTCAGAAGTTTTTTTATTATTATACTTTTTTTCCCAAAGAGATTCACTTGTCTTGCTATTTCAAAGCTCTCTCTTAATTACTTTCTTTTTAAGAAAACTATATTTAAAGAAGATTTTTTGGCTTGAAACAACAATGCTTCTTTAAGCTGCTTAGACATATGCATTTACTCTTTGAATCAACTATCTCAATTCTAAGAATCTATCCCAAATAGACACTTGCAAAAGTATAAAAACATGCATGCACATGGCTATTCTTTAAAGCATTTTTTTAGATAGAGAAAGACTGGAAATGACAAAAATGTCTATCAATGGGTGATTGCTTGACTATTGAGAAGGAATTTGTATGGAAATTGCTACAAAGGAATTAGAAGAGATAAAGAGCAAATGAGTTGATGGGGAAACCCAAAGATAACAACATCAGGCAGCCCTTCCATCCCTAGGGCCAGAAGGACAAAAGGAAAAGCTGGTATTAGCAGCTAGGGCTTTCCAGTGAGACTGGAACCTCATAGGAGATGTGACCAGAGACAGGGCCCAAAGCAGAGGAGAATAGAAATCTGCTTCTTTCCTCTGTGCCTCTGTGCCTCTGTCTCCTACGCTGTCTAACTCTACCTACCAAGGAAGGCTGGTTTGCAGAGGTCAGATCAAGAAAAGCTGGGGAAGGCAGAGGATACAAATGAGACATCAGATTCAGTTTCTACTAACTTTTTTTCCCCTCCCTTGAATATGAGTCCTATTTCTTTGTATATCCCATAACGTTGTTTATTGAAAATTAGAGCCGGGTGCCGTAGCTCATGCCTGTAATCCCAGTATTTGGGAGGCTGAGGCTGGTGGATCACCTGAGGTCGGGAGTTCGAGACCAGCCTGACCAACATGGAGAAACCCTGTCTCTACTAAATATACAAAATTAGCCAGGAGTGGTGGCACATATCTGTAATCCCAGCTACTCAGGAGGCTGAGGCAGGAGAATCTCATTTCAGCCTGGGCAACAAGAGCAAAACTCTGTCTCAAAAAAAAATAAAAATAAAAAATACATAAATAAATAAATAAGAAAAGAAAAAGAAAGAAAGAAAATTTAGACACTTTGATAATACAGCAACTCTGGGTTGTGGTTTTCTTTTCTGACATTTGTTTTTGTTGTTTTGTTTGTTGAGTAGCTTGCCTGGGCCAAATCTGTGAAACTGGTCTTCCCAATGGCTGCTTATGGCTCTGTTCCTTTTTTTTTTTTTTTTTTAAAGTTATTGTTGTTTTTATGTTGGACTTATGAGGGATCATTCTTCTTTCTGCGTAGCATAGTGGTCGGCCAATGATTGGGCAGACGCTATACTCAAAACACTTGAGCCAATAAGGTTTCTGTTCTCTGTTGATGGATTTCTGTGTAGGAAGAGTACAAACTTCAGGCTGTTTTCAATTTTCCTCCAGATTTTTCTTCCCACCAGGCTCTTTTGCACGTCTTCTCTGTGTGTGCAGCCTCAGTGTTGGCCAGTAGTATGTAGAGGGGCTTGGGCCATCTTGGTCTCTGTCGTGGATATGTGTAGCCTTAGCTGATATTATGCTTGTCCCAACAAAAACCTCATATTAGAAAAATCATTGGTCAATTCCACTGACCCTCTGCCAAGACTGTCACTTTTACTGACATTGCTGCATGGGCATGGCCCATCTCTCCAAATCAAGTGTGCCCAGCAGGACCATGGTAGCAAAACTACTAGTTGTCACAGCCTGTTCCACTCTCACAAAACATCCATGTCAACCAGGCTGGCAGGAGCTGTGGAGTTGTCCCAGTAAAAAATGCCCTAAGCACCCACTAATCTTTACAATTCCACAGGTTTTCAAGCATAAATGCTTCTCCAATTGGCTAAGCCTTTGGCAGATTCCAAGAGCACAGACATAGCTGTTTTTGTCATTTTTGTTTAGCTTCGCAACTGCTTTTGGGGAAAGGATTTGCTAACCTTCTTATTAAGCCATACGCTGAAGTTCTACTTCATTCATCTAATAAATATCTATTTCATACTTTCTTGTAAAAGGTATTTTTCTGGGATTGAGATTCCTTAATAAATAATACAGACCTAGTTCCTGTTCTTATGGAGCTTATGTTTTTACAAGGGAGATGACAAGTGACCATATAATCATTATTTAATTACTAATGTAGTGAGTGCTACAATGGAAAAGCACTTAGACTTCTGTTTTTGTTTCATGTTTTATTGAATCAGCCATAACTTCTAGAAAATCATTACCATAACTTTGTAATAACAATGATGTGTGTAATTTTCATGTTTCTGATTTTGATAAACATGCTTCTAATGTGTAACCACTAAGATAAATGTTTTTAGAGATCATGTTGAAGAATTACATATTTATTCCTAGTTTTCTAGTATGTTTTCCTCTCAAAAAATTTATGTTGAGATCCTTTTGTGATTCGTAAACATGATGATTAGGTTTTTATGCTTAGATGTGAGATGTGCCTCCCTCACATCTTGTTACGACATCTGTACATTACCCATCTGGTGTGAGAAAAATAAAGAAGAAAAAAATGTATGTTGAAAGTTATCAGATGCTTTTTCAGCATCTTTTGAGATTTTTATATAAGTTTTCATATTAGGCCCATTCGTGTCACATTTTATGTATTGAGATATTCTAATATCAAAGTACTTTGGAGGACTCGAGTAAAATAAACTAGATGGAGATGGTGATCATTTAAATTTACCTGAATTTCATTGGCTTGTACTTTGTTTAGTATTTTATTGAAAGTGAGTTGGCACTACTATTTTGGTCCTATTATTTTTCAGTTTTTAATCATTTTTAATATTCTTCTGTGACCTGCAATTGTTCACGTAAATGCATGACAATTTAAACAAAAAGAAGGGAAAGAAATTTGGTAATTTATAATATTATATTAGTTATAGGACAGGAATACTACCTAGGCCCCAGACTCATAAAACCAAAATGTTTTACTAATGTATCTTGAAGGACTTTTTAAAAGATTATCTGATTTATAATCTTAAGTTATCTTGCCTTAAAAAAATATAAACCTATGTCATAACAAGTTAATCTGACTGGCTTTTATTTAGTATTTGAATTTAGTTCTAAATCATAATAATGACAACTCCTCAGGTTGAGAAAGATGGAGAATTCCCACTAGGCAGAGAACTGTGATTCCCATGGCACCAGTAAGTATATGTTTACTATAGTACTTGTCCCATTGAATTAAAATTATTTACTTACATGTAGATAATCCCCACTAGCCAGTAGCATCTTAGAGTGATGACTTAATCAGCTATCTGTCCCTACATCCTGGTGCAGCTCCCAGCACATGCACTTACTTCAAATCTTTATTGTAGGAAAGAATGTATGGGGCCATAGAGGACACTCCAAAATCTAAATGCCAATTCTTACTCTTCCAATGTCCCAATAAAATACCTAAAGAAGAGATATTATACAGGCATAGAAATGATTTAAAGATTAGGTTGAAGGAGGAAAACATGCAAATGTCAGGGACTTTCACTGATGGATGGACAGTCATTGCAATGTACACAGTGCTTCTGCAATGATCTCTTACCAAGAAGAAAGGCAGCCTGTTTTCCTAGAGATGCCATCAGATTCACAGACACCTGTACAAAATGTGTTTTCTTGAGGATCCACATCTAGCTACACGAGCTCAGAAAAGTCACATAATTTTTCTGGATCTCTGTCTTTCCAGCTGTAACATACAGGGGTGATAAGCCTGTTTGAGAGTCTCTTCTGTACCTCGTATCTTTTGATTCCAAGATGAATGAAAAACAAGCACTGGTTTTCTGAAAGATTTATTATAAAATATAAAATCAAACTCTACCTTTTTATAATAATAAAAGTGAGTTGGAGATTGCCAATCCACTGACCATCACCATAAGCAGAAATTTCTCCTAAAGGAAACAGAAACACAATACAGTCCCAAAATATCAAGACTTTAGATCTGTCAGAAAGAGAAATGATTATTTGCTCTTGGTAATATGGGACGGTTATTCTAGCCAAATAAGTTAAATATGTTTGTCTTCCCAATATTTGAGACCTGGAGCTTGCTTTCTTATTTCTGCTCTGAGTGTTTCATTTGGTTAATGTTTAACAGAAGGAAAAAGAAGAGAGAGAGCATGTGTGTGCATGTTTGAAAATTGCAGTCACTTTTCTTCTAAAGCCAGAGGCTATGATGTCAAGAAGTAAATGATAGAAGATGTCAGCTCTCCTATCTATAACCTCAGCTTTGCAGTTTCTCTGGGGGCCTTATGCACTCTTACAGCTTCTTAAACAGGGAGTAGACCCGGCAAAAAATTTAAGTGCGTTTTACACTTGATATACCACAGACTCGGCCAGAACAGTTCTAAACAGAAGACTTCACAGAAATCCTGACACTTTGTTTTTTGCCAAAGAACAGTGTCTTTTTCAGAAATGCTGATTTTGGGATCATGGACATTCTCCTTAATTTCTCCTTAGCAAGTCTGTTGGAAGGAGGAAATTGGTGCCTTTGAACAGATTATCCCCCCACACAATAGCGCTTGATTAGGGACGGTAAGCAGCACAGGTGAGTGCTGTTAGAAGGTGGGGGTGGGAAAGAGGAACAAGGCACAGGAGGAGTCAATAAGAGGTTAAATAGAAAGACCAGAGCAACCTGAGAGAGCCTGAGAGCACTGGGTGATGAGGAGACCTGCAGGAAGGGAATGGTGAGTTAAGAATATTATAATGAAAACTCATTTTGTCTACTCCATATCTTTGTCTACTATAGATAACTGGGGTTTTGTACAAACTGTGTTCTCATGAGAATCCAGAGCTGACTGCTCTGAGCATTTCATGGTACATACTGTGGGATTTTGACTAATGCTGGCAAAGATCTTTAATTTCTTCCAAGGATTGGAGTATACAGGAATTTGTTTTTATTACATAGATCAATCATTAGAAACAGCTTAGATGATATTATTCATGCAGTTAACCTGAAACGTGTATGGTAATAGTTGCAGGAAACAACTATTACCCTCATAAACTTGGAGATTAAATTAAATCATTTTTGTTAAACTCATTTATTGAAAAAAATTATCGATTCTCTCAGTAATAATGTGATTCTGTGAACTGAGTTTTATGTTATTTAGGAACTTCAGAGTAAAATTATTCCAAGGCTTGTTTCTCTTGGATGAAGGGCTGTAAAATCTCATTTTGGATGTAGAATATTATAATCGCATAAATTACTCAGGGTTTATGATGTGAAGTTTTTAAGAAAAGTGAATAGTTTTTTTTTTTTTTTTTTTGCTTTTAAAAATTCTGGGAGTATGTGGCTCCCTGAAGAGATGTTTCTTTTCAACCTCAAATCAACTTTATTTCTTGGCTGTTTCATGAACTTTCCTTCCTGTGCTACAAGTATTTCCAAGGGAGATTGTGTCATGTGTTTTTAGATTCTGCCAAGAAAAAGTACTCCATTGCTCGTAGTTGCATTTATATCATCTGGTTATTGTCTATGATAGAACATAACTAAGGAAAGGGGTCAATACTGACTTCTTCTTAATACTGTATCCATAAATGTTGACTATGTAGTTGAACTGGCCTTATAAACAGATAAGCAACTAAATTTGCAGTGAAAATTTCTACATCTGTTCACTAATTTCTGAAATTCTTAAATGGGTAATGTCTCTCATAAGTGTAAATTGTTTTAGTCTAAGTTGCCTCAATATGTCAAATCTAACACAACAACTTGCATACAGATAGTTTATTCTGGAAAACGATCACAAAGAATGAAAGTAAAGAATAGGGAAGAGAGGAAAAATAATCCAAGGGTGTGTTATTAAAAGTTTTTACTGCTGTAGGCAGCTGAAACTCAAGCCACGTGGGAACATCTGAGGAGCCAATGATAATTCACCTGAGAGTTATTCACTCAAGGGTTGCAAGGGGAGAATATTTATCAAGCAACTTCTGTTCCCCATTGGTGAATGTTTCATGGGATATTAACTCCATCTTACTTCCAGGTTTGCCTGGAGACCAGAATAGCTGAACAAGTTTCGGCAGGTATTAGGGAGGCAGTGGTGGAGAAGTGCTAAGAGGCAGAAATCAAGAAATGCATGGTGGAACTGAACAGAGGTGCTGTCAGGCTACATTCTCAGGCATTGGTAGCCATACCAAGGGCTAGAGTGAAAAAGGAGCCTAGAGAATAGGAGGCAGAGCCCAAGAAGTCCAGAGATAAAGCTTAAAAGGTAAACATTTATATTCCATTTAGTATAAGAAGGTCTCATTAGAGCATATCTGTGGAAGGTCAGTGATACAGAGGACGGTGAGTATCTGAGGCAGGAGAAGTGCTGAGCCATGGCACATAAGGAAGATCATACTGGGGGTAGGTAGAGGGTTTCAAATGGCCAGCTTGGCCTACTTTGGATTTTCAACTAAGGCTAAGACTGCCTGAAATTCACTGAAGAGTCTGCAGAATTATGGTGAATTCAGGGTCATCTAGTTAACTTCCCAGCTGTGGCTTAGACCCTCTGTCAGCAGGCATTGACCTTTGCCTAAAGTTCTCTCATGTCAAAGCACTCACGGTCTTCTGAGTTAATAGCTTGAGACATTCCTAACTACTAGATGTTGTGGCAAAAACTTATCTTTCTGAGATTCTTGCTTATGAGTTTTGGATCTTTGGGGCCATGCACAACTATTAAGATCTGAAGAGTAATCATGGCTTCCTGAATCTTTAATCATTAGGCTAAACATCTCTAATTTCTATAGACACTTATTCCTCAGTTAATAGTATTTATAGGTCTTGCTCCTCCAAAATCTTCTCTATTGAGGTGTCCCAAATAAAGTGCTAGACAATGCATTGTAAACTGACGAAGACTGGAGGGGTATCATTTCCTCCCTAAGGCTAGGTGACACAGTTCTAGTAATACAGGCTGAAACTGACAGAACTTTCTTGGAAGCTGCTACACACTGCTACGTGTAACTGAGTTTACTGCTGATGAAAGCCCCTGACTCTTTTTCATAGGAGCTACAGCTAAACCATATTTTAATCTACCTTTGTACTTTTATTAGTTGGTTTGATTTTTTGGAGGGGTGGGGCAAGAGAAGAATCTTACATAAATCTTTATTGAAATTAATCTTGTTAGATCAGTCAATTGTTTTGACCTGATAAGGTCTTTCCTAGCCATAATTTGACATTCAACATGTTTGTTATTGTTTTTAGCTTCTTATCACTGGCAAAGAAAAGGAAAAAAAGATTTATTAAGACAGGACTTGCTTTACTGCAAGTAGAAATGTCTGTCTGGTTAATGGCCATTCAGCCAGTTATTAAACCTGTCAAATGTACTAGCATACAAGCCAGGGAGAATTGGAAAAGTTGTAGGTCTTTATCTTTGAACAGGAGAAGCCAGTTGATATGGTTAGGCTTTGTGTCCACACCTAAATCTCATCTTGAATTATAATCCTCACAACCCCCACAATCCCCATGTGTCCAGGAAGAGACCAGGTGGAGTTCATTGGATCGTGGGGATGGTTTCTCCCATGCTGTTCTTGTGATAGTGAGTGAGTTCTCTTGAGGTCCGATGGTTTTATAAGCATTGAGTAGTTCCTCCTGCATTCATTCTCCTTCCTGCTGCCTCGTGAAAAAGGTGCCTTGCTTCCCCTTCGACTTCTGCCATGATTGTAAGCTTCCTGTGTCCTTCCTAGCCATGCTGAACTGTGAGTCAATTAAATCTTTTTCCTTTATAAATTACGCAGTCTCATGCAGTTCTTTAAAGCAGTGGGAAAACAGACTAAGACACCAGTAATCCTCAGAAAATGCATCCCAGAAAGTAAGATAAGACTCTAGCCCAATTCCGGCATTCATCAGTGTCTAAGGAAGAGTCCAGTTGTTGGTGGCAAAGTGAAGACAGCACTTTTGTATTTCTGAAAAGAAGCATTGTATAGTGGCATGTATAGTTGAGGTCATTAACTAGAAGTTATTTTGGTGGGAATCATCAGGAAAATCGAATACAGCTCACTGCTTGGAGAAAGGGCTGTTAGGAATAAAGCAAGAAAAACGCCCTCCTTTTCCTTCCCCCACCGTACAGGATGGGATGGAAAGTACAATTTTCAAATTGTCACAGGTTTCTAAGGAATATTTTTGTATGACCCATGAGTTTTGCCTTTAAGAGTGGACAACAACAACAACAACAAAATGTTTCCAAATTCCATTTGCCTTTTAGCACCCTTCTGCCAGGCTACTTCACTTTGCCTACTTTGGGGCAGGGCCAATGGAGTCAGGACTGAGCAGGAACTAGAACCTAAGTGCATACAAAATACGTCAATATGGGCATGAATTTTTGTCATTATCCTCACCCAACAAAAACAGCTCCCCAACTCCCTCTGTGAGTTCCCAAAACACGTAATAAGTATCACTTTTAGTTCTAAATCTACATTCTATTTCCTCACTAGAAACAGAGCTCTGCCATGCACCCCAGTTCATTTTCCTGGGGCCATGATACCTTGCCTCTCTCTTTTTCAATAATCTACCCTTGGGACAAAATATAGACAGAACAATGGCCTCCCAATGATGTTCACATCCTAAGCTCTAGAATCTATTACATTATACAGCAAAGGGGAATTACTTACATTGCAAATGGAATTAAGGTTGGTATTCAGCTGCCTTCAAGATAGAGAGATTATCCTGGATTATCAAGAGAAGCCTTGTGTAATTATAAGCGTCCTTGAAAGTGGAGGAGATAGGCAGAAGAAATCACAGAAAGAGATGTGATGATGAAAGGAAAGTCAGAGTAAGGTGTTATGAGAAGGACTCAATAGACCATTGCTGGCTTTGAAGATGAAGGAAGGGGCTATGGGCCGAGGAATTCAGGTAGCCTGTAGACACAGGAAAAAAACAAGGAAACAGATTCTTTCATAGAGATTACAGAAGGGAATGCATTTTTGCCTGATACCTTGATTCTAGCCCAGCGAAACCAATGTCAGAGATCTAACCTTCAGATAATAAGAGAATAAATTTGTGTGGTATAAGCAGGTAAATTTGTGGTAATTTGATTCAGCAACAATAAGGAACTAATACAAAACTATATAATGTTTCTTTCCCTTTCAAATAATTATTGGGATTCAACCTGAAACCATGGCTCTTCAAATCATGACCAATCCTTGTTAAAATAAAATAAATTAACAAAATTATATATATTTATCTTAGCATGATGTTTTAAAATATATACATTGTAGAATAGCTAAGTCATACTAATTAATATATGCATTACATTGCATAACTTATTTTTTGTGGTGAGAACACAAAATGTATTCTTAGCAACTTTCAAGAATAAAATACATTGTCATTAACTATAGTCACCATGTTGTACAATAGATTCTTTGAGCTTATTTCTATCTAACTGAAATTTTTGATCCTTTCACCAACATCTCCCTAAATTGCTTCCCACCCACTTCTTAGTAGCCACCATTCTACTCTCTGTTTCTATGAGTTTAACTTTTTTAGATTCTACATATAAGTGAGATCATACAGTATTTATCTTTCTGTGCCTGGCTTATTTCACTTAGCGTAAGAACCTCTGGGTTCATCTATGTTGTTGCAAATGACAGAATTTCCTTCTTGCTTAAGGCTGAAGAGTATTCCATTATGTACATATACAACGTTTTCTTTATCCATTCATCAGTTGATGGACACAAGTTGATTGCATATCTTGGACACTGTGAATCGTGCTGCAATGAACATGACAGTGCAGATATCTCTTCAACATACTGATTTCATGTACTTTGGATATATGCTCAGTAGTAGGATTAAAAGTAATTATTTATAGGTAAGGATTTACTACTGTCATTTTGCTGCTTTCTGATTGTTTTATAGATCCTTCTTCCCTTCTTCCTCTCTTGCTGTTTTTCTTTTTATTAGATGATTTTCTCTAGTTCTATGCTTTGATTCCATACTTTGTATCTGTTGTGAATCTACTATAGGTTTTTGCTTTGTGGTTACCATGAGGCTTGTAGTTATAACAGGCTATTTTTAACTGAAACAACTTAATTTTGATTGTATTTAAAAAGCTCAACCTTTTTATTTCACTTCCCCCCATCTTATGTTTTCAAAGTTATAATTTATACTTCTTTATATTGTGCATCCCTTAACAAATTATTGTGGTTGTTATTAATAGTTTTGTTTTTAAGCTTTATACTAAAGAAATAAGTGACTTACGCACCATAATTTCAGTATTAGAGTTTTCTAAATTTGATTATGTACTTACTTTTGACAGTGACTTTTATACTTTCATATGTTTTCGTGTTATTAATTGGTGCCTCTTTCTTTCAGCTTAGAGGAGTCCCTTTAAGATTTCTTATAAGACTTCTGGTGATGAACTCTCTCAGCTCTTCTTAGTCATTTCTCCTTCATTCCTGAAGGACAGATTTGTTGGGTACAATATTCTCAGTCTGCAGTGTTTTTCCTTTAGCACTTTGACTGTGTGAAGCTACTCTTTCGTTGCCTGTCAAATTTCTGCTGTGAAGTCTGCTGTCAGCCTTATTAAAGCTCTGCTTACATGTGATATGCTTATATTCTCTTGTTGCTCTCAGGAGCCTATCTTTGTCTTTGAATTTTCAGTTTGGTTATATGTCTTAGGATAGTCCTGTTTGGATTGAATTTCATTTGAGGCTTTTGACTTTCCTCTTCTTGGATATTTATATTTGCCCCAATTTGAAAAGTTTTCTGCTATTATTTCTTTAAGTAAACTTTCTATCTCTTTGTCCCTTTCTTCTCCTTCTTAAACTCCTATATCTCAAACATTTGCCCTTTTGATGCTATCCCACAAATCCCATAAGATTTCTTCATTCCCTTTCATTCTTTTTTGTTTTTTTCTCTGATTGTATATTTTCAAATAACGTGTCTTTAACTTCACAGATTTTTTTTCTTCTGCTTTATCAATTCTGTTGTTAATGCTCTCTGTTACATTTTTAAAATTTTTATTTATTGTGTTTTTCAGCTCCATAATTTGTTTGTTTTTTTAAAAATAATTTCAATCTCTGTTACATTTATAATTTTGGTTATTTATAGTTTTCCTGATTTAATTAAATTGTTTCTCTCTATTTTCTTGAGGTTCACTGGACCTCCTTAACACAATTATTTTAAATTCCTTATCAGGCACTTTTGGTATCTCCATTTTCTTGGGGTCAGCTACTGGAAATTATAGTGTTCTTTTGGTGATGTTATATCTCAGTGATTTTTCATGTTTCTTGTTGTCTTACACTGATATCTGCACATTTGAAAAAGTAGAGACTTATATCTAGTATTTGCAGATTGGTTTTGTCTGGGAAAGCTTTCATCAGTCAGCCCATGCAGAGATTTTGGGCAGGGGCAGGCTATCTTGTGTGGTCTGTGGGGAGGCTTGCTGCTGGAGTCTTTGGGGAGGTTTGGTCAGCAGGTGGATGCCTGGCACCTAAGTTCACAGGGGTTTACCAGGTGCTGGGGTGGGCCTTGAGCCTAAGTCTGCAGTGGCCAGCCTGGTACTAGGATGGGCCTGATAGCTGTGTTCACTGGGACAGGCCTGGAGCCTGAGTCCACTGGGATGGGCCTAGATCCTGAGTCCATAGGCGCTAGCTTGGGACTGGGGAAGATCTGGGCCCTGAGCAAATGAAGATAGGTCTGTGTTCTGGGTCTTCAGGTGTGGATCTGGACCCTGGGTCTGCTGGAACATGAGGCAATAAGGGCCAATGTGGAGGATGCAGCTGCAGGGACCAGCCTCGACAGGCCTGGAGTCTGTGTCTATATGTGGCAGCCTGGTGCCTGAGGCCAGAGATGTGCCTCTGGTGCTAGAAAAATAAATAAAAAGAAATTTACAACTGAACATAGTGCAGTTAAAGAAAACCTAAAGGTAAAGCGAACACCTCAAAAGTAATCAGAGAAAAAAGGACAGAGTTTCCCAAAAGAGCAAGGTTTAGACTAACAATTGACTTTTCAACAACAGCAACAGAGGACATAAAACAGTTATGTGATATTTTCAACTTGCTGGAAGAAAAGAACTGCCAATCCAGGCAGTAAAAATATTCTTATAATATTCGTACTCTCAAAAAATTCTTTAAAAATCAAGACAATTAGGAACATTTCCAGGCAAATAAAAATAGATTCCACTATTAGCAGACCCATGCTAAAGAAAATTCTAAAGGAATTATATTCTTAATACAAGAGGAAAATGATCAGATAGAAAGATTCAGGAGAAAAATAAAAAGTCATAACATTGACTGTAAGTTCCATAATGGCAGGGCTGGGCTCCATCCTGTCCACTGCTGACCTTAGCCATTTAAAGGATGAATGAGATAATAAAATAAGCTTGACATAAAGATGAGATTTCCAGTCATCAGAGCTGCTTACAGATGGAATAAGCTGTCCCAAAAAATGTGATATAGAAGCAGAAACAAACCAACTGATGTATTCCAGGCCTTGACTTTAATCCAGGAACTTCTGGATATTTAACTTAACTATCATTGACTGAGCTCCAGTGAGCTAAATATTTTTGCATGCATTATCTCACTAAATGCTAATATGTACACCATGAAGTAGGTAAAATTATCTTTATTTTACAAATAATGAACTAAAGCTCAAAGGGGCCACAATCAGGGGAAAGAGGTGTACGATTGGGGAAAGAGGTGCAATTAGGGTTCTATAAAGCTCAAACTAAAGCTCAAAGAGGGTGTAGTTGGGGAAAGAGGTGAAATTAGGGTTCCATAAAGTTTGTGTACGAGGAGCGTTAAGCCTATGGCAAGGTCCATACCTGTCATGCCCCTTGTATGTCTCAGCATCAAGTGACAACCCCACAAATTTATGCACACTATATGTTATTATGGAGTTTCATCTGTGAGTTCTTATAAATTACCATAGCTTTGTTGAACCATCCTATGAATAAAATTCACTGTTACTGTTGTGAGTGAGACCTGTCACCTACTTCCTAAGATGTGAACCTCATTTATCATTAGAACCCCCTTTGCAAATGTTTTCATAAAACATACATCTGTATCTTATTAAACTATTAGGAACTTCTTGTTAAATATGTTTACTTCTACTCCCTTCCCAACTCCTATAAAACTGACCACAAAGGAATGAAAAAGTACAACTCAATGTTTTTAAAAAAGAAAAGAAGTCAGTCACTATAGATTATAAAGATCTATAATATTTAGAAGATGAATTGAGAATAGATGAGTCTTAAATTACTAAAGAGATTAAAGAAAACTGAAACTCAAATGCCTGGTATTGGTGATAGTTCAAGGGGAAGAAGTATTGGTTTTTAGGGATGACACAGGGAAGCAAAAAAAAAAAAAAAATCAAGGGGAGTTTATTGAAGAAGACTAAAGTTATGGGTACAAGTCAGCACTGGAAATAGAAGAATTTGCCAAAAGTCAGTAAAACAAACAGCCACGCCCATCCTCACAGTACACTCACAAGACCATTCCTCCCACACTGGGATAAAAAAAAACTTGAGAAGTTATAACTCTTTGCAGAAATCGAAATCTCAGATTTAGCTAAGAGTTGGAGTGCCATGCCAGAAACACAAGAGCTAAACGAAGTCAGAATACTAAGTGATGAGGCCCCTTTTGGCTCCCAGAAGTCTGAAATCCAAGCTTCTACCTCCGCTGCCATCGCCCCTCTCCATGACAGGCAAGATATTGGAAGGTTCCTCTCTATGAAACTGACTAGTGTAATAAAACTTAAGCATATTAATATTTAGGATGTCTTCCAAAGAAACAGCCCAATCCCCACCCCTCTTTGCTGAAACTCACACATCAACAAGCCTCTCTCATGCACAGAAAACACCCAATCAGCTTTGTAATACTTTACTCTCAAAATTGAATGCAGAGCCAATGATTGCCAAACTATTGAGAAAATCCTTAACTTATTTTTTCTTTTTCTCTCTTTTTATTAAAAGATGCCATCATGAAAGCAACATTTTTCTATGAGTCATACCTTACCTTGTAAAAACCCATTTATGCCATTGGAGTAAATTTATTGTTGCTCTGGTGTAAGGTTTTAGTCCTTAGTTCTTTAAAAAGTGTTTCTATTTCTTTCTATGAGACCAATCTACCTCTTCCTGCTCTCGTCTAATCTCCTCAATGACAGATTTTTCACTTTGACATTTATTGAGCCTTGGAACTACTTTATGGGGTATGACAGCCCCGATTCCCATTGTGCATTGTTTGTTTTTAGTTTAGTTATTTCACTGGGTGTTTTACTGGGTTGATATTTTTTCTCATTTTATTCTATTATGTCTCTTTACTATGCTATAGATGTATATATTGAGAATAATGAATATTTTAAAACATAAAAAATTAAACCTCTCACCTATTTTTATAGTTGGCTGTATTTTGTTGAACTTATTTTATTGGTGCTATAGTCATCACAATATGTCTTATCAACTGGCACCTTCCATTAGGGTTGGGAAGACTTAACAATTTCATGTCATTAGTTTATTTTGGGATGCAATTCAGTAGCTGAGATAGTGTGCTTTGATAAATAAGAAGTTCAGGTAATTTTAGAAAGTTCAGTAAGACATAAATTTTTTACCTAGTCTATGCTTCATGGGAAAATAAACTTCAGAAACATTCTCATTTACTTTCTATTTCTTTTTTGTTACACATATGTAGAATGTTCACCTACAGAGAGCTCTTTCTTATGTGTATTTAAATGTGGTTATAAATTTTTGTTTATTTAATAAAAGAAAGAAAAATAGACAACGATGTGCAGAAGGAGACGGAGCATGGCACAGAGCACTAGAAATAGGAAAGATCTTTCTGCGCCCAGAGATAAGGAGCAAAGAGCCATCACACACTGAGAGCATGTTTCCCTGAGAATAATGAGCCATATAACTACTCTCATGTGATTTTCAAAACATAAATCTTCAGGATGCAAGGGCAGGTGGTGATGAATTATTGGAACAGAAAATAGTTGAAGGGAAAGGGCAGCATCAATGTTATGCACATTTATGCAAATTCAACTCCTAAAATATGAAAGGGTTTTCTCTGTACTATGAAAGTGACTGAAATTAATGGGTGAGAAGCAGGGAGATTTTGTATGTCTGCTTAATTCTGCCTATAGAGTCCTTTTGAAAGGATGCCTACAACACAAAAGACTGAGCCATCTTTCACAGGCTCCACACTATTGTGGGTTTAGGCTGACAGCCCAGATAGCAAGAGTCAAAAGGCAGATGTGTTTTGTGAAGACTTGAGTGGAATAAAAGAAAATAATGCCAGGCTCAGAAGAGAAACTTCGCATGGATGGAAATGGGTAAAAAATACTCAGAAAATACAATTCTAGTGAGTGGTGGGAAACTTTAGTAACCTTGAAAACACTCAGAACTCTCCTGTAGTATGTAGAATGCCTTTAGAATCCTAGGTAAGTCAGAAAAGACCCCAAAAAGCTAGATTATATTAATATAGAAAATATATTATGATAAAGATAAGAGCCTCCACATAAAGGTCAATGAAAGATTTTAAGTTCATCTCAAAGTATTTCATTTTGGCCTGGATTTACAGTGACATAAAATCTCAGAGACTCATTCCAGCTTTTCTGGGGCCAAGATGATTATCTCCTCCTGCAGATCCCCCAATATAGTTAACTTTTCCATGAGGTGAAGTGTGATATAAGCCTTCATAAGAGCCAGAAGCACACAGTAAGAGATATTGCAACTGACAGGGATATTCTAGAACACTTACTTAAAAAGTTTGAAAATACAAAAGGGAAATCTACATGCAGATAAGCATTATAGCTTTTATTCAGCCTTCAGATGATGCCAAAATCCTTGGCAATACGTGGAAATGGGTGAGTGAAATTCTAATATTTTTCTGCTCATTTATAGTTTATTACTTCTCATTTTAGTATTAATCACCTACAATTATACCACATGTTAACAATAACATGTGGAAAACTAAGGAAAGGGCAGATAGCCAAAGAAAAGCTATTTGAACCCAGAGGGAGATTTTCAGGAAAGAAAAGATAGTTCAGCAGTTAGAGCTTATAAGATATATGTGCTCAAGAGAAAGAGCCATGATCCAGATAAGAAAAATTAGTATGAATTAGACTGGGGAAAAAAAGAGAAAGAGCTTACACCTCAAATGACAGAGAGAAAAAAAAGAGACAAAGAGAAGGAGGAGATTTATGATGGATGGAAGCTCTTTAGCTGTCTAGTACAGTAAAATTTTGCCATCAAATGTGACAACAGGAAGCTCCTAACAAATTGATATTTGATGCCTTAATATTTCTACCCAACCTGAGTGGGTCACATAGTCTCTCTCTGGCTCGAAATTCTTTAATCTATCCTGGAGTATTTTGCAGTTTTTTCTGCCTCCAGTTGTACTGCTTAGTCAGTGATAGGCAATCGTTTTGCATAGATCTTAATAACCGAACATCATAATAGAGTCACCTACTCGTGCATACCATTCTTTCTTAGGCCCTATAAAGCATTTGGTTGTTGCTTTGTAGAAAATATGGAAATGCAGTTGTCCTTACAACAATGAGTATGAACATTACTAATATAAAATTTATGCCCTGAGATACTATTTTCATACCTTTCTGTGTACTTAGTAACATTTTGTTTCAGTGATTAATCAGTGTATTCAATTTGGGTACATTGCACATGTCAATTAAATTTAATGCATAGAGCATCAACAATGAGCATAATTCTTTTGAAGTGGTAACAATATGAACAGCTATGAGGAAGCTCCTGCATGCACAGGAGCTTTGATTATTCGAGATCTTTGGTGGTTTCATACAAATTTTAGAATCGTTCTTCTATTTTGTGAAGAATGTCACTAGTATTTTGATAGAACTTTTATTGAATCTGTAGTTAACTTTGAGCACTATGGTAATTTTCACGATATTCTTTCAATCCATAAACATGAATATTTTTCCACTTTTTTGTGTCCATTTAAATTTGTTATTAGATTTATAATAACAACTATATCACAATACCAACAACAATTGTATGATTCCATTGATTATAAGATGTAGTCTTATTTTAGAGATGTTAGTACGTGAATAAAAGTTTCAGAACCATTGCAGTATGGTAATGTGATGTATAAGATAGAGTGACAAACCCCATTTTATTATATCTTCATGTGTTCACACAGTTATGAGGAATTTGGGAAATTTACTCCACTGGGTTAAAAGAATTTTTGTCGGGGACCCTGATAGGCATGATATACAGAGAAATTGTTGCAATTCTCAGGATAAACCAATAGAGGGAGGAATTCTCCACAGTCAGGAGCACACGCAACAAGCAAGAAGCAACATAACCTAATTTAGAGCAACGAGTAGATGTTGTAGGGTCTAGCTATGGGAGTATAAAGTATGTCTATGGAGGCGGAGGTCGCAGTGAACCGAGATCATGCCACTGCACTCCAGCCTGGGCAACAAGAGCGAAACTCTGTCTCAAAAAATTAAAAATTTTAAAAAAAGATGGGGTCACACTGGAATAGAGTGGTTCGCTAACTCAATATAACTAGTATCCTTAAAACGAGAACGCCATACGAAGAGAATAGACATGCATACAAAGAGAATACCATGCAAACGTGAAGGCAGAGGTTGGGATGATGCATCTACAATCAAGGTACGCCAAAGATCATCAGCAAATCACCAAAAGCTAGAAGAGAGGCACAGAACAGATTCTCCCTTACAACGTTCAGAATGAACCAACCTTACTTACATGTTAAAATTATACTTCTAGCCTCCAGAATGGTAAGACAATAAACTTCTGTTGTTTTAAGCCACCTAGTTTGTGGTAGTTTGTTGTGGCAGTCCTAGGAAACTAATACACTCAGTAAGAGACAAAAAAGCAGGATCAGAAACAAAAAAAGCAAAATGAAACATAAATGAACAAAGTTTAAAAGATTACAGAAGAAATTTTCCTTTCTCCAATGTAAAAAATCAGTTAGTTCTAAATATGTGGACTTACTTCTGGGTTCTCTGTTCTGTCTCATTGGTCTACGTGTCTATTTTTGTGCCAGTACAATGCTGCTTTGGTTACTATAGGTCTGTAGATATTTTGAGGTCAGGTAGTGTAATTCCTCCGGGTTTGTTCTTTCCCGACCCCCGCCCCGCCCTCAGGATTGCTTTGGTTTTTCGAGATCTTTGGTGGTTTCATACAGATTTTAGAATTGTTCTTTCTATTTTGTGAAGAATGTCACTAGTATTTTGATAGAGATTTTATTGAATCTGTAGTTAATTTTGAGCACTATGGTAATTTTCACGATATTAATTCTTTCAATCCATAAACATGAATGTTGTTCCACTTTTTTGTGCCGATTTAAATTTTTTATTAGATTTATAATTTTCATTGTACAGATCTTTGACATTCATGTTTATATTTATTCCTAAGTTTATATTTTTTGTGTGACTATTGTAAATGAGATGGGTTTCTTAATTTATTTTTTCTTTTTTTCGCTTTTATGATTATTTTTAATTGGCAGTAATTTTACATATTTATGGGATATAGTGTGATATTTTGATACATGTATACAATGTGTAATGATTGAATCAGGGTAATTAGCATACCTATCACCTCAACCATTTATGGATGAGAACATTCAAAATCTGCTGGAGAGGATGTGGAAGAAACGGAACCTGTGTGCCGTTTGTGGGAATGAAATTAGTATGGCCATTATGGAAAGCAGTACAGAGGTGCCTCAAAAATCTAAAAATAGTACTACCATGGGCTCCAGCAATCCCATGACTGGGTGTGTATTCAAAGGGAAGGAAATCAGTATGTCAAAGGGATATCTGCAACCCCATGTTTATTTCAACACTTTTCAAAATAGCCAAGGTATGAAATAAACCTAAGCATTTATCAACAGATTAACAAATAAAGAAAATGTGGCATATATATGAAATGTATTACTATTCAGCCTCAAAAAAGAATGAAATCCTGTGGCAATATGGGTGAGTCTGGAGGACATTGTATTAAATAAAATAAGTCTGGCAAAGAAAGATAAATACCACATGTTCCCACTCATATGTGGAAGTGAAATAAGTTGATCTCATGGAAGTAGAGAATATAATAGTGTTAACTAGAGACTGAGAAGGGTAGTGGGGAGGAAGAGATAGCCAAAGGCTGGTTAACAGATATAAAATTACAGCTAGGTAGGAGGAATTCTTTCTGGTGTTCTTTAGCACTATAGGGCAGCTATGGTTAATAATAACTTATTCTATATTTTCAAATAGCTAGAAGAGCAGATTTTGGATGTTCCCAATACAAAGAAATGATAAATTTTAAGGTGATTTATATACTAATTACCCTGATTTGGTCATTATACATTGTATGTATGTATCAAAATATCACACTGTACCCCCACAGCATGTAAAACTATTACATGCTAATTTTAAAAAGATTACAGAAAGAAGGAGAGGAATTAGGAAAAAATAATAGCAATAGATTGGAAATAAGAATGGAGGTCTTATGAGATTAAACCTATGCATAGTTAATGTTCTTCAAAAGAGAACAAAACAAATGTAACAAAAAAGCATTTGAAAGGTATAATTCAAGAAAATTTCCCAAAGATGTAAGAGGACCTGACAGGGTAAATCTTAGATTGAGTAGACAAAAAGGTGTATACAGAGATTTTCAGAACAATTGATATTAGGACATGTCCTACAAAATTTTGGGATCTCATAGATAATGAAAAGAAAAAGCTATTGTGCATCCATTCAAACCTATCAACTTAAATGAGAAAAAAGAATCAGTGTGGTTTTGGGTTTCTCTAAGAACCATTCGATGTTAAAAGACACCAGTGTCTATGAAATCTTCAGGTTTAGGTGAAAAAAAATATTGCCCAAGAATTTTATATCTAATTAAACTGTAGTTCAAATATAAAGGAAAATATAGTTCCCATAAAAGCTTCTTGAAGAAATGACCAAATGAATTTTAGCCAACAGATCGATGAATGAAGAAACCAGCAAACAGATTGACAGTGAGCATAAAGTCGATTTAATTGTAAGGCTGAGATTAAAACAACTCTACAAGTTATGGTTGTAACTGTAAATATTATGAAATACAATAATTTAGAAATTATAAAACTAACAACTTGGAAGGTTGTGTTAGTCAATTTTCACGCTGTTGATAAACACATACCTGAGACTGGGTAATTTATTTAAAAAAAGAGGTTTAGTGGACTTACAGTTCCACGTGGCTGGGGAAGCCTCACAATCATAGTGGAAGGTCTTACATGACTACAGACAAGAGCGAATGAGAGAGCCAAGCAAAAGGGGAAACCTTTTGTTTTAAAAAACCATCTGATCTCTTGAGGCTTATTCACTACCACGAGAACAGTATGGGGGAAACTGCCCCCATTATTCAATATCTCCCACTGGGTCCCTCCCACAACACATGGGAATTATGGGAGCTATAATTCAAGATGAGGTATGGGTGGGGACACAGCCAGACCATATCAAAGGTTAAGAAGGAAATAATTTACAAGGTAATGTAAGTATAGACATTAAATTAGCTTTTAAAAACAGATATTTATAAACCAATTAGAGCATTAAATACAGTTAGAATTAAAATAAACAGTAGATAAGCTAAGAATACTAATATGATATAATCAACAAAGACCAAGCAACAGAGGAAAGGAAAGGGTAGTAAGGGAGTGAAATATGATAATTTTATCAATACAGTGGATCTATTTTTTTAAATGAAAGTTAAAATATATGAAGATATATTTAAAATAATCTCTAAAATAGCAAGAACAGAATATACTAAAAATTTCCAGGAGGAATGCACATAGAAAACGCAGGCCACAGAATGAAAGACATAAAATGAAAGATTAGGAGATCAACTTCCAGCATTATAGCATAAGGAGCACAAGACAGGCTGGAAAAAAAGCTGACATTCTGCTCCTTAGGATAATAGCGCTCCCACAGGGAGCTGAAGGAGTACTGTGTCCTTGTCTATACCAGTATGAAGTGGAGTTTCCAACTTGCTGATAGGAATTATATTGAATCTGTAGATCACTTTGGGTAGTATGGACATTTTAAGAATATTAATTCCTCTACTCCATAAACATAGGACATCTTTCCATTTATTTGTGTCTTCTTCAATTTATTTCATCAATGTCTTACAGTTTTCAGCATACAGATATTTCACCTCCTTGGTTAAATTTATTTCTAAGCCTTTTACCTTTTTGATACTATTGTAAATGTGATCATTTTCTTTATTTTTTTTCAGATAATTCACTTTTAGTGTATAGAAACACCGTGAATTTCTATTTAATTTTTATTTCAATAGTTTTGGGGATATAGGTGGTTTTTGAATACATAAATACATTCTTTAGTGGTGCTTTCTGAGATTTTGGAGCACTCATACCTGAGCAATATACACTGTACCCCATATGTAGTCTTTTATTCCTCACCTCCTCCAAACCTCCCCGCTGAGTCCCCAAAGTCCATTATATCAATCTTATAACTTTGCATCCCCATAGCTTAGCTACCACTTACAACTTACAAGTGAGAACACAGGATATTTGGTTTTCCATTCCTGAGTTACTTCACCTAGAATAATAGACTCCAGCTTCATCCAAGTTGCTATAAAAGACATTATTTTATTCTTTTTTATGGCTGAGTAGTATTCCATGGGGTATATATACCACATTTTCTTCTTTCACTTGTTTGTTGATGGGCACTGAGGTTGGTTCCAAATCTTTGCAACTGCAAATTGTGCTGCTATAAATATGCATGTGCATGTGCCTTTTTCATTTAATTACTTATTTTCCTTTGGGTAGACATCCAGTAGTGGGATTGCTGCATCCAATGGTAGTTCTACTTTTAGTTCTTTAAGGAATTTCCATACTGTTTTTCCATAGTGGTTGTGCTAGTTTACATTCCCACCAGCAGTGTAGAAGCATTCCCTTTTCACCACATCCACACCAACATCTATTAATTTTTGACTTTCGAATTATGGCCATTCTTGCAGGAGTAAAGTGGTATATCATTGTGGTTTTAATTTGCATTTCCCTGATAATTAATTATGTTGAGCATTTTTCATATGTTCGTTAGCCATTTGTATATCTTCTTTTGAGAACCGTCTATTTATATCCTTTGCCCACTTTTTGATGGGATTATTTGTTTTTTTTTTTCTTGCTGTTTTGTTTGAGTTCCTTGTAGATTCTGTATGTAAGTCTTTTGTTGGATGCACAGTTTGCAAACATTTTCTCCCACCCTGTGGGTGGTCTGTTTACTCTGCTGATTATTTCTTTTGCCATGCAGAAGCTTTTTGGTTTAATTGGGTTCCATTAATTTATTTTTGTTTTGTTGTGTATTAGTCTGTTCTCACACTGCTAATAAAGACATATCTAAGACTGGGTAATTTATAAAGAAAAAAAGGTTTAATGGACTCACAGTTACACATGGCTGGGGAGGCCTCACAATCATGGCGATAGATGAAGAACAACAGGACTTCTTATATGGCAAAGGTGAGAGAGAACTTGTGCAAAGGAACTCCTCTTTATGAATCCATCAGACCTCATGAGACTTATTCACTATCATTAGAACAGCAGGGTAAAGTCCCATCCCCATAATCCAATCACCTCCCATCGGGTTCCTCCCACCTGGGAATTGTGGGAGCTACAATTCAAGATGAAATTTAGGTGGTGACACAGCCAAACCATATCAGTTGCATTTGCCTTTGGGTTCTAAGTAATGAATTCTTTACCTAAACCAATGTTTAGAAGAATTTTTCTGATGTTATCTTCTAGAATTTTTATGGTTTCAGGTCTTAGATTTAAGTCTTTGATCCATCTTGAGTTGATTTTTTTTGTAAGGTGAGAAATAAGGATCAAGTTTCTCTTCTACATGTGGCTTGCCACTTTTTCCCAGCACCATTTATTGAATAGTATGTTCTTTCTCTAATTTATGTTTTTGTATGCTTTGTGAAAGATCAGTTGACTGTGAGTATTTGGCTTTATTTCTGGGTTCTCTATTCTGTTCCATTTGTCTATGTGCCTATTTGTATACCAGTACTATGCTTTTTTGGTAACTATTGCCTTGTAGTATAATTCGAAGTGGGGTAATGTGATGCCTCCAGATGTGTTTTGTTGTTGTTTTGTTTTTTTGCTTAATATTGCTGTGGCTATGTGGACTTTTTTTTGTTCCATATGAATTTTAGGATTGTTTTTCGTAGTTCTGTGAAGAATGATGATGGTATTTTGAATTGCATGAAATCTGTAGATTCCTTTGGGCAGTATGCAAATTGTAACAATATTGATTCTATCCATCCATGAACATGGCATGTGCTTCCATTTGTTTGTGTCATCTATGATTTCTTTCAGCAGTGTTTTGTAGTTTTCCTTGTATAGATCTTTCACTTCCTTGGTTAAGCAGACTTCTTCTATTTTATTTTTTTGCAACTGTTGTAAAGGAATTGAGTTGTTAATTTGATGCTCAGCTTAGCCATTGTTGTTGTATAGCAGTGCTACTGATTTGTGTACATTGATTTTGTATCCTGAGACTTTACTGAATTCATTTATTGGATCTGGGAGCTTCTTGGATGAGTCTTTAGGGTTTTCTAGATATACGATCATATCATCAGCATTTACGTTTTTCTAGATATACGATCATATCATCAGCAAACAGTGACAGTTTAACTTCTTCTTTACCGATTTGAATGCCCTTTATTTCTTTCTCTTGTCTGATTTCTCTGGCGAGGACTTCCAGTACTATGTTGAATAGAAGCGGTGAAAGTGGGCATCCTTGTCTTCTTCCAGTTCTCAAGGGAATGCTTTCAACTTACCCCCATTCAGTATGGTATTGGTGGTGGGTTTGTCATATATGGCTTTTATTACTTTGAGGTATGTCCTTTATATGCCTATTTTGTTAAAGGCTTTTATTATAAAGGGATGCTGGATTTTTTCAAATGCTTTTTCTGCATCTATTGAGATGATCATATGGTTTTTGTTTTTAATTATGTTTATGTGTTGTATGATATTCATTGACCTGTGTATGTTAAAGCATCCCTGCATTGCTGGTATAAAATCCACTTGATCATGACATATTCTTTTTGATATGCTGTTGGATTCAGTTAACTAGAATTTTGCTCAAGGTTTTTGCATCTATGTTCATCACGAATATTGGTATGTAGTTTTCTTTTTTTGTTATGTTCTTTCCTGGGTTTGCTATTAGGGTGATACTGGATTCATAGAATGATTTAGGGGAGGTGTGATGGTTAATACTGAGTGTCAACTTGATTTGACTGAAGGGTGCAAAGTATTGTTCCTGAGTGTGTCTGTGAGGGTGTTGCCAAAGGAGATGAATATTTGAGTCAGGTGACTGGGAAAGACAGACTCACCCTTAATCTGGGTGGGCACAATCTAATTAGCTGCCAGCACAGCCAGAATAAAAAGCAGGCAAAAGAACATGAAAAGACTAGACTGGCTTAGCCTCCCAGCCTACATCTTTCTGCCATGCTGGATGCTTCCTCTCCTTGAATGTCAGACTTCAAGTTCTTCAGGTTTGGGACTGTGGACTGGCTTACTTGCTCCTTAGCTTGCTGATGGCCTATTGTGGGACCTTGTGATCATGAGTTAATACACCTTAATAAACTCCCATATGTATCCAATTAGTTTTGTTCCTCTAGAGAACCCTGACTAATACAGGTTTTGGTACCAGGAGTGGTTCTAGGGGAACAGAATATTAAGGATGGAGTTCTTTCGTTGGTTTGGGGGTTTCTGGAGTTGGCTGCTTAATAAGATTAGACCCAAAAATGCTAAGGACTGTACTTCTAATAGTATGGAGGACATACTACACATACTACATACTACATACTACACATAAACACTTAGAGTTTAGAGTTTATGCAAAATAAACTGTGTTTAGAGTTACGCAAAATAAATGCATTTGACACTCCTGATTCACAGCTGGTGACAGGCAAGGAGTTTAATGACTCTATACATAATACTTTTGACTATATGTAGAGAACCAAGGAACATAATGAAGTTGGCTGGTTACTCCTAAGTTCACTAGACAAAATGATGAAAGAAAATGATGAACTCAGGGATTCTAACTCCCAGTTTCAGAAGCAGATACTGAGCCACAAATCTGCTAAGATTGCCCTGAGCAAGAGTCTTATCTCCTGCATAGAAAGCAGAAATTGTGGAAAATCAGACACAAGCTCTTATCAAATGAGTGGCTGACCACTGACCTACAATGAAAGTTGCATGCACAGCCTTGCCCAGGTATGTACTGTTGAAGTGAGGACATTGATTGGAAAGGAATGGGACCCTGTAACTGGGAATAGGGATGTGTAGGAGGACCCTGATGAAGCTGAGGACACTGACTTGTAAACTCTGATGAACCTTTTTTGCCAGAAGAAACAGCTTCCCCATCCCCAATTGTGGCAACATCCGCTCCCTGACCCATGCTGCTATCAGCCTTTCCACCTTTGTCTAAGGACATAAACACTGTGCTGCCTGAGGCAACAATGATGCCCTCCCCTGAGGCAGTTGCAAGGCAAGATAATGTTGATTCTCCTCAGGGGCCATCCCCAACACCCTTGTTTGCTTCTAGACCTATAACTAGACTAAAGTCCCAGCAGGCCCCTAGAGGTGAGGTTCAGAGTGTGACCCATGAGGAGGTGCGCTACGCTCAAAAAGAACTGCTTAAGTGTTCTAATTTATTTAAGGAGAAATCTGGAGAACAGGCATGGGAATGGATATTAAGGGTATAAAATAATGGTGGAAGGAACATAGAGTTGGATCAGGCTGAATTTATTGATTTGGGCCCACCAAATATTGATTCTGCATTTAATATTGCAGTTTAAGGAGTTAAAAAATTTTCTAATAGTTTATTTTCTTGGTTAGCTGAAATATGGATTAAAAGATGGAACTTCCTGTCAAGATATTCCTTTTAAGTAAAGGATAAGTTGCAGCATTTGGCTCCTCCTACAACCAAGAAAGAAGCACAATGCCTAGTGGGCCTATTTGGATTTTGGAGGCAACACATTCCTCATTTGAATGTGTTACCCTAGCCTATTTATCAAGTGACCCTAAAGGCTGCCAGTTTTTAGTAGGGTCCAGAACACGAGTGGACTCTGCAACAGATCTAGGCTGCTGTGCAAGCTGCTCTGCCACTTGGGCCATATGATCCAGCAGATCCGATGGTACTTAAAGTGTCAGTGGCAGATAGGATGCTGTTTGGAGCCTCTGGCAGCCCCCCACACATAAATCACAGCAGAGGCCTCTAGGATTTTGGAGCAACTATCTGTCATCTTCTGCAGATAACTACTCTCCTTCTGAGAGACAGCTCCTGGCCTGTTACTGGGCTTTGGTAGAAACTGAATCTTTGAATATGGGTCATCAAGTCGCCACGCAACCTGAACTGCCTATCATGAACTGGGTGCCTTCTGACTCACCTAGCCATAAAGTGGATCATGCACAGCAGCATTCCATCATGAAATGGAAGTGGTACATATGTGATGAGGTTCGAGCAGGTCCTATAGGCACAAGTAAATTACATGAGGAAGTGGCTCAAATGCCCTGGCCTCTACTCCTGCCACCCTGCCTTCTCTCCCCCAGCCTGCACCAATGGCTTCATGGAGAGTTCCCTATGATGAATTGACAGAGGAATAGAAGACTGGGGACTGGTTCACAGATGGTTCTGCATGATATGCAGGCACCACCCAAAAGTGGACAGCTGCATCAATACAGCCCCTTTCCAGGACCTCCCTGAAGGACAGCGGGGAAGGGAAATTTTCCCAGTGGGCAGAGCTTTGAGCAGTGGACCTGGTTGTGTACTTTGCCTGGAAAGAGGAAATGGACAGATGTGCAATTATATACTGACTCGTGGGCTGTAGCCAATGGTTTGGCTGGATGGTCAGGGACTTGGAGGAAGGATGATTGGAAAATTGGTGAAAAATCTGGGGAAGAGGTATGTGGATAGACCTCTCTGAGTGGTCAAAATCTGTGAAGATATTCATATCCTGTGTGCGTGCTCACCAACAGGTGACCTCAGCAGAGGAGGATTTTAATAATCAAGTGAATAGGATGACCCATTCTCCATTCTGTGGGCACCACTCAGCATCTTTACCCAGCCAACCCTGTCATTGCCCAATGGGCCCATGACCAAAGTGGCCATGGTGGCAGGGATGGAGGTTATACACGGGCTCAGCAACATGGGCTTCCACTCACCAAGGCTGACCTGGCTACAGCCACTGCTGAGTGCCCAGTTTGCCAGCAGTAGAGACCAACACTGAGCCCTTGATATGGCACCATTCCTCAGGGTGATCAGCCAGCTACGTGGTGGTAGGTGGATTATATTGGACCTCTTCCATCATGGAACGGGCATAGGTTTGTCCTCACCGGAATGGACACTTATTCTGGATATGAGTTTGCCTATTCTGCACACAGTGCTTCTGCCAAGACTACCACCCGTGGACTCATGGAAAGCCTTATCCACCATCATGGTATTCCACACAGCATTGCCTGTGACCAAGGCACACACTTTACAGCTAAAGAAGTGTGGCAGTGGGCTCATGCTCATGGAATTCACTGATCTTACCATGTTCTCCACCATCCTGAAGCAGCTGGATTGATAGAATGGTGAAATGGCCTTTTGAAGTCACAACTACAATGCCAACTAGGTGGCAATACTTTGCAGGGCTGGGGCAAAGTTCTCCAGAAGGCTGAGCATGCTCCAAATTGCATCCGGTATATGGAACTGTTTCTCCCATAGCCAGGATTCATGGGTCCAGGAATCAAGGGGTGGAAGTGGCAACACTCACCATCACCCCTAGTGACCCACTAGCAAAATTTTTGCTTCCTGTTCCTGTGACACTATGTTCTGCTGGCCTAGAGGTCTTAGTTCCAGAGGGAGGAACACTGCCACCAGGGCACACAACATTTCCATTAAACTGTAAATTAAGGTTGCCACCTGGACACTTTGGGCTCTTCCTACCTTTAAGCCAACAGACTAAGAAGGTGTTACAGTGTTGGCTGGGGTGATTGACCCAGACTATCAAGATAAAATCAGTCTACTACTCCACAACAGAGCTAAAGAAGAATATACATGGAATACAGGAGATCCATTAGGGCATCTCTTAGCATTACCATGCCCTGTGATTAAGGTCAATGGGAAACTACAAAGCCCAATCCAGGCAGGACTACAAATGGCACAGACCTTTCAGGAATGAAGGTTTGGGTCACTCCACCAGGAAAAAAAACATGACCTGCTGAGGTGCTTGCTGAAGGCAAAGGGAATACAGAATGGGTAACAGAAGAAGGTAGTCATTAATGCCAGCTATGACCATGTGACCAGTTGCAGAAACGAGGACTATAATTGTCATGAGTATTTTCTACTTCTTTTTTTAAAAAATATGTGTGTGCATGTATACACCTGTACTAAGAAAATATCTTCATTTTATTTTCTTTTTTCCTTTATCATGTGACAGAAGATTTATTGACTTCATGTCAGCATTTAAGTGTTGTTAACTTCATGTAATAACATTTAGATTGGGGATTGGTGTATTTCCAGTTGTATGAAGGATAGTTGTATTATGTTTGGCATAATTATGACCTTATCATTGTCTTTAATCGAATATTATGTATGATCTCAGGAGATGTGTATGGGTTCAAGTTGACAAGGGGTGGACTTGTGATGGTTAATACTGAGTGTCAACTTGATTGGATTGAAGGATGCAAAGTATTGATCCTGGGTGTTTCTCTGAGGGTGCTGCCAAAGGAGATTAACCTTTGAGTCAGTTGACTAGGAAAAGCAGACCCACTCAATCTGGGTGGACACAATCTAATCAGCTGTCAGCAAGGCCAGAATAAAAAGCAGGCAGAAGCATGTGAAAAGACTAGACTGGCTTAGCCTCCCAGCCTACATCTTTCTCCCATGCTGGATGCTTCCTTCCCTTGAACATCAAACTTCAAGTTCTTCTGCTTTGTCCTCCTTGCTCCTCAGCTTGCAGATGGCCTATCATGGGACCTTGTGATTATGTGAGTTAATATTCCTTAATAAACTCATATATATATGATATATATATGTCATATTAGTTCTGTCCCTCTAGAGAACCCTGACTAATACAGGAGGATTCCATCTTTCTCTATCATTGGAATAGTTTCAGCAAAATTGGTATCAATTCATATGAATTCAGCTGTGAATCCATATGGTCCTAGACTTTTTTTGGTTGGCAGTTTTATAAGTTACTGATTCAATCTCATTGCTTGTTATTAGACTATTTGAGGTTTCTATTTCTTTCTGATTTAATCTAGGAGGGTTGTATATTTCCAGGAATCTATCCATCTTCTCTAAATTTTCTAGTTTGTGCATGTAAAGGTGCTCATAGTAGCCTTGAATGGTCTTTTGTATTTCTGTGATATCAGTTTTAATATCTCCAGTTTTATTTCTAATTGAGCTTATTTGGATCTTCTCTCTTCTTGGTTAATCTCACTAATATTCTATCAATTTTTTTTATCTTTTCGAAGAACCAGTTTTTTGTTTCATTTATCGTTTGTATTTTTTGTTTATTTTAATTTCATTTAGTTCTGTTCTGATCTTTGCTATTTCTCTTCTTCTCCTGGGTTTAGGTTTAGTTCTTGTTTCTCTGTTCCTTGAGGTATGACATTAGGTTGTCTGTTCGCACTCTTCCAGACTTTTTGATATAGGCATTAAATATGAACTTTTCTCTTGGCACCACTTTTGCTTATCCCAGAGGTTTAGATAAGTTGTGTCACTATTATCATTGATTTAAAATTTTTTAAAGTTTCCTTCTTGATTTCTTTGTTAATCCCAAAATCATTCAAGAGCAGATTATTTAATTTCTGTTACAGTAGGTAGTTAGTTAGGCATAAGCAGGACAGAAGAGGGCCCCCCCCCCACCCACCAGGTATGTCAGGCAATTATCAGGTGATGGTCATGCAGTTGTCACACTGCCTGTCTAAAATAATAGTTGATCACAGTAATGCTAGGGAGAGGCCATTTTCCAGTACATCAGAAGCATCTGAAATTGGTAATTAAGAGCTTTCAGGAATTGGGCAGGTAGACTCAAGCACATGCATTAAGAGGCAAAATGGCAGAGTATGACCTTCCGGGGACATTCCACCAAAAAAGGGAAGAAAACCTCAGGTGAGCATG
>NW_026652290.1:9913591-10056350 GCF_009828535.3 Hylobates moloch | reverse complement strand
TTGGTTATTTTGCTTGTTAGTTGATGCAGTTTCTTCCTAGCCTCGATGGTCTTTACAATTTGGCATGTTTTTGCAGTGGCTGGTACCAGTTGTTCCTTTCCATGTTTAGTGCTTCCTTCAGGAGCTCTTTTAGGGCAGGCCTGGTGGTGACAAAATCACTCAGCATTTGCTTTTCTGTAAAGTATTTTATTTCTCCTTCACTTATGAAGCTTAGTTTGGCTAGATATGGAATTCTGGGTTGAAAATTCTTTTCTTTAAGAATGTTGAATATCGGCCCCCACTCTCTTCTGGCTTGTAGAGTTTCTGCTGAGAGATCAGCTGTTAGTCTGATGGGCTTCCCTTGGTGGGTAACCCGACCTTTCTCTCTGGCCGCCCTTCACATTTTTTCCTTCATTTCAACTTTGGTGAATCTGACAATTATGTGTCTTGGAGTTGCTCTTCTTGAGGAGTATCTTTGTGGCATTCTCTGTATTTCCTGAATCTGAATGTTGGCCTGCCTTGCTGGATTGGGGAAGTTCTCCTGGATAATATCTTGCAGAGTGTTTTCCAACTTGGTTCCATTCTCCCCGTCATTTTCAGGTACACCAATCAGACGTAGATTTGGTCTTTTCACGTAGTCCCAAATTTCTTGGAGGCTTTGTTTGTTTCTTTTTATTCTTTTTTCTCTAAACTTCCCTTATCACTTCATTTCATTCATTTCATCATCCATCACTGATACCCTTTCTTCCAGTTGATCGCATCGGCTCCCGAGGCTTCTGCAGTCTTCACGTAGTTCTCAAGCCTTGGCTTTCAGCTCCATCAGCCCCTTTAAGCCCTTCTCTCCATTGGCTATTCTAGTTATCCATTTGTCTAATTTTTTTTTCAAAGTTTTTAACTTCTTTGCTATTGTTTTGAATTTCCTCCCGTAGCTTGGAGTAGTTTGATCGTCTGAAGCCTTCTTCTCTACGCTCGTCAAAGTCATTCTCCATCCAGCTTTGTTCCGTTGCTGGTGAGGAACTGCGTTCCTTTGGAGGAGGAGAGGTGCTCTGCTTTTTAGAGTTTCCAGTTTTTCTGCTCTGTTTTTTCCCCATCTTTGTGGTTTTATCTACTTTTGGTCATTGATGATGGTGATGTACAGATAGGTTTTTGGTGTGGATGTACTTTGTTTGTTAGTTTTCCTTCTACCAGACAGGACCTTCAGCTGCAGGACTGTTGGAGTTTGCTAGAGTTCCACTCCAGACCCTGTTTGGCTGAGTGTCAGCAGCGGTGGCTGCAGAACAGTGGATTTTCGTGAGACCACAAATTCAGCTGTCTGATAGTTCCTCTGGACATTTTGTCTCAGAGGAGTACCTGGCCGAGTGAGGTGTCAGTCTGTCCCTACTGCGGGGTGCCTCCCAGTTAGGCTGCTCAGGGGTCAGGGACCCACTTTAGGAGGCAGTTTGTCCATTCTCAGATCTCCAGCTGCATGCTGGGAGAATTACTACTCTCTTCAAAGCTGTCTGATAGGGACATTTAAGTCTGCAGAGATTCCTGCTGAATTTTTGTTTGTGCCCTGCCCCCAGAGGTGGAGCCTACAGAGGCAGGCAGGCCTCCTTGAGCTGTGGTGGCCTCCACCCAGTTCGAGCTTCCTGGCTGCTTTGTTTGCCTAAGCAAGCCTGGGCAATGGCGGGCGCCCCTCCCCCAGCCTGGCTGCCACATTGCAGTTTGATCTCAGACTGCTGTGCTAGCAATCAGCAAGATTCCGTGGGCATAGGACCCTCCGAGCCAGGTGCGGGACACAATCTCCTGGTGTGCCATTTTCCAAGCCCATTGGAAAAGTGCAGTATTAGGGTGGGATTGACCTAATTTTCCAGGTGCCGTCTGTTACCCCTTTCTTTGACTAGGAAAGGGAACTCCCTGACCCCTTGCGCTTCCCGAGTGAGGCAATGCCTCGCCCTGCTTCGGCTCGCGCACAGTGCGCTTCATCGACTGTACTGCACCCACTGTTTGGCACTCCCTAGTGAGATGAACCCGGTACCTCAAAGGGAGATGCAGAAATCACCCGTCTTCTGTGCTGCTCATGCTGGGAGCTGTAGACCGGAGCTGTTCCTATTCGGCCATCTTGCCATGTGACTTCTTAAACAAATACTCCTTGTTATTCTGGTGCCCACGGCTCTCTGCATATATGCAGCAGCAGAGACATGGGCTCTCTTGTAGATATCCCCTAAAATTGATACTTGTTTTTACCCTAGCAGCTCAAATGACCTCCAGCCCTTCTCCTGCCCATTGGCATATGGCTGGGACAGACACTAATTGGAACTCTGCCTTTGCCAGTTCCTTATGACTTAGCATATGCTTTTTCTTCCTGTTATGCCCCAGGACTGAGTTTTTTGGTAGCTTTCAAAGCAGATTGTCAGCATGCATACTGGACTTAAATCCTTAAAGGACCCTGGTCCTATAAGGATTCCACCTATTTTCTTTTCTTCTTTTTTTTTTTTTTTTTGAGACAGAGTCTCACTCTGTCACCTAGGCTGGAGTGCAGTGGTGCGATCTCAGCTCACTGCAAACTCCGCCTCCTGGGTTGATGCCATTCTCCTGCCTCAGCCTCCCGAGTAGCTGGGACTACAGGTGCATGCCACCATGCCAAGCTAATTTTTTTTGTATATTTAGTAGAGAAGGGGTTTCACTGTGTTAGCCAGGATGGTCTTGATCTCCTGACCTCATGATCTGCCCACCTCAGCCTCCCAAAGTGCTAGGATTATAGGTGTGTGCCACTGCACCTGGCCTTTTGTTTTTTTCTTTCTTTTTTCAAGTAAGCACCCCTTTGGGAAGAGGGGAAATTCTTCCTTTGCCATTTTTGAGTTCTTATCCCACACCTCAAGTCCTCCAGACATTACTACTTTATGTCCAGAGGGCAAATAAACGTCTCCCTCTTGAATCCAAGAGCTGCTGTTTTCACGAGCATGTGAAGACTTTCCATGAATATTGCTCTTACTTTCTCTCACGTCCTCCTGTAGACTCCTCTTAATCACTTACACACCCTTATCATGCATCACAACCTTCAAGGTCATATCCCAAGGGAGTGGAGAGGAAAGTACAGCCTCCTTTTGGCAATTAGCTTAAAAAAACTGGCTTCTCATCTACTTAAAAGAACATAGGAAATGGAAATCTAAGAAAAGAGCTAATCATCTTATTACCAAAATGCTGTGAGTGAGAGTCACTATAATGCCAAGGAGATAAGGCTCCAGTCCGGTCCAAGGCTGCACGTGCAAGAGACTCACAGAACAGAAACGAAGGGTGGTCTCAGGCTAATGGATTACCATTGGAACACAGATGAAAGATTAGGCAGGTAACCAGTAAGACCAGTTATTTAGGAACCCCAAAGATGAAGAGGGAACCAAATCTTTACTCCAGATCTCCTCTGTTGTCAAGTAATTGTGACGAGATGGGACCAAGGGTACACAGTAAAGCTGGTTCATTCCAGAACTCAAGGACGATGGGAGATGCCCCATTCAGGATAATAAAAAAAAGGGGGGGAGGGACACCTTCTTTTTTCTTTTTCCTTTTTTTCTTCCTCTGTTTTTTCTTCACAGATTGGTAATTGTATCTCCATCCCACAGAATATGCCCCTCTAATCCATCCCCCAAAACTGCAGTCTAATTCCCCCAAACCTTAAAACAAAAAAACTAGATTTCCTTTGTGATATTGTTTGGCTTAAAAATGAACTGGGAGGAAATTACAAAAGCCAGCCTTGGAACCCAGTGTCTTTGTGCAGGAGGTCCTCAGATTAGCCTTCTGCACTTCTGTCTGGTGTCCTGGGCTCCACATCTAGTACATAACTGAAATCATGTACTTACCAGGTTTTTCACCAAAAGTCAAAGTTGCTAAGAGTTAACAGTGTAACATGTATTTAAGACTACTGGAAAGTCAATTTTACATCCTTTCCCAATGTGTATTATGTTACCTGTGGGCTTATAATATATGGCCTTTATTGTATGGAAGTACATTCTTTCTATTCCTAGTTTGTTGAGAATTTTTATCGTAAAAGGATGTTGAATTTTGTCAAATGCTTTTTCTGTATCAATTGAGCTGATCATATGGCTTTTGTCATTAATTTTGTTAATGTGGAGTATCATATTTATTAACTTTCTACATTGAACCATCCTTGAATCCCAGGTATAAATCCCATTTAATCATGGTGTATAATCTTAATGTACTATTGAATTCAGTTTGCTACTATTTGAGCTGTCAGAGTGGGAGATGGAGCAGTCCTGGTTCAAATACCAAAGACTTTTGCTGTTATTATTAAATTTTAGTGGATTTTTGGAAAATATATTTCTTCATTTGTTCTATAACATAGGGCCATTTCCAGAGACTTTAAATGGTTGTTTTAAAACAGTCGTATTCACCAGTTTTGCTAGTTTGTTAGTTTGCAGAGCTCCTCAGGCTGTGCTGCAGAGCACAAAGAAGTTTGAACTTAAGGGGGCTCTCAAAAACAGTGGAGATTGTAGTGAACAAAATTGGAAGAATATTGGGATAAGAAATCGGTAGAATATTATCAGATATAGGCTAAATTGCAGGCAAGAAAATTTATAGGACAGAATCAGAAAAAAGAGACAGCTGCGAGAAACTTTTCTGGGCTTAGAACATATCTCAAATACTGACCTCAGAAACGATCCCTTCAAAGGAACTTGAGTTTGATTGGATTATTCTATAGAGCAGTTTATGCCCCAGGGCATTGTTAAAAACAATAGAGCCATCAGCCAGTTAATTGTAGAGTTATAGCTGGGTATGGTCAGGAAAAAAGATGGTCAAAGAGAGCCCTGCTAAATCCCATTGTCATCCCAAGATGACTAGGCTACCCAAGGCTTTGTCTCCCAGGGAGTAAATTCAGCAGTTTAGCATTGAAGAAGGGAAACAGATCTCACTAAATAATCCAGCCAGTCATCAAGAAAATAAGCAAAGAACTTTAACAGGTGCTAGAAAGGAGAAACAAGCACCCAGAGTTGCTACAAGATATTACCTAAAATGTCCACTTTCCAAAAAGAAAATTTTAAAGATATGATAACAAACAGGAAAGTATGATCTACACATTAGGAAAAATATAGGCAACAGAAACTGCCTGGGAGAGACGCAAATGTTAGATTTAAGAGACAAAAACTTTGAAGTAGCCATCATATATATGATCAAAGAACTAAAGAAAACCATAATTAAGGAAGTAAAGGAAGATGTGATGATAATGTTGAATCAAATAGAGAAAATTTCCATCAAATGGAAATTCTGTACTTAAAGCATACAATACCTAAAGTTAAAATTCACTAGTAGGAAGTTTGGCAACTCATTGTATAATATCAGTATAACGCTAATACTCTGACCAAACCAAGGCTTCAAGAGAAATCTACAGACCAATACCTGTTATTTATATAGACCCCCCCAATCCTCAGCAAAATTCTAGCAAATCTAATGCAGCAAATACAAAAATAATTATTTAACATAATAAGGTAGAATTTTTCCAGGTATGCAAGCTTAGTTTAACATCTGAAAATCAATTAATGTAATGCATCATTAAGTGACCAGTAGAGCACAAACAAAAACTGCAATTTCAATAGATGCAGAAAAAACATTTGATAAAATTCAGCATTCTTTCATGGTAAAAACGCTCAAGAATAAGAGGGAACTCCCTCATCTTGATAAAGAGTATCCCCCAAAAATCCACAGGTAAATCTTGTTTAAGGGTGGAAGACTGAATTCTTTCTCCCTAGAAATCAGAAAATCTATAGAGGTAGAAAGTAGATTAGTTAGCAGTAGATTTCTTAGGACTGGGGGGCATGGAAGGCTAGGGAGGTGTCCCAAAGGGTACATGTTTTCTTTTTGAGGTGATAACAAATGTTATAAAATTGACTGTGACAATGGTTGTACGTGTCTGGAATATACTAAAAACTATTGAATTGTTTACTTAAAATGGGCGAATTATATGAGAATTACAGCTCAATAAAACTGTTACCAAAAAACAAAGATAAGATCAGACCTACCTTTTATAGCAATGCATGTAAATAGAAACTCTCCATTACAGGAAAAGAGCTCTGAAAGTCACACTGCAAAATCTTGCTCTGTATAGAGAACTGTTTTATATAATGAACCTATCTAAGCAAAGCTGAAAGTTAAGGGATGTTGAGGGTCTACCAGATAATTGCAAACAAAAACAGAACATGTTCACAGTATTAATATTAGACAGTATTAAATTTAGTGGAAAAGCAATAAATGAAACAAATAGAATCACCATATAATAATAAAAGGTAAAATCCACAATAAAGATCCAGTAGCTATGAATACCTATATAAAAATAGTAATATCAAAATTCATAAATAAAAAATATTAAATATACATTAGAAGTAGGAGACTTTAATTTGCCATCTTTGGCCCCCCAAAAAAGAAATATACATATGGATATAGATGATCTGATTGAATTTTATACTTGGACATGGAATATTGCTGTCTTCAATGTCAATAGAATACCCACAAATAGACCACAAAAAAGATATCTATAATTTCCAAAAAAGTCAAAATTTATTCCTTTTGAATGCAAGATATTTCAATGCTAGATAATAATAGCAAAACAAGAAACAGAAGAAAACAACATTATGCTACTTGGAAACTTGAAAAAAGTCTCATAAGGAATTGTTGGGTCAAAGAGTAAGTCAAAATTGAAATGGATAAATAAATATGAATTAACAATAAAATATTATGTATCAAAATCTATGGAATATGACTAAAGCTCTTCTCAGTAAATTTCATAACTTAAATACTCAATACTAATCAAGAGAGTATAAAAACAAATGGCAAGGCATCCAAATCAAGAAGTTAGAAAAATAAAGCTAAAATAATTAATAACTATAATGCAGAGTTACAGATTTAATAAGTTTGATGAGGAGGAATAAGCAGGTATATTCGTAAGAAATAAAATGGGACCAAGAGAAGTACAGAAAAGAATTATGAGACTATTTAACATTAATCAGATGAACCTGAAATTCCTATAAAGTAGGTAATTTTTGAAAACAAACATAAAAATTGACCCCGAAAAAATTACAAAATTAAATAGACAAATTAATGCAGAGGACTCAGAGCTGCAATGGGATTCTTTTCTAGTATGCTATTAGATAATAAAATCAAACCAAAAAAGGGCACAAAAATATAAATTATTGAAGAATTTTCCTTTAAAAATACAAAGGAAAATCTTGGCAAATGGAATCCTGCAGCACATTTAAAGCATGATATGCTGTGGCTCAGTGGGCCTCAGGAAGAATTCAGGGATAGTTTACTTTGTGGCAATATAGGAACATATTAAATTAGTAGATTACAGGATAAAGGTAAAATAATTAGCTTTATAGATATTTGTCTTAGTTTAGGCTGCCATAAACATACTATAAACTGGATGGCTTTTAAGCAATAGAAATTTACTTTCTCACGGTTCTGGAGGCTAGAAGTCCAAGATAAAAATGCTACTATAGTCAGTTTCTGGGCCCTCATCCTGGCTTGTAGATAGCTACCTTCTCACTGTGTCCTCACATGGGGGAGAGGCAGCAAGTGAGTTCTCTGGTGTTTCTTTTTATAAAGCCATAGTCCCATCATGAGGACCCCACCCTCATGTCCTCATCTAAACCTTATTACCACCCAAAGGCCCATGAATTTCCAAATACTATCCAAATTTCCAAATACCATCACATTTAGGTTAGTGCTTCAACAAATGAATTTCAGGGAGAAATAATTCAGTCCATAGCAATGTTCAAAATGTATTTCATAAATTTAGCATACATTTTTATTAAAGACAATTAAATGAATTTATCTCAAAACAAAAGTGAGCATCACATTTAACGAGGAAACTAAGATAATTCCAGTTGTAGATAATAATAGAAATTGAATTTTCGATGTCACCACTATTTTTTTTAAAACCAACTAAGAAGAAAGAAAATTTACATACCTTGTATGTAATGCTTATATTTCAAGTTCACAATTTGATAAAGTTTCACAAATGTATACACCTGTGTAACCACAATGCCCCCAAAGTTTTGATTACTTCAAAAAGATTCTTTCTGCTTTTTATAATTGGTCATAAATTCTACTTAATTTTGTGATTGTTCCCTATTATTTCACATAGTTTTGGAGATTAACCCTAAACAATTAGAAAATAAATAATAAGTGTAAAATTTAGAAAGGAAGAGATAAAATAATCATTATTTATAGCTAATATAATTGTAAATCTGGAAATCAACTGAAAACCCATGAAGAATATTAAGATGGTTGGGTAAAAATATAATACACCAAAGTCAGTAGTGAAATAGGAATTTTCTTGGTCACTTTATCAGCGAGGACCTCCAGCCAGTGACACACCCTTGCCCCCCACCCCTTTGCTCAGCCCCAGGCCTGCCACTGGAGGCACCCCACCCACTCAGCCGCCTGAGCCCAGTCTGGCTTGCACACCAGCTCAGCCTGCAGCTGGGCCAGGTGCGCCCTATCCCACTGTATTATAGCTTGTAAATACGTTGGGAGGTTCCCAAGCTCTTGTCCTGCACTCAAAAAATGTGAAGATATGCTGACAGTTGAAGGGTGAGGATGGGTGGAGAAGAATTTTATTGAGCAACGGAACGTTCTCAGTGGGGAAGGACAAGGAGGAGGGGTTATGGGGGGGTGGTCCCCCACCCCCATATTTGGGTAGTTTTTTCCTTTTGCAGTGTTCTTGGGTCTGGGGCTTTTTATGGACTCAGAATTGGGAGTGCATGCTGATTGGTTTATGAGTATGCAAAAAAGGTTAAAGACACCACTCAAAGGTGGGCATCACAGTGCAGAAAACCAATTAGGAAAGGGTAGGCATATGTAAAATAGGTGAAGGGTGGGGATCAATCAGAGGAAAGTGCACCAAACAGGAAAACAGGTTCTCAATCTGGTCCAAGGATTTACCTTGTAGTTTGGCTTTCAGGTCAATTTTCCTTGCCACCAATCTCCAATCTTTTTCCTTTAATATCTCTGAAAAAATCTAGCTTTCAGGCTTTCAGGCTTTAAACTGTCTTCGGTTTGGAGGTGGAGCTTCACCAAGAACCCACCCCTTTCCGCCTAAGCATTTGACTGCCTTCTTTCACAGTCAGTAGCCTTCCTATATTCAAATAACAACTAACTGAGAAACCTTGCAACATATATTTCTTAACCCTTTAGAGGATCTATAAAATGAGTGATTCTTAAGTGTCTGTAGTTCTACTTTGGATTTTAATGTTCTGTTCTGTACTATTTGCTTTCCAGCTTCCAAAATGTTGCATCTTGTCCATTCTTCCTATACTTGTGGATTTATGCCCTTCCAAAATTTTACTCTTTCATTTGTGATATAGGAGGAAATGTAAATAGGTGTTTGTGTTCAATTTATCATCTTTACTTGGAAGTTTCCTAAGAAAGATTTCTAAGGGGATATGACTCTACTTATTTATCAATTATCATTTGAAAAAAATAAACTACCTCCCTAACTTAGGGGCTTACAACAACAGCCATTTATTTAGCTCATGAGTCTGTAGGTCAGCAGTTTAGGCTAGGCTCAGATGAGTGGTTTTTCTGGTTTTGATTGTGCTCCCTTATGTGGTTATCCTAGGATCACCTACATAAATTGGCTTCTGGGATTTGGCTGGCTGTTGGCTGAGGCATGCTTATACACGTAGCAGTAGCAGAGTTCCAGAAGAGTTCATGGAAGCACACAGACCTTCTAAGGCTTAGACTGGCAATGGACACATCACACTTTCACTGCATTCTGTTGGCCAAAGCAACTGGTCATAGGCCCAGTTAGATTCAAAAGGTGGGGAAATAGACTCCATCTCTTAATCAGAGGATTTGCAACATTATAGTCCTATTATAAGGGGTGTGGATTCAGGGAAGGATAAGTAATTGGAAACAATTTCCCAATTAGTCTATCATAGCAGGCATGCAATATCAGCCTCTTTCAATTTCCCTCCTCTGCCTGATTAGAACGAGGATGTGCCTGAAAATGTAGCAATTATGTTAGGACCATAAAGACAAAGCCCCATGATAAGAAGAATAGAGGAACACTGTGTTAGCCTGGAACTCTTTCTTTAGACTTTTTGTTGCGTGAGATCAATAAATCCGTATCTATTTAAGTCATTGTAGTAGATTTTATCATTGTTTGCCATTACATGCAAGCAACAAATATTTCTTCAGTCCATGGGGCAAAATATATTTTCTTATTGTCCTCCTGCTTCTCTGACCATTTCTTCCTTGACTTTAAGAGCTCTAATATGTCTACCTTTTAAATGTGTTTTTCACAAGGATTTTGTCCTCAGCCCACAGATATGTATATATCCACAAGGGTTTTGTCCTCATCCCACAGGGGTGTGTGTGTGTGTATGTGTGTGTATGTATATGTGTGTATGTGTGTGTGTGTGTGTATATATATATATATAAAATCACCAGGATCACCTGGAATGGTTTCAGTGCATGACCTGCATGGCCACATGTGGCAGCCATACTCCCTACATGCTTCCCTTTGTTATTTAATCTATTATGATGAGTTGAATTACCACCAAATAATTCACTATTCTTACATCAACAGGCAAGTCTAGTTATCTATCCTGCATTCAGGTGCATCTCTCAAGATAATTGTTGGACTTTACACCTGGATGCACCATATATATGCAGTCTCAACATATTTCAAAAGATCTTATCATCTTTTCTTCTAAATGGAGCCCTCTTCTGTTTCCCTAGTGGGCTATTGGTATTAATAATATCAACTGAATTCGAATACACCATTATTACCAATAGCCTGCTGGGGAAACAGAATTTCTCTGACTCTCTCGCCTTCAAATACCTAGTCTTGGTAATTTTACCACTAAAAGGTCTCCTAAATTTGTCTCCTCAGTTCTGTCTAGATGAACATTACTCTGTTTAGACCCTTATCATTTCTCATGTGAACTACCAAAAGAACTTGCTAATAACACTTGCTGCTTCCATTTATATCTCAGTCAAACCCATTCTCCACACAGCTGCCAGTGTGATCTATTTAAAATGCAAATGAGACCATGTCATCTCCCTGCTGAAAACCATTTAATGGCATTCCATCATCCATGTGATAAAGTTCAAGCTCCTTAATATAACACATAAGATCCTACATTATCTGTCTCCTGCAGACTCTTCCAGCTTAAACTTTAGTGACTCTCTGCTTTGAAATTCATGTTCTATCCACACCCAAATATTTGCCATTATTCTCATCTAGCATCCTTTCCTGCCCTATGTCTCCTGTTTTCTTTGTAATGACTTTTTTAGACACAGCTCAGGCATTACCTTCTCTAGGACATTTCCCTAAGCCCTTCTTTATCAGGCAGCATTTTAGCTGCAATCAACAAAAATCAAATGTGGCTTATGTAAGAAAAAAATTTATTTAATTAATGTTTGGTTTCTTATTGAGTTTCCAGGATTCTGAGAAAATCAGATTCAGGTCTATACAGTCAGGATCAATAGGTAAAAAGCACAGAACTGGTACATTAGGACAACATTGCTGCATAGTAAGGAACCAGAGGTTGGAGATGCCAAACTTTCTCACTACATTTTATATCACTTACCACTTCCCCCAATGGTATTAACCCAGTTACTGGATTTGTCTTCAAGTCCAGGACCTCTAGCTGTGTTTATAACTTCTCTAGGTTTGTAACAATCCCTACCTTAATATTTCATAAGCTATGGATCAGAGTGTAAAGCTAACCATTACTAACATACTCATAAAAATATGAAATTATAGGGCAAAGGAAAAGGAAAAATTATTTTATTTTTGAGTTTTAAAATCAGCTGATGTGTAACTTACATGTAATCAAATGAACACATTTTAAGGGAACACTTTAATGAGGTTTGACTAATAAGTACCTCAATCAGGAAACCATAGAACATATCCATTATCCCAGGAAGTTCCCCAAGACTCCTTTATTTATGGTCAACTCCCATGCCCTCCCTCAAGCAATCATTGATCTGATATTTATCTGATTAATCTTGCCTGTTCTAGAGCTTCCCATAAATGGTATCAGTTATTGTATACTCTTTTCGTGCTCGACTTCTTTGAATCAGCAGGTTTTGTAGATTCATTCTTGCTTTTGTCTGTTTCACTAGTTCATACATATTGCTGATTAGCATTCCTTTATATGAATATGCCTAATTTGTTTATCCACTCAACTTGCTAATGAATATTTAGATTTTTTTACTATTATGAATAAAACTTCTTTTTAATTACCTAGGAGTGGAATGCTAGATTATATGGTAAATGTATATTCAACTTTATAAGAAACTGTCAGACTATTTTTCAAGGCTGTTGGACTATATGGCACTCCTACCAACAATGTATGAGAGTTCCAGTTGCCCCAAATCCTCATAAACACTTGATATTGGTAATTTGTTTTGAACTCTAATCATTTTAGCCAGCATACAGTCGTATCTCCTTGTATTTTAAGTTTATATTGCATAACTAAATATATAGAACATCTTTTCATCCATTTATTTGTCATTTTTAAAATGTCTCCTTTTGTAAAACATCTTTTCACGTCTTTTGACCATTTAAAAATTTAATTTTATAGAATTTCTAAGAGTAAATACATATTTTTCCCAGCTCCTGCACTGATAGGATTACTCACCCCTTTTTTTTTTAACCTTTTTGCCTAACGACATGAAAAACTCAGAACAGTCTGGAGGAATATTGGTTTACTAGGTTAGATTTCCTTCCCTGGGTAGTAAGACCTCTAGAGCCCAAAGTCATAGGGAGAGAAAGGAGAAAAGAGAAAAGTTTTGTAAGCGGCTCATTAGGTATAATAATGAGACATGCAGCTTCACTGCATTTCCTCTTCTTAGCTCCTGGAACCACATTTCCTGACTATAGGAGAACAAATACCATATAGAACAGCATATCACCCTCACTAAGTGTGGTCTTCCAGTGACATTCTAAGTCTTCAATAGATTGTTCCATCATTTGCTAAAGCCAACTAACTTTAGGACATGAAATACATGGTATAACAGTGAATACATGGGCATCAGTTTCTTTCTCATTGTAAAATAAATTTTCTTGTTAGAAATCATGTTGTGTTGAGTCTCACATGGTGAATAAGATGATTAGTAAATTCACACACGGTGTTGCTAGCAGAATATTGGCAGGCAGAAAAAAGAAAAGCTTTGTAAGTGGCTCAACAATAAATGTTTATTCCAGAGGGGGATATCATTTTCCACCCCATGATGAAAACAGTCCAATGCAATCAACTTACTGCCAGCTGGCTGGCTGATCCCCGAGCCATGGCAGTCTATTAAAGACTAAGCATTAGTCATTGCTGCTGGCACAGTAAGGACCCAGCTATGGCGATGGCTGGCTGGGTCAGTCTTGGTGAAGTAAAGTGTTTATGCTGAGCCCAGGCTTAACCCTCATGCCTGTCACCATGGGTCCTTTGTTATTGAGCATACTGAACAAAGACTTGGGGAAACTGAAGAAGGAGGCTGACTGGCATCTTCAAGTCAGTGATTTCATCCACCTGACTACTGACAATTTCCACCAAAGCTGGGACCTTTTGTTGTGTATTCAATGTTGAACCCAATATGGGCCAATTTTGAAAGTTTTATTCATATAACTCATACCCAATTTTCCTTGCCACCAATCTCCAATCTTTTTCCTTTAATATCTCTGAAAAATCTAGCCAAGCCATAAGTCACTTCCCGTGAATCACTGTAGATGGATACTTCAGGCCATCTTTCTCTTCATGAATTAAATTCTACCCCCTGGGTGGGAGATAGAATCCTGGGAGGACTATCCTGCGGGAGTCTATATTCCAAAAACATATCATTCAGAGCATTTGCAAATGAGGCTTAAGTTTTCTTCTTCTCTCTTAAGGAATCATAAGACGTTCCCTGGAAGACTCGATTTGGGTGAGGAAGAGATTGCAGTGTGGTAGCAGCAGGCACACTAGGGATGTAATTCATCTGCTTATGGAACCTAATTGGGCCTTCAGGATGTTCTTGATCCCCTCTCTGTCTATAACATTTCCACTTGTTTGTGGGGTATTGTTGGACATGAACAATCTTATAATTTGATGAATCACATAAAATCCTGTACATTATGGGCAGCTCAGATTGTATGATGACCAAGTGTTTCATACTTATGCATTCAGTCTCTACTAGGGCTCAGAAGCAATCATGGTAGCTATTTCTGGAAAGGAATATAGTTATATAGAGAGAAGGCATACCCTAATTCAAGAGGAAACTCTGCTTTGATTTTTCAATTCTGGCTTGCCACAGACTTTATTTAACACATGAATCTTCTATAAAATATCTGCTAGGTCTTAAGCACCAAATATCCACCTGGATCAGTTGGAGACCCACTTCTTCCTCTGAGCCTGAGTCAAAGTTTTCAGGCTTTTGATTCCCTCGATAAGTAGGTTGGAACAGCACACACAACTATGTTGTTACTTTCAAAACTCAGAGAAACCATGTTGGTTACTTCCAACATGGCCAAATAGGAACAGCTCTGGTCTGCCTCTCCCAATGAGATTGATGCAGAAGACGGGTGATTTCTGTGTTTCCAACTGAGGTACCTGGTTCATCTCATTGGGACTGGTTGGACAGTGGATGCAGCCCACGGAGGGCAAGCTGAAGCAGGGCAGGGTGTCACCTTACCCAGGAAGCACAAGGGGTTGGAGGATTTCCCTTTCTGAGCCAAGGGAAGTCGTGACAGACTGTATCTGGAGAAACAGTACACTCTTGACCAAATACTGCACTATTCCCACAGTCTTAGCAACTGGCAGACCAGGAGATACCCTCCCTTGCCTGGCTCGGCAGGTCCCATGCCCATGGAGCCTTGCTTGCTGCTAGCGCAGAGGTCTGAGATCGACCTGTGATACTGCAGCTGGATGGGGGGAGGGGCGTCTGCCATTGCTGAGGCTCCATTAGCTCACAGTGTAAACAAAGAGGCCTGGAAGCACAAACTGGGTGGAGCCAACCCCAGCTTAGCAAGCCCTCCCGCCTCTATAGATTCCACCTCTGGGGGCAGGGCATAGTAGAACAAAAGGCAGCAGACAACTTCTGCAGACTTAAACATCCCTGTCTGACAGCTCTGAAGAGAGCAGTGGTTCTCTCAGCACAGCGTTCAAGCTCTGAGAACAGATAGACTGCCTCCTCAGTCTACAGATAGACTGGGTCTCTGACCCCCGTGTAGCCTGACTGGGAAACACTTCCCAGTAGGGGCCGACAGACACCTCAAACAGGCAGGTGCCCTTCTGGGATGAAGCTTCCAGAGGAAGGATCAGGCAGCAGTATTTGCTGTTCTGCAGCCTCCGCTGGTGATACCCAGGCAAACAGAGTCTGGAGTGGACCTCCAGCAAACTCCAACAGACCTGCAGCTGAGGGGTCTGACTGTTAGAAGGAAAACTAACAAACAGAAAGGAATAGCATCAACATCAACAAAAAGGACATCCACATCAAAACCCCATCTGTAGGTCACGAACATCAAAGACCAAAGGTAGATAAAAACACAAAGGGAGAAACCAGAGCAGAAAAGCTGAAAATTCCAAAATAACAGAGTGCCTCTTCTCCTCCAAAGGATCACAGCTCCTTGCCAGCAAGGGAACAAAACTGGATGGAGAATGAGTTTGACAAGTTGACAGAAGTAGGCTTCAGAAGGTTGGTAATAACAAACTTCTCCAAGCTAAAGGAACATGTTCTAACCCATCACAAGGAAGCTAAAAACCTAGAAAAAAAGGTTAAACAAATGGCTAACTAGAACAAACAGTGTAGAGGAGACCTTAAATGACCTGATGGAGCTGAAAACCATGGCACAAGAACTTTGTGACACATGCACAAGCTTCGATAGCCGATTCGATCAAGTAGAAGAAATGATATCAATGATTGAAGATCAAATTAATGAAATAAAGTGAGAAGAGAAGATTAGAAAAAAAAGAGTGAAAAGAAACAAAGCCTCCAAGAAATATGAGACTATGTGAAAAGACAAAATATACATATGATTGGTGTACTGGAAAGCAATGGGGAGAATGGAACCAAGTTAGAAAACACTCTTCAGGATATCGTCCAGGAGAATTTTCCTAACCTAGCAAGACAGGCCAACATTCAAATTCAGGAAACACAGAGAACGCCACAAATATACTCCTCAAGAAGAGCAACCCCAAGACACATAATTGTCAGATTCGCCAAAATTGAAATGAAGGAAAAATGTTAAGGGCAGCTGGAGAGAAAGGTCGGGTTATCCACAAAGGGAAACCCATCAGACTAGCAGCTGATCTCTCTGCAGAAACCCTACAAGCCAGGAGAGAGTGGAGGCCAATATTCAGCATTCTTAAAGAAAAGAATTTTCAACCCAGAATTTTATATCCAGCCAAACTAAGCTTCATAAGTGAAGGAGAAATAAAATCCTTTACAGACAAGCAAATGCTGAGACATTTTGTCACCACCAGGCCTGCCTTACAAGAGCTCCTGAAGGAAGCACTAAACACAGAAAGGAGCAACCAGTACCACCAACTGCAAAAGCATGCCAAGTGGTAAAGACCATGAATGCTATGAAGAAACTGCATCAATTAATGGGCAAAATAACCAGCTAGCATCATAATGACAGGATCAAATTCAAACATAACAATTTAACCTTAAATGTAAATGGGCAAAAAGCCCCAATTAAAAGACACAGACTGGCAAATTGGATAAAGAGTCAAGACCCATCAGTGTGCTTATTCAGGAGACCCATCTCATGTGCAAAGATGCACATAGGCTCAAAATAAAGGGATGGAGGAAGATAAACCAAGCAAACAGAAAGCTAAAAAAATCAGGGGTTGCAATCCTAGTCTCTGATAAAACAGACTTTAAACCAACAAAGATCAAAAGAGACAAAGAAGGCCACTACATAATGGTAAAGGGATCAATTCAACAAGAAGGGCGAACTATCCTAAATATATGTGCACCCAATACAGGCGCACCCAGATTCATGAAGCAAGTCCTTAGAGACCTACAAAGAGACTTAGACTCCCACAAAGTAATAATAGGAGACTTTAACAACCCACTGTCAATATTAGACATATCAACGAGACAGAAGGTTAACAAGGATATCCAGGACTTGAACTCAGCTCTGGACCAAGCAGACCTAATAGACAATTACAGAACTCTCCACCCCAAATCAACAGAATATATATTCTTCTCAGCACCACATGGCACTTATTCTAAAATTGACCACATAATTGGCAGTAAAACACTCCTCAGCAAATGTGAAAAAACAGAAATCACAACAACCTGCCTCTCAGACCACAGTGCAATCAAATTAGACCTCAGGAATAATAAACTCACTCAAAACCACACAACTACATGGACACTGAACAACCTGCTCTTGAATGACTACTGCATAAATAGTGAAATCAAGGCAGAAATAAACTTGTTCTTTGAAACCAGTGAGAACAAAGATACAACATACCAGAATCTCTGGGAAACATTTAAAGCAGTGTGTAGAGGGAAATTGATAGCATTAAATGCCCACAAGAGAAAGCAGGAAAGATCTAAAATTGACACCTTAACATCACAATTAAAAGAACTAGAGAAGCAAGAGCAAATTCAAAAGCTAGCAGAAGACAAGAAATAACTAAGATCAGAGCAGAACTGAAGGAGATAGAGACAGAAAAAAACCTTCAAAAAATCAATGAATGTAGGAGCTGTTTTTCTGAAAAGATCAACAAAATAGACCACTAGCAAGATTAATAAAGAAGAAAAGAGGAAACAAATAGATGCAATAAAAACTGATAAAGGGGATATCACCACCAATTCCACAGAAATACAAACTACCATCAGAGAATACTATAAACACCTCTACGCAAATAAACTAGAAAATCTAGAATAAATGGATAAATTCCTTGACACATATACCCTCCCAAGACTAAACCAAGAAGAAGTTGAATCTCTGAATAGGCCAATAACAGGTTCTGAAATTGAGGCAGTAATTAATAGCCTACCAGCCAAAAAAAGTCCAGGACCAGACAGATTCACAGCCGAATTCTACCAGAGGTACAAAGAGGAGCTGATACCATTCCTTCTAAAACTATTTCAATCAATAGAAAAAGAGGGGATCCTCCCTAACTCATTTTATGAGGCTAGCATCATCCTGATACCAAAGCCTGGTAGAGAAACAACAAAAAAAGAGAATTTTAGGCCAATATCACTGATGAACATTGATGCAGAAATCCTCAGTAAAATACTAGCAAACCAAATCCAGTAGCACATCAAAAAGCTTATCCACCATGATCAAGTTGGCTTCATCCCTGGGATGCAAGGCTGGTTCAACATATGCAAATCAATAAATGTAATCCACCACATAAATGGAACCAATGACAAAAACCACATGATTATCTCAATAGATGCAGAAAAGGCCTTTTCTCAATAAACTGGGTATTGATGGAACGTATCTCAAAATAATAAGAGCTATTTATGACAAACCCACAGCCAATATCATACTCAATGGGCAAAAGCTGGAAGCATTTCCTTTGAAAACTGGCACAAGACAAGGATGCCCTCTCTCACCACTCCTATTCAACATAGTGTTGGAAGTTTTGGCTAGGGCAATCAGGCAAGAGAAAGAAATAAAGGGTATTCAATTAGAAAAAGAGGAAGTTAAATTGTCTCTGTTTGTAGATGACATGATTGTATATTTAGAAAACCCCATCATCTCAGCCTAAAATCTCCTTAAGCTGATAAGCAACTTCAGCAAAGTCTCAGAATACAAAATCAATGTGGAAAAATCACAATCATTCCTACACACCAATAATAGACAAACAGCCAAATCATGAGTGAATTCCCATTCACAATTACTACAAAGAGAATAAAATACCTAGGAATCCAATTTACAAGGGATGTGAAGGACCTCTTAAAGGAGAACTAGAAAACACTTCTCAATGAAATAAAAGAGGAAACAAACAAATGGAAGAACATTCCAAGCTCGTGGATAGGAAGAATCAATATTGTGAAAATGGCCATACTGCCCAAAGTAATTTATAGATTCAATGCTATCCCATCAAACTACCACTGACTTTCTTCACAGAATTGGGAAAAACTACTTTAAAGTTCTTATGGAACCAAAAAAGAGCCCACATTGCCAAGACAATCCTAAGCAAAAAGAACAAAGCTGGAGGCATCTTGCTACCTGACTTCAAACTACACTAGAAAGCTACAGTGACCAAAACAGCATGGTACTGGTACCAAAACAGAAATATAGACCAATGGAACAGAACAGAAACCTCAGAAATAACACCACACATCTACAACCTTCTGATCTTCAACAAACCTGACAAAAACAAGCAACAGGGAAAGGATTCTCTATTTAATAAATGGTGTTGGGAAAACTGGCTAGCCATATGTAGAAAGCTGAAACTGGATCCCTTTTTTACACCTTATACAAAAGTTAACTCAAGATGGATTAAAGACTTAAATGTAAGACCTAACACCATAAAAATCCTAGAAGAAAACCTAGGCAACACCATTCGGGACATAAGCATGGGCAAAGATTTCATGACTAAAACACCAAAATCAATGGCAACAAAAGCCAAAATAGACAAACGAGATCTAATTAAACTAAAGAGCTTCTGCACAGCAAAAGAAACTATCATCAGAGTGAAGAGGCAACCTACAGGATGGGAGAACATTTTTGCAATCTATCCATCTGACAAAGGGCTAATACCCAAAATCTACAGAGAAGTTAAACAAATTTACAAGAAAAAAACAACCCCATCAAAAAGTGGGCAAAGGATATAACAGACAGTTGTCAAAAGAAGACATTTATGCAGCCAACAGACATATGCAAAAATGCACATCATCACTGGTCATCAGAGAAATGCAAATCAAAACCTCAATGAGATACTATCTCACACCAGTTAGAATGGTGATCATTAAAAAGTCAGGAAACAACAGATGCTGGAGAGGATGTGGAGAAATAGGAATGCTTTTACACTGTTGGTGGGAGGGTAAATTAGTTAACCATTGTGGAAGACAGTTTGGAGTTTCCTCAAGGATCTAGAACTAGAAATACCATTTGTCCCAGCAATCCCATTACTAGGCATATACTCAGAGGAATATAAATCATTCTATGATAAAGACACATGCACACATATATTTATTGTGGCTCTATTCACAATAGCAAAGACTTGGAAGCAATCCAAATGTTCATCAATGATAGACTGGATTAAGAAAATGTGGCACATATACACCATGGTATACTATGCAGCCATGAAACATGATGAGTTCATGTCCTTTGCAAGGGACATGGATGAAGCTGGAAACCATCATTCTCAGCAAACTATCGCAAGGACAGAAAACCAAACACTGCATGTTCTCACTCATAGGTGGGAATTGAACAATGAGAACACATGGACACAGGAAGGGGAACATCACACACCAGGGTCTGTTGTGGGGTGGGGGGAGGGGGGAGGGATAGCATTAGGAGATATACCTAATGTTAAATGACCAGTTAATGGGTGCAGCACACCAACATGGCACATGTATACATATGTAACAAACCTGCACGTTGTACACATGTACCCTAAAACTTAAAGTATAATTAAAAAAAGAAAAAAATGTGCAAGTGACGAACAAACATGAAACATGATCATCATCACTAATCATAGGAGAAATGCAAATGAAAACTACAGTGAGATGCCATCTCACATTTGTTTGAATGACCATGTTTTAAAATTCAAAATATAACATATCCTGGTGATGCTGCAGTGAAAAGGAAATGCCTATACACTGTTTGTCGGAATGTAAATTAGTTCAGCCACTGTGGGAAGTAGATTGGAGATTTTGTGAAGAAATTAAAACAGAATTACTGTTTGACCCAGAAATGTCATTACTGGGTCTATGTCCAAAAGAAAATTGTTCTAACAAAAACACATGCACTTTTATGATTATTGCAGAACTATTCACAATAGCAAGGATATGGAATCAACCTAGGTGCCCTTCAAGAGTGGATTGGAAAAAGAAAATGTGGTACATATATACCATGGAATACTACACAGCCATAAAAAGAACAAAATCATGTCCTTTGCAGCAACATGGCGGCAGCTAGAGGCCTTTATCTTAAGCAAATTAACACAGGAACAGAAAACCAAATACCGCATGTTCTTACTTAAAAGTGGGAGCTAAACAGTGGGTACTCATGGACATAAAGATGGCGACAATAGACACTGGGGACTAGAAGGTGGAGAGAAGGGGCCAAGGGTTGAAAAACTATTGGGTACTATGCTCAGTACCTGTATGATGGAATCCATCATACCCCAAACATCAGCATCACACAGTATACCCAGGTAACAAACCTTCATATGTACCCCTTGAATCTGAAATAAAATTTCAAATTATAATAACCAGACAAACAAAAAACAAATAAATAAAGCATACTCAAAATGACAAAAAAAGGTATCTGTGGACTAAATAGAGGTATAGATCTGAAGAATTAATGTAACTCTCAAGCTAGATACAGAATATACTCCTGTCCCTTCCAGATTAAAGCAATGTGCTTCTGGGTGTGCTCTCCTTTTTGAGATACAGCAATAAGTGCTTTATATCTGTGATTCTTAAATTTTAAACATATATTAGACTCATCCAGAGAGCTCATTAAAGCACAGGCTACTAGACAACAGCCCCAGAGTGTCTGATTCAGTATGTTTGGGTTAAATGGAGATATGATAGGAATCATTACCCTTAAATATTTCAGACCATTGGACAGTAGCATTAATTCGTTTGTTCTCCCAGGGACGTAGTATTAGTTTTTGTTTATAATTTTGCCATGGATCAAGGAGCTGATATGGTAATTTTGCCAATTACTGAGTAAACTGCTTCCTGAGTAAATACTCAAGAACTAGGCAAATAGATTCACACTATAGTATAAATCCTGGACAAACCTTAAGCATTTATCACTTACCTAACTATTGAAGCAGAGTGGCATCTGGGTTCCCAGGAATCAAGCAATTAGTTCAAAATCAGAGTTCAGAAAGTCTTAAAATATCTGTGTATTTTTTTCCAACGTACAGATACCTTGATACATTGTACAGGGTATTTTTTTCTAATGTATAGATGCCCTGGTACCTTTAGAAAAGGACAGAGAGGAAATTATGATGCCCACTTGGGCCATAGGTCCTTTAAGGAAGGAAAGAGACTGTGTCATACAACAAACTTGTGTTATTACCTCAAGTATACTAGACTTCCACTTAGACAAAGAACTCTGGATGTGTGAATTAACACGGATCTGAGATTTTAATAAGCATATTTCACTTTTATCATGGTTCCAGTCAGACTTCTGTTGGTCAGCTGTAGAGGGTTTTTTGTAAAAAAAATAAATAAATAAAAAAATTAAATTTATATATATATATATATATGTAATTATGCAGGTACCTTAGACTGACCATCTAGTTTAGTCCTAATGGCTTTGTAATTAATTAAGCACTACCAGAGATCTGTGTTGATTGGATGATTTGGTTATCAACCCCAGCCCTGGGGTCTATTGTAATAACCATTTCAATCTTGTCTTGATTGGGTAAGTGCTACTACTTGGCCTCCCTCTACTCAGGATCCCACCATCTCCATTGAAATTATACAGCCTGTTTCAATGATGGCATCTCTTACCCACATCCATATCAACAGGAAACAGCTATTAAAGTTCTTTTTGAAAATGCTGGTGCTCCCTTCACCAAAGTATTTCTCTATGCAACTGTGAAGTGAGCATTTTCTGACACTCTTGTGTGGAAGATTGAGGGGGTGGTTCTAGTTAAGGGATAAATCTCACTTATCCTACACACCTGTCTTTGTAAGTTATTGGATTTCTTTCTTGATATTTCAACCTTGTCAGCTCATTAGTGTCAGGTGGGGAGTTAAAAATCCTGTTGTACAAGTTGTACCTCTATCCAAGACTTTCTAGAAGTGGGATCCAAGCATAAGTATTTTTCAAAATTCCCCAGATAATTCCACATTGCAATTACAAAACCGATGTATAGAATCTCAGCTTCATTTTATGTAGGTCATATTGAGTCTGGATTTCAGCATTCAAATGACCAAACAATTTAAACCTATTCCAACTGCTCAAGCAGGTACATTAAATTCAGACTATATGGTAAGTGCACCCATACTGATAAAATCCACCTCATCTGAAATTAAGTCTTCCTTTCTGTTCTAATACCCTTATAATTATTGCCACCTATGCATATTTCCCAGGTTCTTTTCATTGAAGTATAATACACATACAGAGTAAAATGCAAAAATTTTGAGGCTACAGCACCATGAATTTTGCAAAGTGAACACATTATTGTAACCATTACATTAACCAGAACGTTAATACCACATAGAAACTCCTCTGTGGCCCCTCATAATTGTTACACCTTCTACAAAATTAACCACTATTTTTTAACTGTCATTGCTATAGTATAGGTTTTCCTGTTTTTGAACTGTAAATGATAGAAATCATAGAGTATACGTTCTCTCATATCTGGCTTCTTTTGATTAACAGCATGTCTATGAGATTTATCCACATTGTTGCATAGCGTAGTAATTGGTTTTTTCATGCTGAATAGTACTTCATTTTTTAAAAATTCACATTTTATTTACTAATTTTATTTTTATGCCGTTTGTTTCCAGTTTTTGAATATTAGAATGTTGCTATTGTGAATATTAAACAGAAATGCATACATATAATGGCATTACATTTAATGGCAAAAACAACAATCACTTTTACACCAGCCATGTATATACATATATATCTTTTGGTACACACATATGTATGTGCACTCTATGTATGCATTTCTGTTGTATTCTAAGCCTTTAATTTTACTCATTCTGATGGATGCATTACAATATCTCATTGTGGCTTTAATTTTTATTTATCTGGTGATAATTAGTACTTTTCATTTGTTTAAAGAATATTTATATGTCCACCTTTATAAAGTTTCTGTTTGAGTATTTTGCCTGATTCTCTATAATTGCCTTTTTTTCTTATTTATGATTATGAGTTTATCTTTTTTGAAATATATTTTGTCAAATATGTGTACAGAAAATACCTTTTCCCACTCTATTACTTGCTTTGTTGATTCTTTTAATTGTGTCTTTCGCTGAATAGAGATTCTTAATTTTAGCAAGGTTCAAATTATCAAGTTTTTAATCTTTAAGTTAATGCTGTTTTATCTACTTTAAGAAATTTTTGTCAATCCCAATTTTATAAAGATCTCCACCAATGTTATCTTTTAGCAGTTTTATTTTTTGGCTTCCTCATTTAGGCATGAAATTTATTTTTGTACAGAGTAACATTTAAATTATTTTTAAATAAATAAGCAATTGACCCAACAGAATTTATTGAAATGACCGTTATTTTCCCACTCTGCTACAGTGGCTTTTTTGTCACAGAGCGAGTAAATATGTATATGTGGATCTCTTTTTATTCTCTCTGTTCCATTCTGCTGGTCTCTTTTTTTTTGTTTTTGCACCAATATTACATGGTCTAAATTACTACGTGTTTATACAGTAATAAGTTTTGATATCAGGTAATACGTCATCCAACTTTGTTGTTGGATATTCTTAGCTGTTCTTGATAGTCTGATTCCCATTTAAATTTTCATAACAGTTTATCAGTTTCAGCAACAACAAAAGACCTGCTGGGACTTTCATTGGAATTTCATTAACTCTTTGGATCAATATAGAGACAATAGTTATTTTTAAAATATTGAGTGTTACTATCCAAGTATATGCTGTATATTTTTATTCACTGAAGTCACTTAAAATTTGAGAATGTTTTCTATTTTTCTGTGGAGAAGCTATGTATATTTTTATTAAAAATTTTCTTAGACTAAGTTATATTTATACAAAATTTTTATTTTCTGATTTTTTGTTGTAAGTGTTTAGAAATGCAATTGATTTTATACATTGACATTTTTCTCAATGGTGTCACAAATTTACTTATTAATAGTTTAGAAATTATTTTGTATGTTATATGTACATAATCTTGTTATATATAAAACCTATCACTCTTCATTTCTTTATTTTTAAACTCCATGCCTTTTATTTCTTGCCTTATTGCACCATGCAATGCAATAAATTATTGAATAGGAGTAGTAATAGTGCACATCTTTACCTCATTTATGATCTAGGGAAGAATGTTTTTAATATTTTGTCTTTAACTTAAATATAAAGCGTAAAACTATAAAAACCCTGGAAGACAACCTAGGCAATATCATTTAGGACATAGGCATAGACAAAGATTTTATAACAAAGATGCCAAAGGTAATTGCAACAAAAGCAAAAACTGACAGATCTAATTAAACTAAAGGGCTTCTGCACAGCAAAAGAAACGATCAACAGAGGAAACAGACAACCTACAGAATAGGAGAAAAACTTTGCAAACTATGCATCCAACAAAGGTCTAATATCCAGCATCTATAAACAAATTTACAACGAGAAAACAACCTCATAAAAAAACGGGCAAAGGACATGAACAGACACTTTTCAAGAGAAGACATACATGCTGCCGACAATCATATGAAAAAAAGCTCAACATTACTGATCATTAGAGAAATGCAAATCAAAATGACAATGAGATATCGTCTACCACCAGTCAGAATGGCTATTATTAATAAGTCAAAAAATAACAGAGGCCAGGCGCGATGGCTCATGCCTGTAATCCCAGCACTTTGGGAGGCCAAGGTGGGCAGATCACAAGGTCAAGAGATCGAGACCATCCTGGCCAACATGGTGAAACTCCGTCTCTACTAAAAATACAAAAATTAGCTGGGTGTGGTGGCACACGCCTGTAGTCCGAGCTATTCAGGAGGCTGAGGCAGAAGAATTGCTTGAACCCAGGAGGCGGAGGTTGCAGTGAGCTGAGATTGCACCACTGCACTCCAGGCTGGTGACAGACGGAGACTCTAAAATAAAATAAAATAAAATAACACAAAATAAAGTAGATGATGGCAATGCTTATACACTGTTGGTAGGAGTGTAAATTAGTTCAGCCATTGTGGAAGACAGTGTGGTGATTCCTCAAAGACCTAAAGACAGAAATACCATTAGACCCAGCAATCCCATTACTGGGTATATACCCAAAAGAATGTAAATTATTCTATTGTAAAGACACATGCAGGCATATGTTCATTGCAGCACTATTCACAATAGCAAAGATGTGGGATCAACCTAAATGCCCTTCAATAATAGGCTGGATAACTGTGATAATTTTAAGTGTCACCTTGACTAAATTAAGGAATACCTAGAGAAATGGTAAAGCATTACTTCTGGGTGAGTCTGTGAGGGTGTTTCCAGAAGAGATTGTCATGTGGTCAATGGACTGAGTAGGGAAGATCCACCCCCTATGTGGGCAAGCACCATCTAATCAGCTAGGAGCCCAGATTAAACAAAAAAGGAGAGAAAGGATTTCTCTCTCTCTCTCTCTGTCTCCTGGGGCTGGGATGCTCTCCTCATCCTGCCCTTGGACATCAGAACTTCAGGTTCTCCAGTTTTGGTACTCCAGGACTTACATCAGTAGACCCCTGGGTTCTAAGGCCTTTGGTCTCAGATTGACAATGATACCATCAACTTACCTGGTTCTGAGGATTTCTAACTTGAACTGAACCACACTATGGCCATCCCAGGATCTCCAGCTTACAAATGGCATATCATGGGACTGACCATTCATAATCATATGAGCCAATTTCCTTAATAAATTCCATATCTATCTATCAATTATCTATCTATCCATCATCCTATTGGTTCTGTCTCTCTGGAGAACCCTGACTAATGAATCAACTTAAGGGTCATGAGGTCATTAAATATTTGTCTTATTGGATTAGAATCCCATGGCTAAAAACAAGAATGGGTCTCCAAGTGGGAGCTACCAATAGACAGTGAAGGAATTTGAAGAGTTCCCAGCCTCTTCATGACGAAGACAAATCTCTTTGAAGCGTCAATGTCACTGATTGGGGCATAGAGGTGAGGAGACATGAGTTAAGTGCAGGGACACAGTACTGACACCAGCAAGAGGAGTGTGCACAGAAGCTGAACAAGCTGGTTTCTCCCCCACCAGGAGTCCTAGTGAACTAAGAGATGAGCCTTAGAAACTACTTGGTCAAGCTTAGAAAAATTCCTAGCAATAGTGATTTAAATGCTTCATTATCCCTGGATAAAGACACTTGTGGCTCCTTAACAGCAATACTATCAAGGGTGACTGTGGTTTATTGAGAATTTAGTGTGTCAGTCTCAGCAACCACCCTTCGTTTGCTTTAATGGTTTTATATTCACATAAAAACTTTGAGGTAGGTACAGTTGGTGTATTTCCATTATTTTATGGATGAATAAAAAGAAGCCCACAGAGCTGGAAGAACTTACCTCTGTTCTATAGCTGGTAAGTGTGGGGCAGGACTAAACACAGACATGTCCAAATTCAGACCTCAGGTTCCCCACCATCGTGCTGAATTGCCTTCCTAAACTGAGAGAAAAATGTGATTCAGGACAAGAAAGTTTGTATGGGGAGAGAGTTGAGGAGAAAATCATGGAATCAGAGACTCATGGGCATTTTATGAGAACAAATATCAGAATATTTAAACACTTGTATATTTTGCAAAGTACTACCCCAGTAGTGAAATGGGCCCATGAGAGAGAACAGCACCGCAAGCATAAACTTTACCTGTCAAGCTGTAGTCAGGTTTGCCTCTATCTCATGTAAAAATTCCAGTATGTAAAATCCAGCTTCATTACCATCCTGCCTGATCCTTGTTTCAGCAGGAGTCAGTCTGACTCCCTTTATTCTGCTTGTCTTTGCTGTAGCTGTTACATTAGAAGGATCCCCTGTGGCCTTCCCTGTGGTGTTCATTTAATCAGCCCCAGCCACCTCTGTCTTCTGCCTCAGTGGAACTGCATCTCATTCTGTGCACATTCAATCCATGAGCCTGGAGCAAGTCCAGGGGAGGCTTTGGTAGTTGGTTTTGAGATAGGATACTTTTAATTTGTCTTAATTAGGTATCAGAGAAAAATCTACAAAATTATCAAAATGCTTCTTAAAACAATACCTTGTGGGCTTTGGGGTTGTAAGTATTTTTTTTTCTTATGGGTATTTCAGTGGTATCTTTATAGTCACAACTATGAGAAATTTTGACTCCAGGATTCATTGTGGAAAGATCTGTAAGATGAGAAGGCTACATCTGTCTGCTGTACTTTTGATATGATGCATTTAAAATAAAATATCACTCTCCAGAACAATGTATGATCATGAAAATGAGCTAGTGCTAAGGGACTTGTATTATAAATCTTTTCTTGAGATGGAATTTTGGCAAGCTGCTCCATTTTTCCCATAAAGGAAGAAAACTGTAATAATTTGGCATCCTTACAGCAAGGTATGTTTGTGCCTGAGTTGGATTAATTAGGAACAAGGGATAAAGGGCAATACCCATTATAGAAAGAACAACTCAGAGATGTAGCCCATGGTCGAGAATATTTCCAAGGATTGTCTAGATGCTCTACGACTGTCCTCAGTGTGGCAGGAGGATCGCAGTCCATAAAGTAAAAAAAAAAAAAAAAAAAAAAAACTGTTCTGCAACTAGCTGTGGTATACTCCATATTGTCTCTCCTTTTAATTTTCTAGTCTAGTTATCCAGTTTTCCAGTTTGAAGATCTTATTCATTGGCCCTCTAGTTGTTGGACCTGGCTCATATAGTGAAACATGGGTTGGTCCCACATGCAGCAACGGTACCACTTATCAAAGTTCAGCCTACAATCAAGCAACTACGAGAATATTGGCTTCCATAAGGATGAAATCCTGTGCACTTCTGAGTCAGTGTGTGGCTAAACTCGACCTTCTTGCCCAAGATTCATCCTTATTTAATAAGCCCAACTCTCCAGCTGAGTGCATGCCATGATGTATACATTGAGATACTGGGCAAACTTGTCAACTGAGCATGGTACAACTATCAACATGCCACAAACTCACCTGACCCAAAGAGACATCACTGATAGCAACTCATGTCTGGGCCATTTTGCACAAGCTCATGCATGCTTTCTCTTGTTTGAGTAGCTTCTTCACATAGAGTCCTTCCAAAAAACTGAGTTTTGTAGATACAAATTCAGAGTAGTGAACTGCTCTAATTATTCCATGGGTAGACTTATTCAAGAAGGAGTAACACTTTAGTGAGACTTCAGTGATGGACAAAGCTTTCAGAAAGCTGAAGCAGCTTTTTACATCTGTAGTGATATTGACCTGTCATAATTTTTAAAGGCTGTTCATGGTAGAGAAAAATATCTCTAGTGTTGTATGGAGATTTTTTTCCCCCGAATTGTTGGGCCTTCCTACCCTGCATCTTTTTCTACCATATCGGGATTGGGCCCTCCTACCTTGAATCTTTTTCTAGCATAAACTAATTCAGAGGCTTCAAACCTAAATGTTGTTATACTTGATTCGATTCCTTGTGAAGATTTGCGCCTCAGGATGCTGTCAGTGGTGGATACAGCAGCAGTTTTGTTTAAATATGGGTCTCCAAGAGTGCCTCCCATGGGAAGACAGGGATACTACACTATGTCCTGTCAAGAAAGCAGGAGTTCCATGGGGTCCTGGAGCCTACTCCACTTAAGAAGTTTTCAACCTTAGGAAGAGTCTGTGTTTGTGATAGTTGATCTAATTGTCCCTGAGCCCACCCACCTTTCCCCGCCATATCTCAGGCATTCTTAACTGGGAAGCTTAAAAAAATTACCAGTGCCCCTCGAGATTCTGATTTAATTGGTCTACCATAGGCCCTGGCACCGCTATTTATAAAAAAATTCCCAGGTGATTGTTTTCTATCAAGATATAATTTATGTGCAACAAAATTTACACTTTTTAGTGTACAATTTTGTGGGTTTTAATGAAGATATATTCATGTAACTACCACCACAATCAAGATGTAAATTACTTGCATCACTCCAAAAAATTCCCCCATGCTATTTTGTAGTCAGTGCTTCCCACCATTCTCAGCTTCTGTTAACCAGTGAACTGTTGTCTGTCCCTCAAGTTTTACCTTTTCTGGAATGTCTTATAAATGAACTATGCGAACTTTGACTTTTTTTTTCACTAGCATAATGCATTTGAGATTCGTTTGTGTTATTGTATATATTAGTAGTTGTTCCTGATACAAGTTTGAATGTTTGTCTTCTCCAAATCCACGTTGAAATGTGATCCCCAATATTGGAGGCAGAGCCTACTAGGAGGTGTTTGGGTCATGGGAACAGATCCCTCATGAATGTCTTGGTGCCCTCCCTACAATAATGAGTGAGTTCTTGCTCTACTAGTTACCACAACATCTGATTGTTAAAAAGTCTGGCACCTCCCTCCACCCTCTCTCTCTCTTGTTCCCTCTCTCACCATGTGACATGCCTCTTTCTATTATGAATACAAGTTTCCTGAGGCCTCACTGGAAGCCAAGCAGATGTTGGTGCCATACATCTTGTACAGCCTGCAGAATTGTGAGCCAAATAAACCTCTTTTCTCCATAAATTACCCAGTCTCAGGTATTCCATTATAGCAATGCAAAGCAGAGTAATACAATTCCTTTTTATTATTGGGTTTTATTGTCTGTTGTGTGGATGTACCATGGTTTGTTTATTTGTTCCACAACTGAGGGATATTTTTTTTTCTCCCAGTTTCCAGCAACTACAAATAAAGCCTCTATAAATGTTCATATATAGATTTTCATGTGAACATTCCCAGATATTTTTATGTTCACCAAGACTGAGAATGAATACTCTTATCAAATGCTCACTTCAGCTTTGAAATCTTCTTTAATTACAGTCCTTCCAAGTTTCACATCCTAGTTGATCCACTTTTTTCTTTGCTTCGCTTTTCTCTATGTCCTCCTTCTTTCAATTTTGATGCTTATTTTGATGGTACTTAAGTAAAACAACGACTTTGCTTGATTCTAGGATTGCTAGTAAGCAGTCTAGTTAGTTTGGATTTGGATTTCTATTCCAATGTAGAAGGAAGGAGTCCCTTTCTCTTTCTCCATTTACCTTATAGTTCTTCAGAAAATGGAGTTATGAATCTAATTGTGTGAGTTGCTAAGATGCTGTCTGGGTTGCACCATTCTCTTCTCCTTTATCAAACTGTATGTTAGAAGTAATGTCAAAATGACTTAGGAATCTAGGGCTCATCAGATCAAACTGTGCAATGTCAGATCCTAGTCATGTTTTCTTGGCTAGGGAGCTCCTGGAAAGCTCATAGTAATTTCAGAACATCCCAAATAAATCTCTCAAGACTGGGAATGATCTTAAAGTTCAGGTTGTTGCTACAATCTGAGATGTCTAAGGATGGGATTCTCAGATGACAAATGAAAGAGACAGAGAGAGAGAGAATTCATATGAATGGGAATATGTATATATTTGCAGGCTTCTCCCTGGCTCTCTTTCCTCCCAAACTGACTACTAAACACATCCCACAAACATACAAAGGTTAAGCATCTCTGTAAATCTGAATCTTTTTTCCAATTGATCTTACCCATCCTTCCATGTGACTAATCACTATCCAATCAGCATTTGGTAGACCATCATTAAACAGACATCTGGTTGACCTTGCTCATTATAGTGACTGTGTCTAAAATCCTGAATTCAAAGGTAGTTATTACACCAACTGGCTTGCTAGGCCTGGGAAAGACCATTCTTAAAGACTAACTGCCATTAGAAGGGCAATGATATGAAATAATAGTCCTACTTCCAATGTGCCACTTCGTTTCATTATTATTATTATTATTATTTAATGAATGAAAGCAAAAGAGCAATAGCATAAATGACTTTAGTCCTTGTTGGAAAACAAACAAAAGAATAGAAACTGAGAAATTTAATGAGCCAGCAACTTACCCATATTATAGAAACAGTATAAACCACCAGTCTGATAGGAAATCTGATTTGCTAAGTCCTGTGTTCTACCATCCTGCTCACTGATTTTCACTTAAATATTGTTGGTCAACCTCATGAGCCAGAAACTGAAGCTGGGATTTTTGTCTGGTTTGCTGCCCAACCTATATTGGAGTAACAAAGTCAGTGCACAGGATATGGAGTCAAACACTTTGGATTTGAATCCCAGATCCAACTTAGTGGGTATGTACTCATCTCCATGTTTGTTAACTTTTCAACCTCAATTTATAAAATAAGGAAAAAAGTTACCTGTTATTATAAAGTTGAGATATATATCTCAACTTTTTGAATATATATCCCAACTGTGGAATGGAGAAGTACTTATTTTATTGTGAGAAATACTTGAAAAAGAGAAGGGGGGAACAAATATTATGGTTGCAGCAAATCAGTGGACAGAGTCCTTGGTGTTGGTCCCATTTTGGAACAGGAAACTCATGATCAGACTTAGGTGGTGTGCAGCTCAGTTCAGATGGAGAAAGTAGAGCACCACAGACAGATTCTGTGACTTCAGGTGGCAACATCACTTATAGCTATGTATCAAACTTGTATATGGCACCACTTTAAGAGCTCTTGATTTTGATGGTCTTAAGGTTACTGCTGATTTGATTTGAGCCAGTGCCTCCTGCCAACAAATATAGGTCCCTGTTGACCCCAGACTTAGGAATTATTGCATCACTGTGTTCCAAATACTCATGAATTTCCATTAACAAAAGCAGCATCTTCTTTCAAAACCCAAGTGTCAAGACCTGGAGCCTATCAATATTCCCAGTGGAAATAATTTTTCCATTTATCAACCTAAACTCCAGGATAAGGAATGTAGCTTTGACAGTTCTTTCAACAAAGGGGATTGGAAGGATAAAAGATGACTGAGAAAAGGATTAGAAAGATACAATTTAGTTGGTGCCTTCATAACATGCCTCTGAATATTAAAGCTGACAAGTAGATTTTGAGTTTTTTATTAAAGTCATTAGTGAGGAAACATTCCCCATCTTACAATCTGTTCTGTTTTCAAGTTCCAGAAAAAAAAGCACAATATTTTCTTTAATGTTTCTAGCTCCCTATATCTCAAAAGATACATTCAAAATATTTTTGAGTAGGATGAAAGGTTCTGTTGGAGAGCATCTCCAAACATACATATTTCTCTCATTTTTTTGTTTAAATGTCGCTTCCTCCATCTGACTCTTAGTTTGGAAGAAATGCCCCTCCTATATTCTACCAAAATTTACCCCATTAAACTATTTTAGGCATTTACACTTATAGCACTGTATTAGTGTTGCCTATTTACTTGTCTGTATCTCCCTCAAAGACAGGCCATGCCTCTTGCAGTGATATACTTGGTGCCTGCTCAAGGCTTCACATATACTAGGTGTTCAAAAAATATATGTTGAGTAAAAGATTAGTAATATTTTAAATTCTTCATGCATAAACTTTTCAGGTTAGGAACTGAAGCTGTGTTTGTTTTGCCAATGAGCTGAGAAAACAATTATTGGCAGAAAACCGTGAAATGGCCTTATACTCGAGCTAGTGCCACATACAAGATGGGAACGCCTGGTATGAGACTGCTACAGCAATGGGTGAGAGATAATGAGGTCTGTGAACCACGTGTCAGTGAGGGTAGAAAAGAAGAAACAGATTGAGATATTTAAAAGGTAGAATTTAAAGGATGTGGTGATGCTGTAGTATCATTGCTGGATTTAGTTTACTGCTCATTATAGAATCAGCATTCATTGAATGCAGGGTCCTATTCACATTTATTTTTCCCTGGGCCAACTAAATGCAGTGTCTTGACACATAATAAAACCCAGTGAATATTGAAATGAATAAATGAATGAATAAAGAAACATTGTATTAAGTTTACCAATCCAATTTCTACCCTGCAGATAGGTCTTAAATCTGTCTCTTCTCACACAATCTCCCCTTCAGTAATTCAGTTGAGACCCTCATGATCTTCCTCTTGGAATTTGACAATGGTCTCCCCAGTGGTAGAAGCCATATGGTACTCTTAAGACATCTCCCCTCACCTCTGAAAACAGCATGATACAGTGGTAAGAGACAGACTTGGATTTAAATTCTGCATCAAAAATTCACTGGCTGTGTGACCTCAGACAAATGGTTTAATATCTCTGGACCTCAGTGTCCTCCTGGGTAAAATGGAGATATCAGTAAATGCCTCCACAGAGTTGTCTAAGGATTTACTGAGATTATGCATGTAAATAATTGGCACATTGCCTGTGAAATAGATATTCAGTAGGTGTGGATACGCCCTTCTCCTCCAGGATGAAAACCATCACATCTACAAGTGGGTCAATAAAACCATTCTGTATCCTTTGAAGAACAGATGAGTGCCTGATTCGTCTTCCTCCTGCATTTGTGTGAGCTGTGTCTCTGCCTGCTGCAGGCCCCTGGCCTGGCTTTCACCTAAATAAATGAATGTAAAGTTTAGGCTCCACATCTTAATCTATTTGGGCTGCTATAACAAAACACCTAGTACCAGAAAGTAGGTAGCTTATAAACACCAGAAATTTATTTCTAACTGTTCTGGAGGCTAGGAAGTCCAAGATCAAGAAACTAACAGATTTGGTGTCTGGTGAGGGCCCATTCTGTGGTTCATAGATGGTACCTTCTCACTGTGTCCTCGCATGGCAGAAGGGCAAACAATTCTCTTGGCCCCTTTTATAAGGGCACTAACACCATTCATGAGGCTCAATTCTCATGACCTAATGACCTCCCTAAAGATCCCACTTTCCAATCCTATCATCTTGGAAGGTAGGATTTCAACATATGCATTTTGTGGGGGCAAAAACAGTCAAAGCACAGCATCCCACCGTAAGCTTACCTCCCAACCTGGTCTTTAGTCATTCATTCCTTTATTTAACCATTTCTTCAACAAATGAATGGACAAATATCTGTGGAGAACATGAGCAAGGCTGGGAGGGCACAGTTCCTTATCTTCACAGAGCTTTCAGTCTAGTGCAAGATACACATAAGTAAGCAGAAATTTGCAATATCATGTACTAATGCCATTATGGGGGAAATATAGGAAACTATGGAAGCAGGCAAAAGGGCAACTACCCAGGGTTGAAAGGCCAAAGGGATCATCCCTGAGCATTGTGATCAGATGGGAGGGGTGAGTAAGATGTCACCATTTGAAGAGGCAGGTGGGAGGAAGAGAGGAGAAAAGGGAACTCCATGTGCCAAAGTGCAGAGCTGAGAGAAATGATGTGTGCAAGGAGATGGAAGGACTTCATAGTAGGTGAAGACTACACAGCACTGCAAGAGGTAAGCAGATGTGCGGTTGTAGTGTCAGTGTCCATATGCACAGATGGTGCCTAGAGGGCAGAGAAGGGGATGGGATGATAGAAGTTCAGGGAGATCGTTATCGTACACAGGACTCCCATCTATTTACCATTCACCCACCACCCTAGTCTTTTTCCTGTGGTCTGTCTTCCTTCTCTGTCTTTTACCCTTCAATGGGACACTGAAAGAAATGGATTCTTGTCAGTTGCTTTAAGCATGGAGCTGAAAGTCCATCTATGAGGATCTTTATGCTGTGCTTATACTCTCCTGTGACAATGGGTAAAGTTTTGTGTGGAGTTATGCGCAGACTGCAGAGATCACCGGCTCATCCTTCTTGGCTGCCTTATGCCTGTGAAAGAAAAAAAGAACATTCAAAAACTTAGAAATCTTACATATACAATTCATTCTAAACTGTGTTGGAAAGACCCTGCACTCAACAGTGAACATGGCTGGGCCTTGTGAACAGGTCAGAGGGTCAGAGGGTGCCAAGCTCTCACTGGAGATCTGTCTCCTAGAATGCCTGCCCCTCTGAGTGCTCAGTGCATGGTCACGTTCCTGCCTATAGTGGCTTGGGTTAGTATAATAAGCCCCCATTTTTTAGAAAAGTAAGCTGAGACACAACACTTGTATATTAGCCACATTTTTGTTTTTCTTATTTTGCTTATTACCAGTTATCTGTGACTAAACCAAAATAGCATAGACCCACTCCACATAGAACATGTATCAGTTGATATAAATTAAGGTTTTATTATTGATTTAACTACAGCTGTCTTAATGATAAGTAAATGGTGGAAAGTGTAAGTGTATTTGTGGTTTCCCTCTAAGTAATGTATATCACCTCATTAGTTCAACATGAATTCATCTACCATAAATTGAGGGCTTACTCTGTATAAAATGTTCTGCCAAACACAGGAATGAATGTTTCGTGGCATTTGACCTCAAATAATTATACAGTCTGGAGGGAAAGACGAACACATGCATAACTAGCCAATTTCCAAGTCATTCTGTGGTCACACCAACCTGCCTGTGGTTGGATTCCCAAATTACACCTCTGGGCCTTTCTGTCTCTCTTCTGTCGGCTCAGAACCATCTCTGTGCCTTGCTTCCAGGCCTGCCCTAACATTTCTGCAGCCCAAGGCAAGAGCATAAATGGAAGCACACCTATCAAACATGCATACATTTAGAAGTTATAAATCAAGCCAACAAACTGTTATGTAAAAATGCATTCTATCTTCCTGTGACAAATATATCTTCATAATGACCTGAAGGCCAAGCTCAGATTTAGAATTTTCAGGCTCCTTGGATTTTTCCATGCTGGAACTTACTGGTGTAGAATATGCCCGCCCACTCCACTGCTCTCTGCTCCCTGGCTTTCTCCAATTCAACAAACGCTTTTGGGTATAGATGTATGGACCACTTAATCTAAGCTCCACCCACCCTCCCCAACATCACCCCACAGCTTGGGCCTAGGGTACACACACTATGAGCACATTCTGGCCTTTAAGAGTATAGACCTGGGGAAAAGGCCAGTGCAGGCCTGGAAGGGGGTGTTTGGGTAGGGAACTCTGGGGCACTGGGTTGTTGGAACCGGATCTAGAAGGCAGAAACATAGGGTGGTGCAGAGCTAGAGAAAGGCCACAGCAGGCTCGTGAAAAGCATGGGGTACCCTTCTTGGCCCATGTAAGGACAGTACTGCCAACGCCATTCTTTACTTGTGTGGTGAACTTGGGCTTATTCCTCAAGATCTAATGCAAGTATTTCCTCCTAAGTTCCTATCTTTGTGACATCACAGTCACTATACCTTACACATCCCTTTTGACTGAGGGTTCTGGAAAGCAGAGACTATTTCTGTTTTTCATCACATTTTTGCCCCCAGCAACTACATAGGGGTTAACATTGGAAGAGCTCAATAAATTTCTGTTGAATGAATGCATGAATGTATCCCAAATAGTGATGTGGAATTGTAATGAAAGATATCAAATGACCAGGAGGCTCTGGGAGGTCTTCCAAAAGGAGGTGTTATTGGAGCTGAGCTTAGAATGAATGAATAAGATTCTGGGAAAGAATTCAAGGAAGGAATTTCAAAACAGAAAGGAAGATATTTTCCATATACACAACTCAGAATAAAGTGTGTAGACCAAGCATTTCATTCAGATATCTACCTAATATACATGGTAGATATAATCATTGATAGCTTTGCTTAAGATTTTTATTCTGTTTTATTTAAGTATGTTTTCAACATCTATGCATTGCAAAAGTAGTTCTGGTTCTTTTAAGATCGAAGATGTTCTGCCAGACTGATGAGGCGGGGAAAACGGCTGGAAGCCTGCTAAATTGTTAGAAAGGAGATTAATGTTATGTAAATGTAAGTAATTAATCAGCAAGCACCTAGAAGCCAAATACCTGATGTGAAGAGACATTCTTTGAGAGGAGAAAATTGCTCTCCTCTGATTAAAAATGGACTATCAGACAGCATTCAGATTCATTTTTTGCTTCTAACTTTTCCCAAGCTGTCTGAAGTTGAATGTAATCTTCCCCCGCTCCTCAACATAAAGAAACAAAAGAGGAGCTGTAAGACTTGAGCTGAGAACTAGTTGAAGCTCATGGCTAAAGAAAGAGTAAAGAGAACAGCAACACCAAATGAGCTCTCCAGGGAGCTCAGGGTTTTGAATTGATGTCAAGCAATCATGTTACAATTGAAAGTATAGGACATTCAAAATTATGAAAACAATGATTTTGCAAACATCTCTTACCTGTTGCCTGCCCCAGTATTCATCCTCTGGTCTTCTGAAACAAACCTTCCTACATGATGGGCATCAGCTCAGGTGGTGGAGGAGAGCTGCCCCCACCATTACACCTCACTACAGAGGTGTGAACATGCCCAGGCCTGGAATCTTAGATGAGCTCATCCTCCCAGCCTCAGGAATTGAGTCAGAAATGGGCTGAACTGAGCCTTCCTAGTGGCTTTACTTGGGAAATATATTATTTCTCGGAATTGCTAGCTGGTAAGTCCCATATGCTTGTAGCTACTATTGACATCTTTCCTGACATGAGCAGAGGGCCTTAAGAACTCCAACACAGAGGAAAGCAGATTCAAAAGATGGAGCAAGAACAATAGATCCTGACAACATTGCTTGTGATCCTGTTGTGTTTGCCTGGTGCCTGTTAACTCATATATTCCACCCTAACTCCCCTCTATTTACTCAAACAAATTTGCATTTCTGTTGCCTGTAATAGCAACTGTTCAGATTACTAGAACACAGAGATTTCCAGTGGTTGCTCAGATTCCTAAAGTAGATGATTATTTCTTGTCCTGAAAATGATATTTTCTATAGGCTGCCTTTATGTGTTTAATAAAATTTATGCAAACCTATTATGTTCCTGAAAGCATACATGTCTTAGATAATAAAAAGATGAATAAAACTTAATTTATGTCTTAATAGATAACACAATTAGTCAAAAAAAAATCAGTCTAGGAGGATAAAGACTCTTAAAAATACAATTTAGGTTTGAAGTATTCCATTAATAAATATCTAGGCCTTAATTTTAATCACATAAATTTTAAAGTATTTCAAGTGACTGTGGTTATTATTCAAAGCCAGAAGACACACAGGCTTTGTATGAAAAGTTTTTTGCTAGCTTAAATGTGTCTGTTTCTTTTGCGACACATAAAATGACTGAATGTATTTTAAGCTTACAATAAAAATACAAACTATTTATAAAATAAAAACATAGAACATTACATACAAAAACATATGAAAATGCAGCCAGAGCAGTTACCAAAGATAAATTTTTTGCTGTAAATACTGTCATTATTAAAGAAAATAATTACTATGGATTAATTAAGAAATTAGAAAATAAGTATAAAGATACAAGAAAAATGTAAATAATAAGATCAGAAGCTAATATACTTAAAAATAGAGGGAAAAAGCAGAACTGAGATATTCAGGACAAATTCTCTACATATAAGCAATAGAATATACAAATATGACAAGTCTAATCAAAAAGAAAAGTGAAAACATGAAAATCAAAATTAGAAGAGATTCAAAAATTATAAAAGAAGATTATGCATAACCACTCAATTTGAATATCTCAATGAAACTGATGAATCTCTGGGTCAAAATAATTACTTCGAACTGAATCAAGGATAAGTAGAAACTGAAACATATCTAATATGGTTTCTGGCAGAGGGCAGGCATTCAACAACTTGAATGCATGAACAGAGAGGAATTGGAACAGGTGTCAAAGCACAACTTGTAGATGATTTTTCATGAGAAGTCAATTCATACTTTCAAGGGCTTAACATCTACCACTCTATTCAAATTGTTTCAGAGTTCAGAAAATGACAGTAAGGTGTACAATCTATTTTATGAAACCAGCATTATCTAGAACAAAACCATAGATAGCAAAAAAGAAAATTACAACAAATCTTACCTGTGAATATATATTAAAGCATATGAATATATTTTCATCTGTTTGCGATGATATCTCATAAAAGTGGATAATTGGATTTCCACAAATCTAGACGCTCTGTTTGAATTGTCTGATTTTAAACTAAGACTCTTGGGCATAAAAAGCATTTGTTCTGGGTGTTCCAAGAATGCATCTCAAAGACATGGGCAGTGATTTTCTATATAACCCAAGATGGGTGGGGGTGCATATGTGAATGTCAGAAGAAAAATCCTGTGGAGAGTACAATGACAGGGAGAGAGAAGCAAGATGCAAACACACACAGGAAAACAAACAGCACAATGGTGATGTCAAAAAATACTCCAAGTCAGAACTCAGGGGACTTTCCAAACTGCAGACTCTAATTATGTTCAAACTGCTTCTCACATGGCCATTTCTATGTGAAATTATTTATTCATAGAGAAGAATTTATTTACCGTGGTTAACATTTCTCCTTAGCAATGATGGCAGTACAATACAAGTAGACTGATCACTAAGAGAACAATTCAAATATAAAAAATTATAATACTTAGAAATAAGCATAGTTAGAATTGTGTAGAACCTTTGTGAGTAAAATTTAAAACAAAAACAAAGAAACAAAAAGACTTTGAATTAAAAGTCCAACATATAACTGAATGAAAAAGATTTAATTTTATAAAATTGAAAATGTTCACCAAATTATATCTATTATACTTTTTAGTCAAAATTCTAAAGGGAGATTTTAGGAATTTGACATATATACTTAGACTTTTCTGAATGAATAAAATGGCAAGAATGTCCAATAACATTTTGGAAAAGAAGACTAATAAAATTATTTGTCTTACAAGATAATAAAAATTATTTTGAAAATATTTTTATTTTATGTATTTAAAAAACATTTAATTTACCAATAATCTGTGTGCACTTACTATAGAGAAGATCACCCAAAGTTATTTTGGTAGAAAAGAATAACAAATTATGCATTTTTATATTTATATCAATATGATTGCTTTAAGTGGTATGTTCCTTGCTTTATTAAAAAAAGAAAAAAAAACAAGGCCAGTCAATAAGTCTTGAAAATGTGTTTAAATTTTTCATATCTTATATTGTATAACAGCTGCACAGTCATTGTTATAAGATTTTTTCTTCTGATCTATTTTTTAAACCATAGAACAACAAAATATAAAAATATAAAAAATGTATTTTTTTCCCCAGAAACAAAGTGCAAACTGAAACCATAGCCATGATTTTGTTTATTTTCTTTCCTAGTCACCAAATTACCCAATTTGCCCCCAGTAATTTAAGGAAGTATTGGCAGCTCCCTCATGGCTGATAAGAACTTGAAGAAGGGACAGGTATTTATCAGATAAATGTAAATTGTCAGATACTCTTTCCAGATGACCTCAAGATTGGTTTTGCCTGCTGGTAAGGGTTGCGCTTTTTGTTCAACTGCATTCAAGAGTCCATTTAAAAAACTTCAAAACTCTTTATTTCTGCCAGAGGATGCTGTCCTACCGACTGCACCTCTGGAGATGATGCAAAAAATCTCCACTTCTTTTTAAGTATGGGGAATGATTTACCCAAGCAAAGCAATAAATTGCGTTCAGAAGTAACTAAACTCAGCAGGCCCTGTAGTTACTGCTTGGTTCTGCGATTTCAAACCTATAATTAGATACCTTGTTAGGTTTTGCCAAGCTTTAATGACCTCCATTCTGTTTATGACAAATGCTGGAGAGCCACCCCCTGGGGGAATCCTATGGGGCAAATGCTGATGACTTGATGAGGGCTTGCTTTATTTGTTTAGTCTTGAGACACAATTTCCTCATTTTCAGATTGTTAAACATTCCAGCATGTCAGCATAACGTATGTGCATCATGCATGGTATGTGTGTGGTGGATAGTGTGGGTGGAGTATGTATTGGCAGCATGGGGAGTCATCAGAATTAATCACTAAATGTGCAAAGACTGGATTGGAAGTCATAGCCCTTTGGGTAATGCTCTCCATGGCTGTACTTTTGATTCTCAAGAGGTGGTTAATGAAAAGTTGGGCAAAGTTGTGCTTACTTATGGTTATTCAATAAGTAGATAAGCATTTATCGTGTGAGTAGTACAAAATGACAATTCATAACCTCCTTGGGAAGACAACATGACATAAACAAAACACATAAGGATGAAGCAGGCAATGGAGAGCTCTTCAGGAAAGTCTTCACTCATCTTTCCGGGCAGAATCGAGCCCTTATCCAAGCCCCATTACTATACTTAGTGCATTGCAATAATTATTTGTTTACACACTTGCCTCATTCACATATAAGGTAAGCTCTCTGGGAACAGAAACTATTCTTATTATTATTCCATTCTTAGTACCTTACATGGTCCTGACATGAGACAGGGGCTCAGAAAATGGGAGTGACCATGTGAATTAATGAACATGGTACCAGAAAATGGGAGTGACCATGTGAATTAATGAACATGGTACAAGGTCACCTCTATACTGGAGGAAAGATCCTAATGGTTGTTGGTAGAGAGAGTCAGTAAAGGAAGCCTTAAAGGGTGGCCTGAGATGCATAAGGAAGACTTTATACCCACTCTAGATGCAACCACACTGACTAAAGGACTGGTATAAACACAGGACACTTTCAGTTGCATGGGGTTATTAGAGGGTATCAGAAAAGGTCTCCTTGTCTTCCCCAAAAGAGTATTTCATTAATTGGCCTTAAACTCTTCTGGAGTAAGATAACTCTATTGAAACTGGGACACCTTTGAGAGACTAAAGGCATCAACATCTTATAAATCATTACTATATTAAATGATATCGTTTCTGGAACACTTTTTCCCCTTAAATGGAGGAAGGAGGACTAGGATTGACACATGGTATTCTGCGTGAGGAAGTAGGTCTGGGCAGGATCCTCAGCACAACCAGAAGCGGCCTAAAAACATCACCTGGAAGTAGGTTTCTAGAAGTAGTAGAAGGCAGCAAGTGAGCAGAACCCCCAATACAAGCTCAATAATTTGCCATTTTGTTTTGAGCTAATCCTTTTTACTGAATACACAGACACAGGAAAGTAGGTTGCCTTTTGCATTATCCCTACTTTCTGTGTTTCCCTGTGTCAATGGAAAAGTGACCTGGAAGTTACAGCAGAGGAGTGCCGAATCTGGAATATTTGATCTAACTTGAATAAGAAGTGTTCAGAGAGTAAAGGATGATTTGCAGCTCCCCATAGCTACAGGGAATAATGGGTCTTAACTGTATAACAAAGAGAAAGAATCAAAGCACAAATTTGGAATTTTATTGTCAAATTTCTGAAAAAATTTATTTAAATATGTAATTTTATTACCATTAATGGTTCTACTTAAGGTGGAAAAATTAATCTAGGGAAAAGGTTGCAAGCCTCCATAGGTTATGAGTCTAAGTGGCTGCTAGAGGAGAGGAGAACTCAGGGAAAATCATGACACAAAAGTAGAAGAAGGCACAGAGAATGGGGTCCAAAGCTTTGAAGCCCAGTAGAATCTGGGTGGAAGGCAGTGAATAAAAGGAGGGAAGAGTCGTGAGAAAAGTTAACACAGACCATACTGAGACTCTTCACGAGGTGCCAAAGGAGGGCTAATAATTTGGCACCCCTTCAAACTGATATGTTTACATTAGCTTTACCTGATGTAAAATAGCCCACTCTGACTGAACTTAGTAGCCATTGATAACATATTAGCAAATTATATTTAAGTTTATATATACATATGTCTAATTTCATTGTGCAGTCAAATAACCTCTTTTTCTTAGTTACGACTGTTAAGGAAACTGATGACAGTGCTTGTCAAAACATCACAGAGTGGAGAGCTAATTACAGGTTTTGGCACCTTTCTTCAAAAGTCTGTCTTTCTGACGTGATGACCATTGAAAAAGCAAAGCAGATAGGAAACTCTTCTTTTGGATAAGAAAAGCATATTTCTATGAGATTTTGAAATGCAAAATACACATGATAGAATATTCTCCAGCTTCCCTCAAGGCTTGCTCTGCCAGCCTCTCTTTTCTTGTTTGCTCTCCCATGTTGATTACAGCTCCTTGTTGATTATTCGTTTCTGGTTCTCTTGTTGATTAGGCGCTCCACATTTGGTGATTCTTCTCATTCCAATTGTTCCCTAGTGTCTTCAGCCCATCTCAGTTTTTTTTATTCTAATGAATTTGGTCTCCCCTTTACAGTTTATTACCATTCTTCTCTTACAGTTTCTAAAAATTCTTAAACACAGTCTTTCCATTTTCAGGGCCCTTAAATTTTAAGCCTTTATTTGGTAAATCAATGCTCATAACCATAAATGATTCTAAAGATTGCCTTATCATATTCTTCATTGGCTCATCATTTTCAATGCTTAATAATGAACAGGCCTGTGAGTGCTGAGGCCTTGAATGATTATTGGCTGGAGTGATCACGTGAAACCACACTCAAGCTTTGCGGAAGCGTACCAAAGCACTTTTTACATATAGATGTTTATTCAATTCTTAGTGAAGAAGAAAACAACCTAAATCACTACTAATAAAAGTGTTATACTCCATGTTTTATTTTACAATTAAGGAATGTATTACATGTCATTTTTCAGAGCAGACAGTTCTTGGGTAAAGCATATTAAACCAGTTAAAATTATGGCTAATTCAGCTTATTGCCTTTTTTCAGGCAATCAGCTTTTTGTTATGCATCACTTAGTTTCAGAATTGTAGCTCGCCTGACCTCTGGCTTCACTGGGCTTGGAGGTAGTGTTTGGCCTTGGGTTGCACCATGAAACTTACACAACTGCATTACAGAAATGGCCAACAAAGGGAGATGGTGCTGATGAGGAGTATGCTCCCAAAAATTTCCATGTAGGTTGGTGGAGAAAGGTTCCAATTTATATTTCACTACTGAGAAAACTGAATTAATTGACACCATTATTCAGATCTGCATCAGTGATATTTTTTAAAAAGGTATTACCTGCCAAAGTATTGCTTAAGTGAATCAACCCATTCACCTAAAATATAAATTTTAATCAAGTACCTCACAAAAAAACATTAATCTCAAGCCACCTACCTCTAGCTTTCCCAGCCCACTTTTGCTTGACTCTGATTCTGAAAAGACTAAACATTTTCAGTAATTCCAACATCTTTTGTATAAACATTTTATTAAGGTATTTTAAAATTTATCTACTTTTCCTTTCTGACTCCCGAATCAACAACCCTTCGATCCTGACCCAAACGTGAGTCAGTTGATTCCAAATAAGGCTGAAAACTTTTGGAAAAGTAAAAATGCAAACACTTTTTTTTCTTTAGCCCAGACAGGAATTAGAAACTGCTGACTGCATCCATTTCAACCTAAATTTAAGAAATAAACAACTTAGCTACCAGTGATTATTGACAAGGGACCAGTTATATCCCACTCCCACACTTTGCCTGCTTAGGCTGCCTAACCACTAGGTTTTGTGAATTAAAGAGGAAAAGAAAGAAGAGAGATTGAGCTCATCATTGAAAAGGAAGCTATGGGCAGATCTGTTTGGTATCTTTACTTTCTAATAGCAAGGTTAAGTTCCACTATGGAAATGATGAACTATGGATGGAGATGGAGGTTGGGTAGAGTTAATGTGGTCCTACTCTTGGTGCATGCTTGGTTGGAGAACTTTGTGGTGCCCTTAGCATGAATTGGGTCCTGTGCTAACACCTCATTTGCAGGCAATGCTATAATGCCAAGATTGCAAACTTGGCGGCTTGAGGCCTGTGTCCAACCCATCAGACTTATTTGTTTGACCTTCACAGTCTTAAATAAAAATTAAGCCAACATTTAAAGATCAGACAATTACATATTAAATCTCCTATTTCTGCCTTTTTAAAAAAAAATCAGAAAACACATTCCAATTCCCCAGAGCTGAGTAGCAGCTGTCCAGCCTCCAGTTGGGCCCAGTCTCACCATTTATAGCTCTTCCTTTGATATTGAGTTTGTTTTACCATTTAACATCATGTTTTTTTGCTGCTGCTTTTCTTAGTAATCACTAAAAAATTATATCTCAAAAGTCAGAAAATGAAAGGCAGATTGAAAACTTTTTACCCCAAGATAAATGAGAGAACATGTTTACTTGCGGAAGTGAAAAATATATCCATTTGCTTAATAAACAAACAAGTTAGGTCTGTGTCAAAAGAAGACAGCTTAGGGTTCCCAGCTATGCTACCAATTTATGTTACCCTCATGGCTCATGTGGGTGTTGGAGTTTGTAACCCCTGAATTATTTATTACATTCTCTACATCAGTGGTTCTCAACAAAGGGGTACAGAGGAATATCACAGTCAACAAGGTGGCTTCTTCAAACTATACGTCCTTCCACATGGATGATTCTGGGATGCCTGCCCCTCTGGAGGCCCTATCTGATTACAATTGTTGTCTAGGAAATTCTGATGTAGTTATCTAGTAGAGAACTCCTTATTCATATTCAACTCCTCGTTCATATTCTGGTCTTTAGATGAAATTCATTGAAAAGCATCTTGATGTCTTTATTTCAATTCTCCTGCCCTGTTTCATCCCAAAGTAAGATCGCTGACAACCCTGGCATTCAGGTATCATACTGACCACACATAGGGCATGTGTATAAATGGTGGGAAGCTGCCAAGAAGCCCCCTCTGATTGTGAAGTTCTTGTTTCAAATGGTGTGTGGTAATCAGAGTTGGAATAAAAACTGCCTGACACCTTTGAAACTGCAGTAGGATGGTTAGCAAAATCTCAGGATATCTATAGATGTGTGGCTAGCCAATTTGAGAACCTGGGGAGCTTATAAAAATATTGGTGTCCAGGCCTCATTACATTGTTTTTAATTAATAATTCTGGGGTAGATGTTGAGAGATGGAATATACAAATGGACAACGGCCAGAGCTACATAAAAATAGAATTCCGACCCGCAACCTCTGTAGCAACCAATCCAGGAAAACAAACCATAACTTCTGTAACAATTCAGCCCAAAATGGCCAGGATTTGGTTAGCTTCCCTAATGTATGTCTTCCTTCCAACTTAGGACCAACTGGAGAAAGCCAAATATGTACCCTTAACCAATCGCATGGGATGCTCTGCTTTTAGTTAGACCATCTACAGCATGCCCTTGCCAACACCCTCCAATCAGGGCACACTTGAACCCTTCCCTTTTGCTCACTATAAAGCTTTTACACTTCCCCGCCTGCCTTTGTGTTTCTGCCAAATGCAAGTGGTAGTGGCTGGCTTCCTTGCTGTAATGAGCTCTGAATAAATAGCTTTTGCTTGTTCCTATTTGGGTAGTCTTCCCTTATTTTCAAAGGTTCCAGGAATCAGTACATTTAGCAGCCTCCCCAGACAATGCTGTTGCACAACATTGAAGAGTCACTGCTATAGACCACTCCCGTGTTTCCCAGATTTTTCAAGAATCACTGTATGTGTGCATATGTGTGTGAGGAGTAAGTACAGATTCTCGTGTCTCGCCCCAAGATCCAATTGAAATAGAATTTCTGAGAAGTGAACTAGGGGTTATTTTCTTCAACTTTTTAAGTTCAGGGGTACATGTGCAGGATGTGCAGATTTGTTACATAGGTAAATGTGTGCCACCGTGGTTTGCTGCACACATCAACCCATCACCTAGATATTAAGCCCAGCATAGTATTTTTTTTTTTTAAATAAGCTTCCTCCTCCAGGTTGTTCTTATTATTAAGGACATTTGGGAAACTCTGGTCCATGGTGTTGTCCATAGGCTTGTGCCAGGTCACAATAAAAGCACCTAGAGCATTTGTTTTAAACAGAGACTTCTAAGTTCTACCCTAATGTTATAAGTCTAGGCTCTCCTAGTGATTCCAATAAGTCACATGTTCTGGGAGGCCATACTCTACTTATATGATTCGCAAATAGTAACGTTCATATATATCCCCTGGGAATCTTTTAAGAAGGCAGATTTTGATTCAGAAAGTCTAGGTAGGGCTGAGATTCTGCATTTCTAACAAGCTCCCACATGACACTTCTGTTGCTGGTCTGCTAACTAGGCTTGGAGTAGTTAACATTGGCTGCATAGTTGGAACCACATGAGGAAAGAGCCTCAAGTGTGAGACCTAGTGGGCAGCCAAGATTTGGAAGACTAGTTCATCTACACACTGCTCAGCCACATGACTGGAGCAGTGTTTTCACAGGAATGGCAGCACAAGCGATCTGAACAGAGCTCTGGTGAAATCAGCACTGACCTGTGCCTGACGTCCTATACTCCTCAGCATGGCTTTGTGGTTCTTTTTTTTTTTAATTATTATTATTATTATTATTTTATTTTTATTTTATTATTATTATACTTTAAGTTTTAGGGTACATGTGCACAATGTACAGGTTTGTTACATATGTATACATGTGCCATGTTGGTGTGCTGCACCCATTAACTCGTCATTTAGCATTAGGAGATATACCTAATGCTATCCCTCCCCCCTCTCCCCACCCCACAACAGTCCCCAGAGTGTGATGTTCCCCTTCCTGTGCCCATGTGTTCTCATTGTTCAATTCCCACCTATGAGTAAGAACATGCGGTGTTTGGTTTTTTGTCCTTGCGATAGTTTGCTGAGAATGATGGTTTCCAGTTTCATCCATGTCCCTACAAAGGACATGAACTCTTCATTTTTTATGGCTGCATAGTATTCCATGGTGTATATGTGCCATATTTTCTTAATGCAGTCTATCGTTGTTGGACATTTGGGTTGGTTCCAACTCTTTGCTATTGTGAATAGTGCTGCAATAAACATACGTGTGCATGTGTCTTTATAGCAGCATGATTTATAATCCTTTGGGTATATACCCAGTAATGGGATGGCTGGGTCAAATGGTATTTCTAGTTCTAGATCCCTGAGGAATCGCCACACTGACTTCCACAATAGTTGAACTAGTTTACAGTCCCACCAACAGTGTAAAAGTGTTCCTATTTCTCCACATCCTCTCCAGCACCTGTTGTTTCCTGACTTTTTAATGATCACCATTCTAACTGGTGTTAGATGGTATCTCACTGTGGTTTTGATTTGCATTTCTCTGATGGCCAGTGATGATGAGCACTTTTTCATGTGTTTAACACCCCACTGTCAACATTAGACAGATCAACGAGACAGAAAGTTAACAAGGATACCCAGGAATTGAACTCAGCTCTGCACCAAGAGGACCTAATAGACATCTGCAGAACTCTCCACCCCAAATCAACAGAATATACATTTTTTTCAGCACCACACAACACCTATTCCAAAACTGACCACATAGTTGGAAGTAAAGCACTCCTCAGCAAATGTAAAAGAACAGAAATTATAACAAACTGTCTCTCAGACCACAGTGCAATCAAACTAGAACTCAGGATTAAGAAACTCACTCAAAACCGCTCAACTACATGGAAACTGAACAACCTGCTCCTGAATGACTACTGGGTACATAACGAAATGAAGGCAGAAGTAAAGATGTTCTTTGAAACCAACGAGAACAAAGACACAACATACCAGAATCTCTGGGACACATTCAAAGCAGTGTGTAGAGGGAAATTTATAGCACTAAATGCCTACAAGAGAAAGCAGGAAAGATCCAAAATTGACACTCTAACATCACAATTAAAAGAACTAGAAAAGCAAGAGCAAAGACATTCAAAAGCTAGCAGAGGCAAGAAATAACTAAAATCAGAGCAGAACTGAAGGAAATAGAGACACAAAAAACCCTTCAAAAAATTAATGAATCCAGGAGCTGGTTTTTTTTGAAAAGATCAACAAAATCGATAGACCGCTAGCAAGACTAATAAAGAAGAAAAGAGAGAAGAATCAAATAGACTCAATAAAAAATGAAAAAGGGGATATCACCACCAATCCCACAGGCTTTGTGGTTCTTGCAATTTCCTGTGGGCATGAAAATGACTGGAAGTCCACTAAATGAACTTTGCAGTGGTTGCTCCGTAGGATTCCTGTTGAACTGCCTTGCCTTCAGCCATGGGGAGATTTTGCTAAGAGGTAGGTGTAACAGTGGCCCTGAATATTCCTGCTGCCCAGCAGCTGGGAAGTAGTTAGCTGAGCAAGATTCATCTTCAGTGATGAAGGGGATTTCCACAAGGTAAATTGTTCTAACCTCAGAGATGAGTGTGATTGGATGCTCCCAACTTAAAAAAGAAAAAAAAAAAGGTGCACAAAAAAAACCTGGTGGTCAGATTGGTTTATGTTTAATCTTATGTCCCTAGGCTTTCATGACTAATTACAGGGGCGAAGGAGACGAAGTGTTGTTGCTGATGAGAAGGCAAATTTGGATGGGTTATAATCACAATCCACCCTTCACCAGATGGCTTCCTCTGTTGCCAGGCATTTGATGAGCCACTTCATGAAGCCTCTTGTGGGGATGGGTTAATGCCTGAAAGCCTGTGGATTTGAATGGACCAATGTGAAGGTGCTTAGTAGATCCTTGGATGCTTGGCTTATTTTTACTTAGAGGATAAATAAGCTGGTACATAATACAATCTAAGAGAGCTTTTCCAGAATAAAACTACCTCACACCTGAGGATTATGTAGCTTTCAATTGACCATGCATGACACCAGAAAGGAGCAAATTTGTGATAATAGGCCTGGAACCATTTGACCACGAGTCCAGGGACACATGTTTTTAAAAATCATCTTTCCAAAATGTGTTACATCATAATAGATCAATTGCAAAGGTCTCATAGCTGATAAACACCCCAGTCTGCCTGTGCTCTGTAATTATCTAGAGCAAAACATTCTGTTTAGTGAATGGCCTTTGTTTTCTTTTCTATTTTCTATTTATTTTATTTTATCTTTATGGAGACAGAGTCTTACTCTGTCATCCAGGCTGGAGCGCAGGGGTACAATTCAGCTCACTACAACCTCCCCCTCCTGGGTTCAAGAGCTTCTCATGCCTCAGCCTCCTGAGTAGCTGGGACTACAGGCACACACCACCACGCTCGGCTAACATTTTTTTTTTCTTTTATGCGTTTTAGTAGATACAGGGTTTCACCATGTTGCCTAGGCTGGTCGCAAATTCCTGAGCTCAGGTAATCTGCCTCCCTCAGCCTCGCACAGTGCTAGGATTATAGGCATGAGGCACTGTGCCCGGTGGCTTGTTTTCAACCACATTGAAATAATGTATAAATAAAAGGTATCTCTAAGAAATATTCAGATATCTGGAGCCTGGATCACGTTAGAAGAGGCCAGGATAAGCTACAGGCTGTTTGTAATTATTATGATGTGCTACCTAATTCTCAGGCAGAGGTTGGGAGGTTAGCAGGGAGAAGGCAGCAGAATGTCCGTGTGGAAAAAAAATCTTTATCATCCACAAACCAGTGCATGTCTCGTTTCTGAGAAACAAGATCTCTCTCAAATATTGATATCCAGAGGCTGGTCTAGTGGTCATGAATCACCAGACATGAGTCATTTTCTATATATATATATATTTGTAAAAAACATACCAGGTACCTTTATTTTAACAACAAACTTGATGTGTGTTCAACTCTTTTCTGAACAGAGAGTTCCCAAAATAAACTAAGTAGCAGATTACCTTATATCAATGTTTAGCAGATGGTGAGTGATACAGAAATTCCAGACCAACCAAAGGAAAAAAATTTATAGTAAAGTTTTGCACTATAAGATGGTAGTAGACTAATATTGCTTTATCTTATCCCACCACTGTATTTTAATACCCAAGAAGATACAGAACAAGAAAGAAAAACTAGCAAAAGTACTGAATTCAGAGATACAAGAAACCTGCATGGCACAGTCTGGAGAATTTCTAATGACTGCCTCATCATTAGATTGAGAAACACACTGAACAGCAGATACCCTGCCTTACCTCATCCCCACCACCTGCTCCAGCAGACACACCTCGAGAGTGCGTCACTTGCCACACAAAGGGAACTTTCTTCTGAGCAGTCGGGGCCCTGTCACTCCCCCCACCTACCACACAGCAGCATCTCTATTTCAGGCCCAACTTTAAAAAAAGAACCCAGATGAGAGATCTGGTTATGGCACACTGCATTCTGGGATATGTTCCATGAAGGTTCACGCTCCACGTACATAAAATGAATAGCTGATACTCCTCCTTCATCAGAGAACTTGTGAGGCAGAAAGTGGGGAAGGCCCATCTGAGTCCAGCAGAGCTCCTCTGGGTGACATCAGGTCAGGCCCCAGTATCTGGGCCAAATGCAGTACTCATCAAAATTGCCTCTCAGTCCAGATTGGAAGAGGGAAGCTGCAGCACCCAATGACTAGAAACAGGGGAAAGATATCCCCTACAATTCTCTAGATGATAAATCTCAGGATAGCTGTTCCCTAAAGCATTAGTTAACTAAAAAATAATATAAAATAAGCAAACATGGGCGCTAAGAAAAAAAATTCAGGTTAAGAGAGTGATTTGAAGGCTCAGAAAGAGCACATCTTAGAAAATTACTTGCTATAGGAAACAGAATTTTAAAATAAAATGCATCTGGTTGACTCTTCATTGACAAAGCAGAAGCTCCCAGGGATGAGAGGTTGAACACTAAATTACACCTCTTTACACCATGTCAACTTGAACACTGTGGGAACCCAGAGGCCCCTGCTGGGCTCCTGTGAGTTGGATCTGTCTACCTGGGAGGCTGATGCAGCGACGTGAAGATCTGGTAACTGGGGTGGACACAGCCATCAGGGAAATCTGCAGTAACAGTAGTGGGAAGCCAGGGTGAGGAAAAGCAAAAGAAAACAGGTGGGGGAGTTCACACTGAAAGCAATTTCCTTTCTTATCACCTCATACTTGTCGTGCTTTTGACACATTTTTATCGACCTTGGACTGCATAGAATATTAAACTTCCTGCATATATTTGTGTATGGTTTCCTATGCGTGGATTCTTTATGCTACTACTTTGGCATATAGTGTGGCATTTCCTCCAACCTTCTCGTCTTTTGCTCAAGCATGGGTTTAAGAGCAAATAAACACACATACTCATTTCTGTTGTTGTGGGTGAGACAATAGTGTCACCATGTATTTATTATGTGTTAAGCATTGTCCTAGGCTTTTAAAATTAAGATACACATGTAATTCTCACAACAACCCACAAGATGGGTGTGATAATCCCTCCTTTGTGGATTGGGCAACTGGCTCCCAAGAGGGTAATGTAACTTGCTCAAGGCCACACAGGGAAGGCAGGATTTGAACTCAGGTCCACTTTATTCCAAAGCCCTGTCTGCCATAGCCATACTCTCAAAACAGCACACTCACAGAAGTCACTACTTGTCTCCACAACTTCCCTATCTTATGGTTAAATTAGTCTCTTAGGTAGAATCGCAGTCTTTAGTTATTTCCCTTAATAGCTCCCTTCCCTTATTCCCTTGGGTCAGTTTGTAGTATCTAGTTGAGTCTGGACTCTGAAAGTCACTCTTTTGGTCACACATTCTGTTGGCTGAAGATTGTCAGCCAATTACTAACTAATTATCATCATTAACCTGTTAGTAAAAAGAGGAAGAACCTGTTATCAACCAGGCAAAGAGAGGAAGAACCTTAGATAATATTAAAAAAAAAAACATTTCGCCCCTACTTTTCAGTCTCTGCTACAAAAAAAGACTTTAAAATTTTTAAATTAATTATTTAAAAAATTAAAAAATTATTTACCAAATTATTACCCAAACCACTGATAAGTCACCTCAGCCATCAAATGTGATTTCAAATGATTTTCTAAGCAAATCAAATCCACCTTCAAAGGGCAAAAATCTGGCATAATTTAGATATTCGATAGAGTACAATGTAGGTTCTGGAAGCAATTCAAAGTGAGACAGTCCAAAACCAAGTCTGAGCAATGATGGTGAGGTTGGAATAAATGCAAAATCATTCAAAGTGACCACTTTCAAATACAACATTCTTTTGAATACAAAAATTCTGGTATGTTTATTAAAAACTTAGTGTAATTTTCTTATTGTTTCACTGCCTGAAAACTGAGTATGTTTCCAATAAATATTGTTTTATGCCTAAATTAGACAGAAGTTGGCTTATGTTACTAAAGGTCAAAAACTACTAATTACTTTAAAAAACTAGAGCCTGAAGTGTTCAAATAACAGATTTTAAAAGATGACCTTAAATACAAAACCTGGCTGACTCGAGATATTGAGGCATAGACTGTGATCTATTCTGGCTCAGATACATTTATGCACTACACACACAAAAAAATAGCTAAACTGTTAACTGTTGGCATTCAGATGATATGTCTACATGGAACTTCAGGGGATTTGGCAGAAAATTTCTGATTATTAATGGATCTTGACTACTTGTGGCTTTCAGCAGGGGTGATATTCAAAATACCTTCAACAACTCATACAGCTCTCAATCCACCAATCAGAATGGATGTGGGATGAGCAGCTGGGCCCTGAGGCCCTGACTGGCTCACACCAGCCCCTTAATTGCTAATTGTGTTGTCCTCAGGAGGTCCTGGGGAAGGGCCAGGGCAGTGGGGAAGGGTAGAGGGTAGTTCAGAGACAAAAGAGGCTTAAGACTGTAGCTCTTTTCATATTTATAAACAGTTTTGGGCCTACAGGCGTACTGGTTAAATATCACTTCTGGCCTGCAGGAAGACCTTGCAAGAAAGAAACAAGCCCTTGTCCAACTTAACCCATGTAATAATAGAAGCAGAAAGAGAGCAGAATGCAGCTGACCTTTCTCCTGTGACCAGCAATCCAGGACGTGCGGGGGTGAGAGTTAAATTCTATTTGTGAGTAAAAGCAAGGCGATGGTGGGAACAGAGCATCTGTAAGACAGGGGGATGGGAGTGTCCTCAGAAGTGGGCGAAACCTGACCAGTCCCCTGTCCCCCTTCCTACACATGAGGCTGTTGCTGTGCCTTTATTTTCTGATACTTTATGTAAGATTGGGAGCTTGGTTCTGCCTCCCACCAGGGCTTACTCCTTCATCCTGCACCATGGCAGTGCCAGGCTGAGGTCTGGTCCAGTGGACAGAGTCCCCAGACCTGTTGCTAAGAGATGAAAACTGCAAAGGAATGAGTAAGATCTGGAGTTAAGGACCACGATTTAAAAAATTTATTGCTTTGGTTACTAGCTATAAATTTTCCTAGGAACTGAATAGACTGGCAGCTTAGCAGGGTTTTAAGGAAGTTAAAGTGACAAAGAAAACCCAGCTTAGAAAGAAGCAGCCCATAATACTCCACTCCTAAAACAATTCCCAGGCTCCAAAATCATGTCAACAGGAAGGGCATTGCTAAAGCAGCTCCCTGATGAGGAAACATTCCTACATGCTTCTTAGTCATGGTCCTGGAGGTCAACAAGTAGGGAAAGTTCTCCCAGCAGGAGAATCAGGGCAGCCAGACCAGCCAACCAAGCGCAGATGCAGAGGATCTGCAATAGACTGGGAGAGAACATCTCAAATGTTTTCATGTTCCCCCTTTATAGATGACAGTTCCTGTTGTGGTTTTCCTGTTTTACCTTCACTATTGGTTATTCAGTGTGTTGGGGATGGTTACGTTGACCAATTAGCCATCAATTGACATACTGTAAGAAGCCGTATCTGGACATGCCCATCAGCCAGCATCCAGGTCTCAGGCTAGACGAGGCTACTGGATGTGATTTTGAGATCTTTTCCTTTTGGGGGTGGTGGGGCATGCGTATTTGAATTTAACATGGGATAGCTGTGTTACACTAGGAATTCTGGAATTGTGTGTATGGAAATAAAGATGGTGAGTGTAAGCCCTGGCAGCCATGAAGTGGAATGTAAGAGATTATGGTAGCTGCACTTATCTGCCTAAGAAACATTCCTTCCACCTTCTAGTAAGAGCTTCAGCTCTCACCAGGCCTGGCCAATCATGAGCCCCCATTGCCCAGTGAAGTGATTTGTTCTGGCATGGGCACATGACTCATGCAGACACTGGGAGAAATACACTTTCCTGGCTGATCGTGGCTTGGTGACCACACCAGTGACCATGGTTTCCACCTTGTGGAGAAGAGATGAGAACTAGACAAGGACAATACTAGTGGTACTGAATCCCCAATTTCAAATCCCAAAGCCCTAATTCCTAGTTTCCACCATTTTTTCGACATTTTTGTAAGCTACATCTGCATCGTTCTTTACACACACACACACACATTATATACTTATATAGAATTGTATGTATAATTCTATGTATAATTCATATATATGAATATGTAAGTACAGTTGACACTTGGACAACACAGGGGTTAGGGGCACCAACTTTCTGCACAGTCAAGAATTTATATATAACTTTTGACTCCCCCAAAATTAACTAATAGCCTACTGTTGACTAAAAGCCTTATCAATAACATAAACAGTCAATTAACACATATATTGTATATTTTATGTATTACATACTGTATTCTTACAATAAAGTAAGCTAGAGAAAATAAAATGTTAATAAGAAAAACCATAAGGAAGAGAAAATATATTTGCTATTTATTAACTGAAAGTGGTTCATCAGCATTAAGGTCTTCATCCTTGCTGTCTTTATCTTGAGTAGGCTGAGGAAGAGGAGGGAGAAGGGTTGGTCTTGCTGTCTGAGGGTTGGCAGAGGTAGAAGAAAATTCATGAATAAGTGGACCTGCACAGTTCAAACCCATGTTGTTCAAGGGTCACTGTACACATATATTATACATACAATTCTATATATGTGTGTGTGTATGTGTGTGTAAAATACAGTGGTTCTCCCTTATCTGTGGTTTTGTTTTTCATGGTTTTAGTTACCCATGGTCAACTAAAGTTTGAAAATATTAAATGGAAAATTCCAGAAATAAACAATTCATAAGGTTTAAATTGTGCACCATTCTGAGTAGCATGATAAAACCTCTCATCACCACGGTGCTTTGTCTGGCCCCAGACATGAATCACTCCTGTGTCCAGTGTATCTACACTGTATACACTACCTGCCCATTAGTCACCTGGTATCTGTTTTGGTTATCACACGGAAAAAACAGTGTATGTAGAGTTTGGTACTAAACATGATTTCAGGCAATCACTGGGAGTCTTAGGTGTTTCCCCACAGATAAGTGGGGACCACTACATAGGAAATTAGTTTCCTTCACTTGAAACCAAAAACGTACTATGTAATATAGCCTAGAATCTATAACTAGTTTATAGAATGATCAAAATCATTCATAAAAATGTACAGTTTCCCCATAACATGTATTATTTAAATCAATATACCACTGCATTTAAAAAGATTTACATAGGATATCATGAGAGATTAAAAGCTGTTATAATGCATGTAACATTACTGTATGTAAAAACTAGGCAATTTGTTTTTTGAGACAGAGTCTCACTCCATCACCCAGGCTGGAGTGCAATGGCACAATCTTGGCTCACTGTAACCTTCAACTCCCGAATTCAGGTGATTCTCCTGCCTCAGCCTCCTGAGTAGCTGAGATTACAGGTGCGCAGCACCACACCCATCTTACTTTTGTATTTTTTGTAGAGATGGGGTTTCACCATGTTGGCCAGGCTGGTCTTGAACTCTTGACCTCAAGTCATCTGCCTGTCTCGGCCTCCCAAAGTGCTGAGATTACAGGCATGAGCCTCCACACCTGGCCAAAAGTAGGCAAATATTTTACAACTTATTTAGCAATGTATTCAACGTACTTTCACATCCCATTTAATTTTCACCAGAAAAAGAATATAATAAAAATCAGCTGGTGATGATAATAGCAATGATATTAAGCACCATGCATGCATTGTCACTGAAGGATGACTCGGCATCGTAATGACTTGTTTCCCAGTTTACAAATAAGGGAACAGAGGTTCAGAGAGGTTCAATAACTTTACCAAGTCTTCAGTTACCGGATGGCAAGGCCAGGTCTGAAGCCGGCATTTGATGTTTCCTAAATGTGTGTACTTTACCCTGGACCACACTGTTTCCTCTTTAATATTGGAAACCCATTTTACAAATAAGATGCAAAGGCAATTAGCTGACGTATTGCGCCCAGAATTTTAGAGAAACAGGGAGATGTGGAAAGAGGTGAAAAAAGGGCTAAGATGGAATGGAGAGCAGTAGGAAAGATTACACGTTGTCCAGGATAACATCAGCTGTACAGTGGTCCAGTTTTTCAGTTTACCATGTCCTTCTGTGTTGTCTCAACACCAAGGCATCTGAGAAAAGATGGCAAACAGCAAAGAGGATTCACTCTAGCGTTAAGGGAAAGTAAACCTGAAGAATAAACACAGCAAGCACGATATTATACTATCTTTGAAGTAGTAGTTTCTCAGGGCCCAAACGGCAGGACAGGATGACACAGCCATTGTAACCTAGGGCAATCAAGGGCAGATGTCTCTCATCATTAGGGGGAACACTGCATTGATTACTGCCACTAAATGCTCAAGGGCCTGGAGGACCACCCGTGTGGCCTGTGGGCTGCTATTGATTGTATGCTGGTGGTATCCTGGGCTGCAGAGCAAGGAAAGGCTGCAGGGAGGCTGAGGGAGGAGGGCAATGTCCCCTTTCATTCACAGCAGGCACAGCAGCCTGACAACCAGAGATGCAAGCTGCAAGCTGCAAATTTTTCTTTGCTGTTTTCTTTACTCACACTGGCTCTGCTCCCTGTTCCTGCTCAAAGGGAATCTGGGAAGTAATATATTCATGTATTTACCACCTGATCCCACCCCAAGGCCTGAGAAACCAGGGTCCTTAACATAAGGAGGCCTCCCCCTTTCTTCTGGATTACGTCCAGAGTGTTATTAAGGCTTTTGGCATCTGTCCTAAATCTTGCTTTTCCAGACAAGAACAAGATGCACTTGGGCTAATTATTTTTACCTAATGAGAAGTGTCTGCTTGAACTAGGCTGATTTCCCCCAGGGGTTCAGGTCTTTCTAGGAAATAAAGGAAAATCTTAACATTTTTGTCTTTTCAGACGCTGGAGCCATATTTATTTTGTGGTTGACACAAAGGGATTCTTTGTGACATTCTTGCTTGAGGACACATTTCTAGCTCCAACCTTGTCATTAGCCATACCCTTTGGAGAATGTGTAACACATAACTGGAAAGAGAGTGGGAACACTAATTCAATAAGCTAAGCTCATAAAACGTGGCCAAGTCAGAAATAAGAAGGAACATGAAGTGTCAGGCTCCTGACAGGGCTAGGGAGAGCAACTAGCGAGCCAGAAGGAAATGGCATTTCAAGCTGGACTGGCCACCTCATGTCTCTTGGCATCCTCTGGGTATCAAGGCTGCATCCTAAAAAAGCAGTGGCTTTGATAAGTATGGGTGAACCCATTTGGTTAAAAAAAATCCAGTGGCCTCAACTTCCAGTTCAAAATGGCATTTGGGCAGCAGTTCCTCTATGGCTCTTTCAAACTTTGCAATAAATAATACAATAAGGAAATGTAAAGAAATACACAACACCGGCCGGGCACGGTGGCTCACACCTGTAATCCCAGCACTTTGGGAGTCTGAGGCGGGTGGGTCACGAGGTCAGGAGATCGAGGCCATCCTGGCCAACACGATGAAACCCTGTTTCTACTAAAAAATACAAAAAATTAGCTGGGCGTTGTGGCGGGCGCCTGTAGTCCCAGCTACTCGGGAGTCTGAGGCAGGAGAACGGCATAAACCTGGGAGGTGGAGCTTGCAGTGAGCCAAGATTGCACCATAGCACTCCAGCCTGGGCGACACGACAGAGAGAGACTCCGTCTCAAAAAAAAAAAAAAAAAAAAATACACCAAAAAAACTCAAAGTAACAGGCAGACTAATGCCAGAATGTTGGTGGAAGTTTTACAAATTACAAGGCAAATGCCCCTAAATTCATGTTTAAAACAAAGCAAAAACCAAAAAGACTTCACTTAATTATACAGACACATCCTGAAAATAGAAAAGCAGACTCTTCGTCCTGTGTTCACTCTCTGTCCCAGTCTCTGTAACCCATAGGTGTGGATTCTGAGGTAGCCTGAGCACTTTTGCCCTCTTATGCCTCCCACGGTTTATTCTTCCACCATCTTGATAAACTTTCATAGTCTGCAACTTCTAGAATATAAACAGAAATAGGAGGTGGGGCTGGGCTGGCTCAGATAATTCTGAGATGTATGGCCCATTTTTCAAGAACCTGTGACACTCTGGCTCATCTGTGTTCTTGATATAGCCCCATGGGTCTAGGGCCAGGAGCCCAGGGAGTATGAGTTGAAGAAGACACCACTTTGGTCCAGAAGGGACTACCGTAATGATATCAGATCTTTCACTGAAATTTTTAAATGCATTAATGTAGGGGATGTGGCTTGTGTATTTTCTTTTGTGCATGTGTTATAGTTCTCAGGTTTTAGTAGCAGAAATTATCCTATCTTAATATAATGAAGTAAGTAGCTTTTATCTTAGTATATTTTCAGGACATTTTATATATGGTATGGGAATTGCCTGTTCCTTAAAGGATTGAACGGATTTTAAAAATTACAATTATTTGGCTCAGAGCATTTTTTGGATATAATTCTCAGACTTTAAACATTTTTTCTGTCATTACTACTCATTATAATGTAAGTTCTACTATTTCTTAGCCAGTGATTATCATTTATGTTTTAAATAACCTGGCTTATCAAGATTTTAAAGCTTATGAGTATAGAATTGTTAGACAATATGTCCTGCCTTGCTGAATTGTTTGGGAATGGTTCTTGGATTAACATGCTCCTCAGCAGTGGACACACACCTCCAGTAAATATCCACTTGGTCTAAGTTGTCATATAGAATCCTCTGAATTGAGACGTTATTCTTAAAAATATCTGATGTCTTGAAATCCATTGGGCATAAATTCGGAAGCAGGTTCCTGTCACTTTCAGTTCAGCAGGCAGGCAGAAAATTCTTTTCTTTTTTTTGAAAGTTAATTTTCTATGGTTTCCCATTTCCTCATCATTCCTGGGTATTGGTTTTTCTGACACTGCTTTGCCTGGACATTAACGTGTGAAGTGACCTCTCATTTTACAATTCAGAGGCCCTGCGAACGCCGAATGTAAGATCTGAGGGAACCAGTAAGGAAGTGGTGGAGGCCGTGCCCTCTGATGATGCAAATTCTCACCTGGTTATCTGCCTGCTTGCCTCCTCTTCCTGCTGTATACCAGGATCCTCTGCTTTGTGGTGGCTAAGAACTCAATATGGAATGTTGTTGGCCACTGGAGGTAGCAAAAACTGCTGCACCTCTTGTGGAGGAGTTAGCGTCAACGTATAAAGGCTGTGGGTCTGCACGGGGATTACAAATGGGAAACAGCTAAAAGTAAGATGTCCAACCTAGATAGGAAGATAAAGGAGTAGGTTGGGCAAAGCAGGAGTTGTTTCTATGGAGACTGCTTTGAAAAATGCACTCTCCATGGTGGGTGCATGCTTTGAAAATATGTCAGGCTGAAGTCAGAACAGAAATCACTCAGCACCAGCTCCACCTCAGTTCCCAACCAGCACTTTGAGGAATGATGAGTCCCCTAAAAAAATGATAGGAAATCCTCCAATGCAAAGAATTCCAGCAGCTTCCTTCAGCCCACAGCTGGTGATGGGAAGTTGCCACGTAAATGGAGGAACTATCTCCATTTATAGAAGAACTCTCTCCATTTATGTGGCACCACTCCTCAACTCCAGCCACTCCTCAACTCCAGCCACTCTTCAACTCCTTTGTTGCTTCTTCTCCATCTCCTCAGCTTCTAAATATTCCAGTATCCCTAGCCTCATGTCTCATATCTCTTTTTTCTATATATCCTCACTCACTAGGTGATCTCATGCAGGCCCAGAACTTCAAAGACATTTAAACATCAATGATTCTCCTGTTTTTCTCTCTCTCCCCATCCCCCCTCTGAACTCAGCTCTTTTATACCCAACTATTTACTTGAAATCTTTACTTTGATATCTAATATTTTTCTCAAAATTAATATATGCAAAATTGAATTCTTCATTTCCTTGCCCCAAATGTGTTCTTCCTCCAGTCTTCCCTATGTCAGTAAATGACAACTCTTTTAAGAATTGCTTAGCATAAAAAATCTTGCAGTTATCCTTCACTCTACTCTTTCTCTTACTCATGTATCAATTCCATTGGTAAATCCAGTTGGCTCTTCCTTCAAATATATCCAAGATAAGACCACTTCTTATCACCTCCATGTGGTGGCCCAAACCATCATTATCTCTCTCGTAGATTATTGCAGGGATCTTCCAACTAGTCTCCCTGCTTCTACCCTTACCTCTCCCCCAGTAAATTTATCACATATCAGCTGGAGGGATTAATTTAGAAATAATCTGACCAAGTAATTCCTCTCCCCTAAGCCTGCCAGTCCAGTGTAACTGCCCAACAGCTTCACCTTGCCCACTGCCTAGACAGAGCCAATTTATCAAAACGGGAATTGCAAAAGAGAAAGAGTAATTTGCACAGAGCTGGCTGTGGGGAGACCAAAGTTTTATTATTACTCAAATCAGTCTGCCCAACAATTTGGGAATCAGAGTTTTTAAGGATAATTTGGTGTGTAGGGGGCCAATGAGTCGGGAGTTCTGATTGGTTGGGTGAGAGGTGGAATCAAAGGGAATTGAAACTGTCATCTCACACTGAATCAGTTTCTGGGTGGAGGCCACAAGACCAGATGAGCCTATTAATTGATCCAGGTGGTGCCAGCCAATCCACTGAGTGCAGGGTCTGTAAAATATTTAAAGCATTGATCTTAGGTTTTACAGTAGTGATGTTATCCCCGGAAGCGATTTGGGGAAGTTTAGACTCTTGCAGGCCCCAGCTGCGTGACTCCTAAACCATAATTTCTAATCTTGTGGCTAATTTGTTAGTCCTGCATAGACAGTCTAGTCCCCAGGCAGGAAGGGTGTTTGTTTGGGGAAAAGGCTGTTACCATCTTTGTTTCGAAGCTAAATTATAAACTAAGTTCCTCCCAAAGTTAGTTTGGCATATGCCCAGGAATGAACAAGAACAGCTTGGAGATTAGAAGCAAGATGGAGTCAGTTAGGTCAGATTTCTTTCACTGTAAAAATTTTCTCAGTTACAATTTTTGCAAAGGTGGTTTCACCAGTGGCTTCTCATCTTACTTAGAGTAAAATCCAAGGTACTTGCTAAGCCCCAGGGTCCAGCCTCTGGCTATGTCTGTGAGTTCCTTCCCACCCCCACCGCAGCTTCACTGGTCCCTCTCCCATTCCTGGACATCCAACCAGCCTCCTCTCTTGGGACTTGCACTTGCTTTTCCACCTATTTGGAAAGTTCTTCTACCAGATCTCACATGCCTGGCTTTTTTGTTCCTTCAGATGACCCCACATTGTTCCCCTTCTCATGGAGGGCTTCCCTAACTCCCCGGTGTAGAATAGCACCCTTTCCCTGGAATCTCCTACTTTTCTAAATAGCATTTATTACAACCTAATATATTAGGTTTTCGCTAACTTACATATCATCTCCCTTCTGCTAGAATGGCAGCTTCACAAAAGCAAGGACTTTGTTGTGTTCACTGCTCCATTTCCAGCAACAACCTCATGAGAGGCTTCTAGGAAATGCTTGTTGAACAAAATAGCGGGGATCCACAACTAGCCCTGTGGTCTGGACCCACTCCTGCAATTAGGAGGGCAGGTTCCTGAGCCTACACCTGGGGGCTGGGGCAGCTGGCCCCACATACATCCTCTCCAACTGTCTTCCATTTATTTATTTATTTATTTATTTATTTATTTATTTATTTATTTTTGAGACAGTCTTGCTCTGTCGCCTAGGCGGTTGGCCCCACATACATCCTCTCCAACTCTCTTCCATTTATTTATTTATTTATTTATTTATTTATTTATTTATTTATTTTTGAGACAGAGTCTTGCTCTGTCACCCAGGCTGGAGTGCAATGACATGATCTTGGCCACTGCAACCTCTGCCTCCCCTGGTTCAAGCAATTCTCCTGCCTCAACCTCCCAAGTAGCTGGGATTACAGGTGCCCGCTACCATGCCTGGCTAATTTTGTGTATTTTTAGTAGAGACAGGGTTTCGCCATGTTGGGCAATCTTTCTCAAACTCCTAACCTCAGGTGATCCACCCGCCTCGGCCTCCCAAAGTGCTGGGATTACAGGCGTGAGCCACTGCACCTGGCCTCTCTTGCTTTATACATACCCACCCTCACCCACCAGTTCTCGAGGATGTCCTACTGAAAAAAGCCCTGCTCTGCAGTGCCCTCTGCAGCTGGCTCTGATGATCACGAGGGGAAGCCAAAATACTTAGAGTTGCATGAATTTTGCAAGTCACTCATTCTAGGAATCAATGGGCATTTTTCTTTATTTCTCTGTAACTGAATTTAATCTAGCTGTCAGAGCTGTGTTTGTGTTTCCCCAGTGGTTGAAAACTTTATCTTGCCAATTCAAAGTAGCTCAGATACTTCTAATTTTAAAGCAATCAAGTTTTTATCCCTTTTATTGTTGTCCTTCTCCTTTGGGCAGGGTTGGGGTGGGAGGCTCAGCTACCATGCTGCCATTGGGGGACAATCTCTGCTCTGCCAGCCCTCCTCTCTCCTTGTTGGCCTGTGCCCATTTTTCCATATGGCCTCTCTTATTGGTGTCTATCTTCCTGGTTTGACCTGCAGCCACAAGTGTCACACACAATGCACCTTCTTTATTCTGAGCATGGACCTTTTTGGTACACAGCCCTCTCAGAAGCTCTACAGCATCTTTGAGAAGCTCAGGAACTTCAGGCTGGAATTAGAGTTAACATCTGGTTTTTATGAGCCCTACACTTTATGTAATTTGGGGGACTTGTTTCAAGAAAACAAAAGTACAAAATTAGGAACAAATGTGAATTTTTACTTAGAATGAGAAAATAAATCATAACATTTTTTCTATCATTACTACTCAATACAATTCAAGTTCTATTTCTTAACCAGTTACTTATTTTAAATATCCCAGCTCATCAAGATTTTAAAGTTTATAGTTTAGAATTGATACACAATATGTCCCGCCTTGCTGATGTTTGGGAATGGATCTTGGATTAACATGTCAAAAGCTGACATACAACAAACATTACAATCTAGAAAAATAATTTTATTAACTGTCTTAGGTCACTTGGTGATTCTTTTGTCTGACATTTTTTGCATATTTTTCAATTGCCACTTACATGACAATGTTTTAGAATATATATTTTTAATAGACTAGAAAGATAATAAGTCTTTCCTCTGTCTCAATTGATAAAACATATGTCTTCACACAGAGATATACTCTCTATTGGTAGTATCAGTACAGGCTTTTGCCTTACCAACAAAGATATTGTTTCTCCTCTACCCATGTATTTCCAGTAGTTCTGAGCACCATGGTACATATTTATATTACCATATGACCTTTGACTTTTCGTCCTCCTCTCATGACTCCAGACAATTTGGCACAGTTTAAAGGAGTAGTATTATTCCTGGAGGCTCTTCCTACACTGGATTGGTGATGCAAGAAGCATCTGCAAGCCACATAAATGTATCGCAACATACTCAACTGGGATGTATCCTGAACACAGGTTCCTTTTACACAGATCTCAAATGCTTTATGGCCACTCCAATGCCACCCCACATGAAGGGAAGATGGATGGAGGGGCAGGTAGAGAAGAGAGCAACAGTTGTCTTCACTGATTGCACCTGAGATTTGCTCTTTGTGAATACAGAGCTGGGCCCATCCCCAGGCTTTGTGAGATGCCCTGAACTTAAGCCTCATTAGCTTCTCAGTAAATTCCCTCTGCTGAGCAGTGCTGATTGTGTGAAGCTGCTCCCAAGCACATCTACCCCAACATCCAATGACATTGCCACTCTACCATTCAGGAGCAATGTTGGGTGCGGCTTGCATCTCCTGGGTTACTGTCTGACAAATGGACCACAAGACGCATCTTCTGTTCTCATGATGGTTCTAAAAGCATGTCTTGGGTTCCCATCACATATGCAGCTCCTGAAACTTGAGGCAGGAGCACTGAGAACTTTCTTGGGGATCTAGGAGGTATCCAGGTTCTCATTAATTCCCCTCTAGCTTTCCCTTCCTGCTGACAGTTTTTGAACTCTTCATTTAAATAAGCAAAACTTTATGACATCATACTTTTTTTTTCCAACTCTTTATTTTATGGTATAAACTCTATACTATTGGTTCTCCAGTCTTTATCCTTGTTCCTTCTGAGCCAAGCCATTTTTTAAGAATTCAAAATCAAAATTATTTATCTCCCATGCACCGAGCTCTTGTAAATCAGTAGTGTACTGGCCTTCAAGACTGTGCTCTCAAACAAAGATTTGCAAATCTGTTTAAGAACCCCAAAGCCAAGAAGATGACTCTTAGTTGTCTATATGTTGGCTTTCTGTGGGTGTCATTTGAAAATAATGTTATCCTTGATGCCTGAAAACGGAGGTAAGGTAGAGTATGGAGCAGAGAAAAACAAACTATTAACATTTCAACATATATTTCTGATTTAGGAAGTATTGATGTTGGCTTCCGGGCACCAGAAAGGTTAACCGGAATAACTGGTCAAATGGGAGGGCTCTGGTAGTAGTCAGGGTCCCCTTGACTATAAATAGAAAGGGATTTAGTATACGAAATTAGGCACTTCCAAGTTTCTGGAAGAGTTAGAGAAGCAGAGTCTAGGCTGGTCTCTAGACTTTTGGAACAACTGACTAAAAGTATAGCGACTTTTTCTATAATTAGAATGTTGGTGGATGAGGAAGCTATTGTACCCCTGTTGGCTCCAGGATCTCACATCACTCCATGTCTAACTGGGGGTCAAGAAGCTGCCCCCTGGGGAGCTGGTTCCAAAGCCATCACATGCTGGCTAGAGCCACATCCACAAAATAGATGCCTCGCATTTTGCCACTTCCCTCCTTGCAGAACTTGGTTCTACATTCAGGTCTCACACAAGTGCCTCTGGTTATTTTGGTGCAAGGAAGTCTGGGATATATAGTTTTCGGCTTTCCAGCCTCTGTAATAGAGAAAGGCACACCAGGAGGAGGTTGTAAGAGATGTTCATTCCTTGATCTGCCATTTAGCTGCCAGAACTGTGGACATTAGCCAACTCCCTGGGACCAAAGTTTCTACTCAATCCAGCTCCTGTTCCAGCAAGATACCCTAGGCCACACGTAAGAGGAACAGCCACCATAGGCTTAGTGTCTGTGAATTTATATCCTGAGCTGCCTACCTTTACCACCAAACCCCACTGCTTCTGCCATCCACACCCTTGCCTCATCCCTTCTGTTTGGCATATAGTTCACTCAACCTTGGCCTTTCTCCCGGGTAAGCATATGTCTTCTGTGGCTTGATGGAATTTCCGCAGATGGCCTACACAGCCTTAGGACTGTCCCTTCCCATGAGGGGTCCTGAAAGTGGATGTCTTCTTCCACTTCCATCCAATTCGTCTCACCTTCTAGGGTGTGACTTGTTTACAATCAAACCCCAATGCTGGGAACAATTTAGTTTTTCACTTCTTCAACAACAAGCTTGGAAAAAAAGTCTCATTTTGATGCACCTTCACAAAATGCTGCTATCCTACAAGGATCCTAATGTCAATGTGTATTGTGAAGATACAACAGGACAGATGTGGTTCACATTGGTGGTTCACACTGTAAGAATCTTATTTTTCTCAATAAAAAGTGCATCTTGCTACAAAATATTGTGTGGGGTCATGACCCCATTAATTTCTTTAAATTAAATTTCATTTCAGGTAATTATACTAAATGATGTCAGACCAGTATTAAATAAGCCTGTGGAAATAATCATCCTTCAATCATGGAGAAATTGAAAGCTGCATTTTATTCATGACTGAGCATAAATAACATGTTTAGACTTCATTGTTTAGTAAAAAATGATGCATAAATTAACTCTTCCCTTAATTTTAATTCTATTCAGACATGCCATTTTAATTCCTCCTAATGTACTCATTCATAGCGTTAGTACCAAGTGGTATAAAAGACACTAGTCTTCATCTCGTAATAATTTTAGCAAAGGTCCCTTTGAATCTACCTGTATAGGTCATATTTTCCTTCCTTTTGATGCAACACTAAATTAAATTCAGTATGTTGCTCAGACATGTGTTGGGAGAAATAGACAAAGGTTATACTGATGCATGTGGTTTCCTGGTCTTTTCTAGGGCTTGATCCTATATTATCACCCTCCACCACCTGGCCTCAGCAATCAATGAGAGGGCTGTGTTCCTATGAGCAGTTTCACATCCCCCTCCTGCCTTTCACACTGGCCATACAGGGAACCCCTGTGGCTGTCCCCAGATACTGCAGGCTGCTGCCTCCTGCACACCTGCTATTGGCCAGATCACTCTGCCCCCTGGTCCCTGATGCCTGACTGTGTCCTTGGGTGAGATGCACCTGAGAAACTGTAGCAGTGCCGCTTGGAGCGAGGGCATCCCAGTTAGCTATGGATCAGGACTCTTGCTCATTTTCACCACCTTTGGCCAGAGCACAGCCAATTTCCAGTTCTGTACTGTGTTTCTCTCCCTTGGCTGGAACAAGGACATAAGACTCTGCAGGCCCCGGGACACCCCACCCTGCCTCACTGAAAATGGGAACCTCTCTTGGGAATGTGCAGAGCTCTGGGTGGTTGCTATTCCAATTCAACCAGAATTTCATGAATTGTGCTTTCCAGTTTCATTTGGAGAAACAGTTGCTTTGATTGAAATACAGGTATACTTCCTCAGAGATACTGTAGATTTAGTTCCAGACCACTGCCGTAATGGTCACAGTAAATTGTCACATAAATGTTTTTGTTTTCTGGTACATATAACAGTTATGCTTACACTAAACTCTAGTCTCTTAAATATGCAATAGCATTATATCTAAGAAAAATGTATGCAGCATAATTATTTTTTTTATTGCTAAAGATAGAGCAAGGAGGATACTAAAAGAATCTGTCTTCCACCTCAGGGGTGAAGAGGACAACTAGACATTCATCCACTTATTTATTTTGGAGCCTCTGAGCCCCATCTGAATTCCCTCTGACCCACCCCACCCCACCACACACAATAGCAACAACAACAACAACAACCACACACACACACACACACACACACACACACACACACAGCCTGTGGAATGACAGAGAACACACAGAAGGACACACACACACCCAAGCTTATGGGAACAGATAATTTTGAGACTTCATGTACCACCAACCCCAGAGCAGAGTTCTTGGTGACAGTGGGAGCTGCTGCCTCTGCAGCCTAAGGACAGAAAACTTCTAACCTGCTATTTGAAAGCAGTCCATTCCCTGCTTCCAGCAACCTCTGCTGATGTTTACAGATGGCTCCACCATTACTCATCACCCTCTTGGGGGACTAATTTTGTCTTAAAGTTTAGTCTCGTTTTTTGCGAAAAATTGAGTTTAATTTCCTTTTGTGAAGAAGTTGCTCCACCCTTCTTACATCTGTCTGGAGTCTTATATGTCATAGTCCTTCAAAGCTTATCTCTTCAGCCCAGAAGAGTAACACATGTCTTCTAAAAACTGTATTATGGAATCTTCTAGACACTCGAGGAGGTACCTACCATCTATCAGACTTAATATGTATAATGCTATGCATGCATTTGAAGACCCATGTGTTCCTCCTGATTAAATTATTCATTCTTCCGGAGGGAAACCACTATTCCGATCTTATTGATACATATTTCTTAATTTTTCTTATTCTCCCTCTTCTGCTTACTTTCAAATAATCTCAGTCAAAGTTTGGGTGTTTTTCCTGGTCCTCCTTTACCCCAGTGGTATCTTGGTCCCTCCATTACATAATGCCAGATAATGGAGGGATGTGTATGGTCTTTATTTACAACTGAATACCTGGCTTCTAAGCCTCTCATCTGATCCTGAGACCTGGCCAGCCTTCATGACGGAGGACTTTCAGATGTCTAGCCAGCCCACACCAATTCACTGCACGTCTACTGCTGGTCATGAGCCTCTGCGGGCCTCGGGGCTCCCCACCTTGTTTCACTGAAAATGGGAACCTCTCTTGGGAATGTACAAAGCTCTAAGAGTTTACTCTTCCAATTCATCCAGAATTTCATAAATCGTGCTTTCTAATTTCATCTGGAGAAACAGTTGCTTTGATAAAAATACAGATATACTTCCTCAGAGATACTGTAGATTTAGTTCCAGACCAGTGCTATAATGCAAATATCACAGTAAAGTGAGTCACATAAATGTTTTTGTTTTCTGGTACATGAAAAATTTATGTTTACACTAAACTCTAGTCTCTTAAATGTGCAATAGCATTATATCTAAGAAAAATGTATGTACCATAATTAAATTTTTTATTGCTAAAAAATGCTAACAATCATCTGAATCTTCAGTGAGTCATACTCTTTTTGCTAATGGAGGGTCTTGCTTGATGTTTATGGCTGCTGACTAATCAGGGTGGTGGTTGCTGAAGGATAGGGTGGCTGTAGCCTTTTTCTAAAAGAGGACAACAATGAAATTTGTTGTATCAATGGACTCTTCCTTTTACAAAAGATTTATCTGTAGCATGTGATGCTGTTTGATAGCATTTTACCCACACTAGAACTCCTTTCAAAATTGGAGTAAATTCTCTCAAACTGTGCCAGTGCTTTATCAACTAAGGGTTTATGTACTATTCTAAATCCTTTGTTGTCATTTCAACAACGTGCATAGCATCTTCCCCAGTAGTAGATTCCATCTCAAACCACTTTCTTTGGTCATTCATAAGAAGCGACTCATTATCCATTCAAGTTTTATCATGAGATTGCAGCAATCCAGTCACATCTTCGGGCTCCACTTCTAATTCTAGTTCTCTTTCTATTTATTCCATATCTGCAGTGACCTCCTCCACTGAAGTCTTGAACTTCTCCAAGTCATCCATGACGGTTGAAATTAACTTCTAAACTCCTATTAATGTCAACATTTTGACCTCCTCTTATGAATCACAGATATTTTAAATAGCATCAAGAATTATAAATTAGTGGCTGAGTGTGTGGCTCATGCCTGTAATCCCAGCACTTTTGGAGGCTGAGGAGGACAGATCACTTGAGGTCAGTTCAAAACTATGTTGGCCAACATGTGAAATCCCATTTCTTCTAAAAATACAAAAATTTGCTGGGTGAGGTGGCTCATGCCTGTAGTCCCAGCTACTCAGGAGGCTGAGGCAGGAGAATCGCTTGAACCTGAGAGATGGAGGTTTCAGTGAACCAAGATTGTGCCACTGCACTCCAGCCTGGGTAACAGAGCAAGAGACTCCATCTCAAGTTCAAGCGATTCTCCTGCCTTTATAATATTTTTCCAGAAGGTTTTCCATTTGCTTTGCCTAGATCCATCAGAGGAATCATTATCTATGGCATCTACAGTCTTACAAAATGTATTTCTTAAATAATAGATTTGGAAGTCTAAATCATTCCTTGATACATGGGCTGTGAAATGGATATTGTGTTAGGCATGAAAACATTAATTCCCGTGTATATCTCAGAGTTCTTAGGTGACCAGATGCACTGTCAGTGAGCAGCAATATTTCAAAAGGAATTTTTTCTGAGCAATAGATCTCAATAGTGGGCTCAATATATTTAGTAAACCATACCATAAACAAACGTGCTGTCATTCAGGCTTTGTTGCTTCATTTATAGAAGATAGGTGGAGTAGCTTTGGCATAATTATTAAGCACCCCAGAATTTTCCAAATGGCAAGTGAGCATTGGCTTCAACTTAAAGTCTCCAACTGTATTAGCCCCTAACAAGAGAGTCAGCCTGTTCTTTGAAGCTTTGAAGCTAGGCATTGACTTTTCCTCTCTAGCTATGAAAGCCTTAGATGGCATCTTCTTCTAATGGAAGGTTGTTTTGTCTACATTGGAAATCTGTTGTTAGTGTGACCACCTTCATCAGTGATCTTAGCTAGATCCTCTGGATAACTTCCTGCAGCTTTTCTACATCAGCACTTGTTGCTTCACTGTGCACTTTTATGTTCTGGAGGTGGCTTCTTTCACTAAACCTCAGGAACCAACCTCGGCTAGCTACCGACTTTTCTTTTGCAGCTTTGTCATCTCTCTCAGTCTTCATAGAATTGAAGAAAGTTAGAACCTTGCTCTGGATTAGGCTTTGGATGAAGAGAATGTTGTTGCTGGTTTGACCTATTCAGACTACTAAAACCTTCTTCATATCAGCAATAAGGCTGTTTTGCATTCTTACCACTTGTGTGTTCATTGGAATACCTCTTTCAATTTCCTTCAAGAACTTTTCCTTTCCGTTTATGATTGGCTGACTGGTCCAAGAGGCCTAGCTTTTGGCCTATCTTGACTCTTGACATGCCTTTCTTGTTGGGCTTAATCATTTCCAGCTTTTGATTTAAAGTGGGAGATGTGTAGCTCTTGCTTTCACTTAGACACTTAGAGGCCATTGTGGAATTATTAATTGGCCTTTATTGTCTTATATGGGTGCAGTCCATGGCACTCCAAAGCAAATACAATAGTAATATCAAAGATCACTAGTCACAGATCATCCTAACAGATACAATAATGAGAACATTTGAAATATTGTGGGAATTACTAAAATGTGACACATATGAGCACATGCTATTGGAAAGATGGTGCTGATAGACTTGCTCAACACAGGGTTGCCACAAACCTTCAATTTGTAGAAAATGCAATATCTACAAAGCTCAAAAAAAATAAAGCACAATAAAATGAGCTATGCCCTTATGCCACAGGTACTGATTTATTTGAGAAGTCCCCCATTTTGGGACTTGTATATGTTTCAGCCACCATCTTCATGCATACATCTTTCTCCATAGTAAAAATTCTTAGGTATAAAATTTCAAGATTAAAGATATTCACATTTCAAAGATTTTGGATACATACTACCAAATTTCCCTCTGGAAAAACTATGCCTATTTACACTATCAGTGTTTGAGGGCACACATGGATCATCTGTTTTAGATTATATACTTTGCCATACATCTAGTAATTCCAACCTATTGGTCACATTATTAAAGTTCTCTAACATTAAGTTTTATCTGCTTGATTTACCAGATTGATTGAAGGTATGTCAAAATATCTTACTATTGTCTTTCTGCTTACATTTATATTACTAACAGTGTATGCTATTTGCACAGAAAGTGTAATGGCTGTTATAGCTTCAGGTTATCAATATTAAATTGCCCTATATATTCTATGTAATGTGTTTTGGCTTAAATTTTTTACATATAGGTGTTCAGTAAATGTTGCTGAAGTAATGAATGTCACTGCCTAGCAGAGTTCTTGACATGAGGTACATTTGAAATAAATCTTGCCTGCCTTTCAGAATCCCTTGCCATTATGAGACTGGGCTGTCTCCTTTCATAATTGTCTCTTTGAAAACTGCCCTCATTTCAAATATAATTTTCTAATTCTCATGTGAGTCGTTCCTCTTCCCTTGTATTCTTTTATCTTATTTATTATTAGCCTCTTTTATCTGACCAAAAGGTGAGACAAGACTAACCTCCATCCTGCTCTCCCAGCCTGGAATCTGAGGCTTTGGTGGCTGCTTAGAAACCAGAAATAAAGGCCCTGTAGCAGCGAGTCTTCTAATGTATTGTGCATGAGAACGATGCCGGGAGCTTGTTAAAGTTGAGTCCTAGGCCTTCTGATTACATAATGTGATTCAATAGGTTGGGAGTTAGGCCCTTGAATCTGTATTTTTATTTTTATTATTTATTTATTTATTTATTTATTTATTTATTTATTTATTTATTTATTATTTATTTATTTATTTATTTATTTATTTATTTATTTATTTATTTATTTTGAGACAGTGTTTCACTCTTGTTGCCCAGGCTGGAGTGCAATGGCGTGATCTTGGCCCACCACAACCTCCACCTCCCGGATTCAAGTGATTCTCCTGCCTCAGCCTCCCAAGTAGCTGAGATTACAGGCATGCGCCTCCACTCCCAGCTAATTTTTTTATTTTTAGTAGAGACAGGGTTTCTCCATGTTGGTCAGGTTGGTCTTGAACTCCCGACCTCAGGTGATCCTCCCGCCTCGGTCACCCAAAGTACTGGGATTACAGGCTTGAGCCACCGCGCCCAGCCTTGAAGCTGTATTTTTAAAATACCTCCTGAAATGCTTCATTTGATGCAAGTGAGCTTCAGGAGACTTTCAGAAGCACTGTCCTTGGGACCTTCCTAACTTCTCACACTATTTGGGCATTTCAGAGCTGCTAGAGCTCAGTAGTTCAGGGCTAGGTGGCTTTCCCCTTCATTGATATGCCAGAAGGCTTGTATGTGTTAATTTGCAAAAGCAACTTTAATCTACAAAACGAAAATTAATTTCTGAATCACTAATTAGGAGTCGCAGAATGTGCCCTTAGACACCAACAGCTCCAGGGACTCGCTCTTCCCCTTTAGTAAGCCCCAGCCAAGGATGTTCCCCTTCATTGTGTCTAGATAAAGTATTGGTTTTAAAGGCCAAATAGGAGCCCAGGGAATTTGATTCTGCAGCAGGAATTTCTAAAATGCAAGATACTAATAATGAACCCGTAAGTCTGAACTTTTTGAATTGCTCTAATGCCATGTGCCACCTTAGAGAGAAATGGCCAGTTCAATATTCAAAGCTGGTTGCAGGAGGGAGAGATGAGGAAGAAGCAAAGAAACAAATCAAAGAAGTTCTCTCCCATGTAGTATGCCCGATTCTTGGGTGGGGGGAAGTGGGGGGATGTGGAGTGACTTGCACACCTGGAGAGAAAAGGAGAGAGAGAACCAGGATGCAAAGCAGCTGACGCCAAATGGCGAGTCTTGTGGATATTCTCTGATCCCCACTCCAGGCATCTTCTATAGCACATGGTGAACCCTTAATTAGTGTAACGGAGACACACATCTTACTTTTGCAGAGAGCATGCATCACAGTTACTCACAGACACGAGTTGAGAAACACTGCACAGTGCTTACATGTTTTTGAATTGGTCTTCCACATTGAAAAGTTGAAATATCACATAAAAATTCAGGTTGCTGGCTTCCCCTAAAAAATGGGAAGATCTACCAAACTAGATCCTGTTTCCAACTTGAGATCTCAGTGGAAGCCGAGGATCACCTGCCCTAAGAGAGGCTTCTTAGGTTGCTATGATCTCTACCACTCCATCTGTCCATTTGAGTTCCCCAACCACTACTTCACCTATCAGGCCCCTGAAGCTTTTGGTCTTACACGTAATATTTAAAAGCTGACTCCTGTGTCAGCTGACCTCTCCTTCACATCTCATTTAAAGAAAGGTAATTTCTCACTGTCATAGAGAGGGCTCTGTCTTCCAGCCACTGTCCCTCTGGAAAAAGTTAGGGGGACAGAGAGTATTCACAGGTAGCCCTTGGCTATCTAGCAGAGATGTCCATTGATCCCCTCCTCTACAGCCCCAGTGGGTGACAGTTACATCTTATCCAATAATAATCTACAGCTAGGGTGACCTCCAGCTCGGGTGACCAACTCATCCAAGTTTGCCCAAGATGGATTTAGGCACTGAAAATCTCATATCCTGGAAACTCTCTTTCCACCCAGGCCCAAGCAACAGCAAGATGGGAGAGTTGGTCAGCTTATCTTCACCTGGGTAAAGGGGCTCTGGCATTGGACACTGTGGGCACCTGGCTCTGGAGCAGACTTTTGGGCTCGGAAAGTTCAAAGGGTTGTGAGGAGAAGTTATAGGCAGCCTGCAATAAGAAGTCATATATGCTGGCAGACAGGGGAGCAATTTAAGATGTAACATGTCTTGGGCTGGGAAAATTAAATAAATTAGACCACTTCTCACCCTGCTCTGTATATCTAATACAGCTGAATAAGGATTTAATGATTGAGAGTGGCCAACCATCTAACCTGGCCTAGGACTGTTGGCTCATGCCTCCTATCTGACTGGGCACTCATGAGAGCTGTCATCTGTCTACCTGGCCTCCTGGGTCCAAAGGAGGTTGTCTTTTCCTATAATCGTAAGGGTGATAAATAGAGATTTTTAATTAGTTTAAATTATCTAGGCTCAAGATCCCTTTTATAACACTTATGTCCATATTTTACTCAAACATTTGCCTTTCAAATGTTTCCAGGGCTATTCATGAAAGTGAGGATTGGCCTGTAACAGCTTCTATAATGCAGAGACATAGTTAGGAATATTATAAATCCATGACTTTACCCATCTATGAGTTTCATTTTGTACTTTTTCTTACATTTGTTGTCAGTCTTAAAATTAATCTGTGCTTTTTATGTGAAATACTTTTAAAATCCAGACAAGTATAAAGAGTAAAACAATGTATTATATCCCATATAAACTCATTTTTATTGACTTTATAGAAATAATTTGTATCTTCTTTTTTCATTTAAGGTAATTTCATAAACAAGGATAATATTAAGAAATATTTAACAACTGGGAGGACATAAGCACAGACCCAATGGGGATGAGGTCCATGCCAAGCTGGCTGTGGGGTAGAGGGGGTCCTGGAGTCCCAGGCTCTAACAGGCCTGTACCCTTTAGATTGTAGGGTTATAGGTAAGTTTGAGAGGCAGGGGAGGTTCCAGACATCCAGAAGAGCAGAGGTGCACTCAGGTCCACAGCCTATTAACCAGGACCAAGTCCTTTAAAAATCTTTGTCAGCATGAAATGTACATAGATATAGATTCATTATAGGTATAGATATGTATGTGTGTGTAATACATGCACATAGTTTTAAATTAAAAATCAAATGCCGCTAAATAGCTACTAGAAGCTATTACTCTCAATTTTTTTCTTTGAATATTTTCCTCCATATTATTCACATATGCACACGCATAAACATATATATACACATATATCACCTGCAATAACAGGAAGTTGATAAATACCTAAATATATACACACATGAACACATATGTACATATACATGCACACATATGTGTGTGTCTAGGGGTTATTTATTGACTTTTATTGCAGGCAGAGTTTTTTGTTAGTTTATTTGCTTTTACATCTTTTCTTTTTCCCACTCCCTCATCCTCCTGATGTGATTACATGACAGTTTTGGTTCAATCTGTACTCAGTGGCTTTATCATTTTGACTATGCAAATATTGCTCACTGCCAAATGAAATTGAATGCTGTGATTACATTTTCATTCTTACAGAGGCAGTTCAGAGCCTAACAGGCTGCTTGAATCCCATTCTGGCACCTCAGGCCAATCTTTCTATTTTTTCCCTCCTGAATAATGGAGATATCAATAGTACCAACTTGCTAAGGTGATATTTATAATTAAATGAGATAATATGGGTAAAATGGCTTAGAACATTAAGTCATATGATGGAAGTAGTCAATAAAATATAAAAAAAGCAATGATTATTACTACCTTTTTTCTTTATCTTGGAGTTAAAGTTGCCTCATTGAAATTTTTTCTTCATTTCTTTTAATCTCTTAGTCTTCTGACACCCTTCAACAATTACATAAAACACCTCTTACTACAATGTTCTTCATGTTCAAATCTATCAGGTAGCCAATCACAGTTGGGAAATTTATAAGGACTAGTGGTGATTATGATAAATGGAGTTTCAGGCTCCATTTATCTATCCAGAGTTCCTCTGTCCACACGATGTTATTAAGACAGGCTTCCCTTTTGCCTGCTGCACAGCTGACCTGTGGGAGCTACCTTGCCATCATTCTTGGATTTTGCTTGCCTCCCTCCTGTTAGAGACCTTTGCTTCCTGAGCTCTATGCTTTTTCTCTTACTATAAATCCTAGCTTCGGTACAAAACAGCCTCTTGTAGTTTCTTGAGAGGATTTCAATGAAGATAAATGTAGGTATATTTTTTGAAATTTTGCTGGCCAAAAAAATGCCACTACTCTACTCTTCTGTATGATTGATAGTTTGGCTGGATATAGAACTCTAGGTTGAAGATCCTTTTCTCTCAGATTTTCCAAGGCATTTTTGTCTTCTAGCATCCAGTGTTGTTGTTGAGAAAATCTGCTGCCTTCTTGTTTCAGGCCTTTGCCTGAGACGTGATTTTTCTCTCTGGAAATATTTAGGATCTTTATCTCCAGAGTGTTCTGAAATGTCATGATTATGTTGGTGTGGGTCTCTTCCCTACATACCCCTCCCATGCATTATGATGGCCATGAGGGCCCAGGAATCTGGAAACAAATATCTTTTAGTTCTGGAAAATGTCCTTATATTTTTTACTCCTTGATCATTTCCTTTTCCACTAATTTACTTATTCTTCCTTTTGGAAACCTATTAATTGAATGTTGGCCTTCCCAAACAGATTCCAGGATTTCCATATATTTCTCACGTTTTTCTTCTACTTTCCAGGGACTATCCACAGTTTTATCTTTCAAACATTTTCCTGAATGTTTTCTTACCTATCCTATTTTAATTTCCAAAATGACAGTCTCACTCATTAGCAGCATGACATTTCACTTTATAAACAGAACATAATTTATTTAAATCATCTCTTTATCTTGCATATGTAGACTGCTTACAGATCATGATGCAATAAACATTCTTGTGTCATCTCTCTGACTCAATACAATTTTCCAAAACTGCACTTACTGAAAGAAAAATAAGAATATTTTGAAGTTCTTAATACATAGCATATTACCAAAATGCTTTCCCAAAATTTGCGTGCATCTGTATCACCATGCAGACAGTAGTATTATCATTGATTTTAATATTTGATAATACGATAGATGAAATTTCATCATTGATGTCGATGTTGTGTTTTGATTTATTTCATTGCTATGGAGATTAAACTGTTTCTTGGATTCATTGTGTGTTTTTGTTCTTTTTGCACCTATTTATTGCATTTTGATTTTTTAATAGATTTTCTTGAAGTGTTAAATATTAGGCATGTTAATATTTTGTTGGAAACATTTGATTCAAATGTCTCAAAGGTTTATGCATTTTGTTTTGATATTATTTTATAATAGTCACTAAATTTTATTTTTTATCATCAAATTTATCAATATTTTCTCTACTATGTAAATATAATAATCAAAACCAAAGAAGAAACACAAGGAAGAAAAAGTAATTGCCACAAAGGCATAATAAATATTTAAAAAGTAATATTCTTACTGTCTAGAGAGTATATTCAAGTCAATAAGGAAAATTCTGCACCACCATTGGAAAACTTGAGCATAAGAAAACTTACAGAAAACAAAAGTAGTTAATAAGTATCTGAAGTACATTTTCAGCCTCATTAGTCATGTAAGGAGAGTCAATGAAAATGTAACACTAATTTTTGCCCGTGAAATTAGAAAAGATTTTTAAAATAATAATATTGGCTAAGAGTGAGGTGAGGTTGGAATTCTCATGCTAATAGGCATGTTAATGGGTTTAATCTTTCTGAAATTAATTTCATAATATACATCTAAAATCTTTAAAAAATCCCATAGCTTTTTGCATAGTAATTACACTTTCCTAACTCTATTCCAAGTAAATAATTAGATGAGAGCACAGCGAACACAAAGCTACTTACCACAGAATCACTTATGACCAAATAAATTAAAACATCATAAATTTCCAGCACCAGAGGAATGGCTTAAAAATCCATGGCACATAGGATATGATATTGTTCCACCATTAATAGGATATTCACAGAGAACTTTAAGTGTTATGGAAATACTTATAATGTTTAGTAAAAAAGGAACATAAAGCTATATCACAGTAAGATCTCAACCATCTAATAGGTAAATATAATTATAGGATTAGTCGTGTGTGTGTGTGTGATCCTGATCTTCAGTGTAAGGAGACAGATATTTAGAGAAAGAGGGAGAAATAGTGACTACCACAAAGTTATTGAATTAAGTGTGATTTTTCTTTCTTTTTGTACTTCTACTTTTCTAAAATGTGCATGTAAAATGCCTTTAGAAAAGATTAAATGTATGGCTTGCTATTTTTCCTAATAAGTCTAGTAAAAGAGAACTTACTATGTCAAAATAATTTTTCTTAGAAAGCTGTTAAGAATTTTGTTAGTTTTTAAATATTAAAATCAGATTTTCCTAAAGCTTCTAGTAATTGTAACGTCTTCTTCTTTGATCCATGCAGAATGCATCTTATATCTCTTCTACATAGCAGTTATTAGCTATTACTCCTTTCTAGGATTTCATCCTTTTAAGAGCAATTTTTTCCTACCGTAGCTCCTGTGCCTATAAAGACATCTGACACAAACTAATCATACAGCAAATATTTGTTGAATGAATTAAACATAACCTAGGTCTTCCATATCTTAGGTGTGTTTTTCAGTCTCTCTCTCGGTTAAACTTTATTTCCATTTGTCAATATTCTTAAGCTGTGACTTCGAAGAGATCAAATGTGGTCTAATGTATATATACACACAGACATATATATATATCTAAGATATATATATATATATATAGATAATATATCATGAGCACCACCTGGGATTGCATTAATTTATTTGGCAGTCATATCACACTACAGGCTAATATTGGCCTCTCTGAATGCTAAAACTGCTATGTCTTTTATGGATGTGTCTGTCCACTCATAACTCTCCACACTTGCATTTGTTCAGTTGTTTGTGGGGCTTTTTTGGACCATGTACAAGACCTTACATAAATCCTCATTAAATTAAACTTTTTAGATATAAATGCAAATGGTTTTAGATCATGATTTTGTCTTTTATGTATTCATGTCTCTTTGCAGCTTCATATCATACGCAAATTTAACAAGCAAGCCCTCTATGTCCCCATCTAAGCTCTGGGCAGGTTTCTATCATTATAAGAAAGGTACTCCTAAGCTGTAGTTGAGTCACTTGTCATTTGGAGCAAATTTTCTCAATAAATTTACAGATCTCTATATTGTCTATGCTATACTTTTCCATTTTATCCACTACAATATCACAGGAGATCATGGCATAACTCTTGCTGTGCCTGACATGTACAATTACTGCATAGCGATGGAGGATGCAATCCAGTTTATCCCAATAGTTGGTCTCTCCCTTTTCAGGAATAAAATATGCCTGGAAAATCCATTCTAATTCCATTTTAAGGAAGATAACTATTTTCCTGGTTTCTCCACAATCTGCCCAGTAGCCCCAATCTTCAGTCCTGATCTTCAGCGGAGGCAGCACTCTGTTTTATTATCTCCTTTGGGCATCTCCTGCCAAATCCGCTCTCAGAATATTGGGTTCTCTAGGGTTCTTTCTACTAGCTTCAGTCTTTTCTTTTCCTTCACACCCCAGATTTAATTTAGTAGTAAGCCCCTTCAGATCACCTTCAAAATTCATTACAAATATGACCATTGAATACCACTATGCTGTTATGACTCTGGTGCAAACCACCTCTTCCCCCATCTGAAGAAATGCAGTAGCCTCATAGGCAGTCTCCTAGATGCTCTCTTACCACTCTGACCCCAAGTTCATCAGCCACACAGTGGCAATGAGATAAATTTTATTTTCTGCATAAAATAAAAATCTAAAGTCCTTACCATGTCCTGCAAAGCCCCACATGATTTTTCCCTATTCATAAAAAAATTACCTTCCTACCCTCCTCCCTCTTGCCCCATGTTCTAGTTAGAGAGATCTTCTCTCTACTCCTCAACTCTACTAAGCATCTTTTCCTTCTCAGGACTTTTGCACTTGTGTTTCTTTCTGCTTAGAACACTCCGACTATGGAGGCAGGCATTGCTGGATGGTTTAGAGTTAGTCCTTCACTTTATTTGTTCCATTTTGGGAATTGTCTCTTTCAACCCATACTTACTACAGTGTTATCTGATATGTACTCTTAGTACCAAACATAGTATCTGGAAGATTGTCGTATCCGGCACATTCTGATTCCTGATGTTATAGAATGATTATGTTTCTCCCAAATGTATAGGTTGAAGGCTAACTCCCAGTGTAGCTGTATTTGGAGAAAGGGCCCTTGAGATAATTCATGTTAAATGAGATCATGTAGGTAAGGGTTTAAATCAAATGGGAATGGTGTCCCTTAAAAAAAAAAAAAAAGGAAGAGACATAAAAGAAAATACCATATGAGGACATAGCAAGAAGGCAGCTATTTGCAAGCCAAAGGGAGAGACCTCAGGAGAAACCAAAACTGACACCTTGAGCTTGGACTTCCAGCCTCTAGAGCTGTGAGAAATAAATTTCTCTCATTTAAGTCACCTAGTCTGTGGTATTTTGTTATGACAGCCCTAGAATACTAATACACCTGGCTAATATTTTTATTTTTATTCTAGGGTTCTTAGGGTCTAAATGTGTGCATACACTCAGAATAAACCAATAATATAAAAATCATTCATGGTTAAAAGGCATGTTTATAAGTATTAGGAATATGTGTACCCACAGGAAAAGAAAACACTAAAACAGTCCTTATTTCTGCATTTCTCTGTGATATTTTCACCACTTTTCTGAAGCTTTCGGCAGGTTGTAGATAGAAGGTTCCACCCACTAATTTGCCAGCTGTTGAAGAGGACCTTCTGTCTTAGTCCATTTTCTGTTGCTATAAGAGAATACCACAGACAGGATAGCTTATAAAGAAAAGAAGTTTATTTAGTTTAAAGTTCTGGAGGCTGGGGAGTCCAAGAGCATAGCACTGGCATCTGATGAGGGCCTTCTTGCTGTGTCATAATATGGCACAGGGCATCATATGGCAAGAGGGCAAGAAGAAGAAAGTCAGACAGAGCCCACTTTTGAAACAAAGCTACTCTCTCAGTAAGGAACCCACTTCTGTGACAGTGACATTAATTTAATCACGAGAGAAGAGCCCTCATTAATCTGTTAAGCTATTCATAAGGTAGAGGGATTAAACTTCCAACACATGAACTTTTAGGAGACACGTTCATGCCATGGCACTTTTCTACAAGTCAGACACCTAGGGATGCTTCTCCTGCTTCTCTGCCCCATCTTGCTGCAAACCTGTGGTCATCTCTCCACCAGCTGCCTTCCTCTATTTTTCTTGCTTGCTTTATCCTTCCTTTTCCCTTTTTCTCTATCCCTAAGCTGGCTGGGTGTGGTAGGCTGAATAATGGTCTCCCAAAGATGTCTATACTCAAATCCCCAGAATCTATGAAATGTTTTCTTACATTTAAAAGAAAAGAAGGCTGGACATGGTGGCTTATGCCTGTAATCCCAGCACTTTGGGAGGCCGAGGCAGGTGGATCACCTGAGGTCAGGAGTTCCAGACCAGCCTGGCCAGCATGGTGAAACCCCATCGCTACTAAAAATACAAACATTAGCCAGGTGTGGTGGTGCATGCCTGCAGTCCCAGCTATTCAGGAGGCTGAGGCATGAGAATCGCTTGAACTTGGGAGACGGAGGTGGCAGTGAGTGGAGATCGCGCCACTGCACTCCAGCCTGGGGGATAGAGAGAGACTCTGTCTAAAAAAAAAAGGAAAAAAGAAAAGAAAAGAAAAGAAAAGAGCTTTGCAAGTGTGATTAAATCAAGTATCTTGAGATGAAGAGATTATTATGGATTATCTGAATGGGTTCAATGTAACCACCAGGGTCCTCATAAAAGGGAGGAAGGAGGATAAAAGACAGAAGGCAATGTAATAAATTAAGCACAGAAACAGAGACAGAAGATGCTATGCTGCTGCTTTGGTGATGGAGGAAGAGGCCAAGAACCAAGAAATGTATGTGGCTTCTAGAAAAGCCAAGGAAACAGATTCTCCTCTAGACCCTCCAGAAGGATCCCAATCCTGCCAACACATTTTAAACTTCTGACCTTCTGAACTGTAAGATAATAAATTTGTGTTGTCTTAAGCCACTCTATTTGTGACAGTTTGTTACAGCAGCAATAAGAAGCTAATGCACTAGCTCTCTGGGAAGCAGAAGAAAGTGTCTTAATTTGTTCTGCACCCTGCAGTTTGTGAAACAACATGCATACAAATAAGCTTTCTATTTTAATAGGAGTTTTACAGCTAGTAATTAGAGAGAAATCAACCACATATAAAATTTTAATAACCTAGCAGGTATAAGGACGGACTCTATTGGTGTTTCTGTTGACAATGCTTAGCATGAGGAAATAATGCTAGAGTGAAAATTACTAGAAATTACAGAATGCCCAAAGAGCACTGACACTAGTGCTATGTGTTTAGGTGACACAGGTGATAATCTATTAACTTTCTGCTCAATTCATTTCTAGAGTCCCTGATGAGAAGAAAGAAATTAAGACTTTTGAAAAACTGCCAAATGTCAGACCTAAAATCTATGCCAAAGGCAAACTCTAAAATATGTTAATTCCTGTGTAATAAAAAGACTTCCTGAAATAAAAAGTATACTTATTAATTTAATGATATAACATCTTAAATTTGCTTCAAAATTATCCATGGGAAAGGAGAGAAGTAGAGGAGTATAGGTAGGTAATTCAAAACATATTCTACTATTTTTTATGCTTTTGTGTATGTTTGAGATATTCTTCCCTGTTTTAGCACTATAGGGCAAAGAGCCAGAAAATGCCCATCAGGTAAACAACTACACACTGTGTTTGCCACAGATTGCTTCTGGGATTGGCTATTAATCCAACTATCAAAATTCAATATTTTATTCTGTTCTGTATGCTTTTACATGTCATCTTATTTAGTAGTCAAAACAGCACTTGATTATTACGTAGATGAAGAAACTGATGTTCTAGGTGAGTTATTTTGTCTAAGATCACAAAGGAAGTAACTAATGAGGCTGGGACATAGACCTGGAACTTCTAACTCCAGGTCCTCACCCCTTGTCATTACAGAGCCACTGTTCTAACAAGGTACTGTTAGGTGGAAGAATCCCCAAACCTGATTCTTCTGGGATCTAAATGTGTATTTCACAGCCAGAGTGTGACTTGTTTGTGATGATCTCTTCAGAAATTATCTTTGGAGTGCTGGGCTTCATATCATCATTCTGAAAAGATTCTGTGGATAGAAGGCCAGGGCAGAAGCTGCCCTAATATTTCAAAGGCCGAGGGTGAGAGTACTAATGGAGGAACATGTATTTTGTTTAAATATGTAAAAGTTATAAGCCAATCATTGAATAAAATGTTACTTCTAATCTTGACAAATGTATCTTCATAAAGATAAAATCAAAAAATATGTATAAAGTTATGGTTTTAATTTAAATGAATCAAATATCAAAAGTGATTACATTTAGTTATTGCTGCATCTGGGTGTCTGTGAATAGTCTGGCAATGTTTGGATAAACGACAATATTAAGACATACATAATTCCAAATTTACTATGTATATATTTCATTACATTCTTTTTTTTTTTTTGTCTCCATTCTGGCAAAATCCTCTTCCATTGATAGCAATGATCTGAGAATTTAAAACTGAGACATATATTTGAACTCTAAAAATCTGCATAAATTTTAGTTAAAAATCTTAAAGTAAATGTAAAAAATTAATTAAAACTGTGTTATGTACTCTCAGATTAAATTTTCTCTTAAAATATAAGAAATACAACTACAACTGGTGAATATCAACTTTTACTTTTTGAAAATAAATCTTTGATAAGTTTGATAACTTTTTACATGAAAGCATTCACAATTGTCATATACCATATCCATCTAATTGTCAAAGTAAAAATTTGTGTTATGCACTACAAAAGTTATGTATAGACCTACACATATAAAAATTAAGTGATGTGAATTATTTGATATTATAAAATATTCCTCAGCTGCCGTTTGCAGTTATTGGGATTCCATACTAATTTATGAGAAACTCTGAAAACATGAAATCAAAGAGCAAAATAATAGACACTCAGCATTATGGAGAAATGATACTCCGTTGCACAAGAATTCGGTTGTATGCATGCTATCTGAGAGTAGAGATTTGACAAGTCAATTAATTTATCTTTTCACTTAACTACGTACTTTCACTGCTCCAGTTCTCTTGCACTTCAAAGCCATTTGTGTCCAATATCAACAGCAGCATAACCCATGAACCTTAAAGTATTATTGAAACAGTTACTTTGTACTTTGAGCACACAGACCAGGAAATGTACTGAAGCATTTCTTTGGGGCCTGAGTGGTGTTAACCACAAGAGCAAATGTTGAGTTACGGGTAACAATGAACCAGCACTGACTAGTTGCCAAAACTATTATGTGTTCTTTACCACATTCATTGGTGTTTGTGATAGATAAAGCCTCAGTTTGAGCAGAGCCCCTATTTTTCAGGAATTAAGGTGGCACTGGACAGGCAACCCGACTTATATGCCAAGGCAAAGTCCAGATTCTCCCACATTCTTGTGATAAAGCCAATTTGCATCTTTCTCTAAACACTTTGATCTATTTAAATGTTATTTCAATGTTTTGATATAAAAGATAAGCAATTAAAACTTTATAATTACTCCTTTAGTGAAACAACTTGAAAACATTGTACATTATCACAGAGTTCATAAAGTCAGATTTCATGCTTACAAATAACATATCAATTAGGCAGAAAGAAGATCTGGGAAAAAGAGAAAAGCTAGACGACAGTTTGAGTGAGAAGTGGCAGAGTTCATACTACTGTTCTCAGGCCCAGTCCAGTCTCAGCCTCGGCATCCCCACTTCTCCTTACAGCTACTAGATATTGATTCCTGCCTTGCTGGCTCAGTTCACTTCAGTTCCCAAAATCCATGCTGACCTCAAAGAGAGAGGAAATAAACTGCTCTAACCTCTCGTTTGGATGCACAAACTAGGCCTTGTGCAGCCCAAAGCACATTCTTGCCTCAGGGTCTTTGCACTGGCTGTTATCCCTGCCTGCAAAACTCTTTCCCAAGATATTCACAATGCTTCCTTATCGTTAAACTCTTTGCTCAAATGTCACCTTCTAAGTGAAGCCTACCCTGACTATCCCATTTAAAATTTCAATACTCCTTCAACACTCACAATCTCTCTGTTTTTTCCATACTAATTATTACTTGCTAATATAACATAATTTACTTATTTATCATAATTTTTCTCTTTCTTTCTGCTGGAATATAAGCAACATAAGAGCAATAAGATTTGTCTTATTTTTTTACTGATGTATCTCCAGCATGTAAAATTGCCTAACAGAGTAGGTGCATGATAAATATTTGTTTAATGAATAATTGAATCCCCAAGTTGTTGGTCTATTGTAAAGAATCAATATGTTAGAGCAACTACTCTTGTTAAGGGGACTTGTAGGCCTAATCTTAGAGGCTACAACCCTATTCTTGCCATCTCCATCTTAAAAATCAGATCCTGAAGCCAGTGTGCCTGCTCAAGCCCTACTATAGGTTTAAGATGGCAGTGGGCCTGCTGTAAACAGCTGGTACTGCATTTTTAGCTTTTGACTTCCCCAATTCTGAGGCCTCTGTTCCCCAACTTGACATTGTTTCTTTGAAGCCTTGGTCCCAGTGTCTTTTAGTTAGGATACCAAGAAGCCTATATGCTCCCTCTTCTACCCTATAATGAGTAAGAAACCTGGCCCTAGTCTCTATAATGACACTTTGTATGAGTGATTAGAGCAGATTTCTATCTATTAGCTATAGCTTATAATATGACTGAGATATGAGTCATAGCATAGGTTTTGCCAGGAAAGTAGCCATTGTTTTCAATTCTTTATTGTTTCTGATAAGAAGCCAGCCATGATCTGCATCCGTTTTCCACTGTATGTAATACATCATTGTTTCTCTGGTTGCTTTCAAAATTCTTTTTTATCTTTCCATTTTATCTATTTGACTATGATATGTCTTGATGTGATTTTCTTTGCATTTATATTTATTGGGGTTTGTGGGAGCATTTTGGATCTTTAAATTGATGTCCTTCATAAGTTTCATTCAGTATTTCTTTAAGTATTTTTTCTGCTCAATTTTTTTTTATCTCTTCTCTTTCCAGGACTCCAATTGCATATACGTTAAGCTGTTTGATAAATAGTTTGACAGTTCTCTGAGAGACTGTTCATTTTAATTCCATCATTTTTTCTCTGTTCTTCAGATTAGATCATTTCTATTGATCTATTTTCAAATTCACTGACTCTTGCTATTTTTAATCTATAGTTAAGTCGATAAATTTTTATTTCTATAATTTTATTTTTTTTCAGCTCTAGAATTCAAATTTGTTCTTTAATATAGTTTTTTTCACTATGGATATTCTCCATTTGCTTATTCATTGTACATATATTTTCCTTTAAGTCCTTGACCATATTTATAACAGCTGCTTTAAAGTCCTTGTCTGCTAATTGCAGCATCTAGACAATATTGGCTCTGATTTGTATTTTTCTTCTCATCCTCGTCTTCCTTCTTCTTATCACCATCATTTTCAGGTTTCTACATGTCTCATTTTTTAATCGAAAACTGTACATTATGAATATATAGAGTAGATGTTGAGAGCTATGAGGTGTCAAGGTGATCAATTCAGACAACAGCCAAACTGAAAGCAACAATCAAGCCTTTATTCACTTACTGTGTTAGTCTAAGCAAGAGGCCAAAAAGAGAAGAGTAGTGCCAGTTCTCTCAATGCTCCATTTTTTCCTCATGGAGTGGCACCAGGTGAGGGTCAGATGGATCACTGCAGCTGGGGAACAAAAGATTCCTGCCATTTTCTGGACTCGGGGGATGGAATGAGAGAAACACAAAAAAGATAAGCTTGAAAAAGACTGAGTCAGAGTAGTGAAAAGTGTCCTCAAGGATAAGGAGGTCTTAGCAGAGGTGCCTGCATGGTATCTAAGCTGAACCCCACCCCACCCTACCCATAAAGAGGCTGCTGAACGGAGGTGCCTTGGCTGGAAATGCAGATATACACAAGAGCATGGCTAGCTAGGGTTGGCGGAGAGGGTGGCTGAGTCCTCTACTTCAGAGTCTTCAGTCTCTGAAGGAGTCTCAACTTCCTTCAGAGACTGCTATGTACTAACCGTGCACCAAGTCTGGCACGGGGAGGGAGGGTAACTTTTCCCCCTTGCCAGGCTGCCAGGTAAAGCTTTGTAATTACTTATGCTTATACAATTTTGACCTGAAGCCAACTCCTCCATAGAGGCTTTAGATTCTGTTATTTCTCTGGAGCATGATTTGTTTTTTTTCTAGCAGAGAGTTAACTTAGCTAGAGTCAAACTCCAAATGGTCTCCCTTTCCACTGGCAGCAGCTGGAATCTCCACTCAGTTTTTTCAGTTTTCAGCTGCTGCTTTTCGATCAGGCTGTCTTGGTTCCCACCCTTATAGTATAGTTTGACAGCTAGCCAAAGTTTTGGGCATATTTTAAATGCATATTTTGGGGCTCAATCCCTCTGAAGAACCCTTCCTTCCAGGATTTCCACTATGCGTGGGTTGAACGGTAGCCCCCCACCCCCACCAAAATATATTTCTGCATCTTAATCCCTGGAACCTATGAATGTTACCTTCAAAATGAATAAATGAAATGAATGGGGCAAAGATGTGATTAAGAATCTTGAGAGGCCGGGCGCGGTGGCTCACGCCTGTAATCCCAGCACTTTGGGAGGCCGAGGCAGGAGGATCACGAGGTCAGGAGATCGAGACCATCCTAGCTAACACGGTGAAACCCCGTCTCTACTAAAAGTACAAAAAATTAGCTGGGCACAGTGGCAGGTGCTGTAGTCCCAGCTATTCGGGAGGCTGAGGCAGGAGAATGGCGTGAACCCGGGAGGTGGAGCTTGCAGTGAGCCCAGATAGCGCCACACTGCAGTCCAGCCTGGGCGAAAGAGCGAGACTCCGTCTCAGAAAAAAAAAAAAAAAAAAAAAAAAAGAATCTTGAGAGCAGGAATTTATCCTGGATTATCTGGGTGTGCCCTAAATGCAATCACATGTATTCTAATAAGAGAGAGACATAGGGAGTGTTGGGACAGAGACACAGAAAAGAAGACATACAGAAGAGTAGGAGGCAATGTGACTTTGGAAGCAGAGTGTGTAGTGACACATTTGCAAGCCAAAGAATGCCTAGAGTCACCAGAAACTTAAAAAGGCAAGGAATGGATTTTCCCTAGAGCCTCCAGAGGGAGCATGGCTCTGCTGACTCCCTGATTTCAGGCTGCTGACAGCCAGAACTGTGAGAGAATAAATTTCTGCTGTTGCAATCCACCTAGTTTATAGCCACTTGTTACAGCAGCCGTAGGAAACCAACGCACTTTTGAACATTCTGGTTGCTCTGATGCTGTGACCTTTGCCCTCTGACACCTCAGGACAGGAAATTTGTGGATTTCTGTGCTCAGAGTAGTGGGTGAATTGGGGAAAGCACTCAGGCAAAAAGCCTCAAACTATAAATCCCTGGGTCCTCTGTAATTATGCCCTTAGATTCAGGTTGTTTCAACACAGCTCCTGGGTGAAGGGCTAGGATTGCAAGTTGTAAACACATTTGCTAATCTCACTTTTTACCAGTCTGGAAATAGCATTTCAGTTTACTGGCCATGGGGCAGTGCTCCTAGCATAATGCATGGTAATGCCTCTGGTACCTGAACGAACTTTAAGAAGTATGCTACAATGCAAAATGATCACTTCATACTGCCTAATACTTTGCTTTTCCTGTTACAAAATCAGGAAAGCAAATTGGTGCTGCGCCATCATGAATCCTGGCTCACTCTTTCTTCCTAGGAGCCCATATGGAGGAACCCATCAAGGTTATCTGTAAATTTCTCCACATGTGGCAGCAAGGGGGATCATTGTGCTGGAATTTGATTTAATCTGATTATCAGCTACCTCAAACAAATGTAATACATCATTCCTTGGCTTAACATCCTTTTTAAAAAAACTTTTCACACCTTCAGAACAAATTCCAAATTGTATGGCATATAACATTTTTCATTGGTGGTTTCCAAGCTAAGATTTCACCTTTTTACTGTGCCTCAAACATGCCAGGCTCTTTTATGCCTTTCTTCTTAGCCACATGCCTCAGGATAGTTATTAAGGCTACTCACAAATATTCTTCTTCCCACTCTCCGGGAACATGGAAGAATGACTCTCCCGCCCACTTGAAGTTAGGCATGGCCGTGTGCCTTGTGTTCCCCAGTGGAAGTTGAGTAGAAGTGTTGTGTGTCACTTTTGGAGCCAGTATGTTTTGATATATTTAATTTTGTCTCTGGCATGGTAACAAGCAACTTTGAAGCTTGGTTCCTGAATGACAATAATACACAGTGTGCCTGCAAACCCAGAAAGGGCACACAGTGTAAAGAAATAAACCTTTACCATTTTAAGTTGTTAATGTTTGTTGGCTGTTTATTACAGAAACAGCTGTAATGTCTTGTTATTCTTAGTGTTACAGGACAGAGAAATATGTTACTGGAAAGGGGTCCCCATCCAGACCCCTAGAGAGGGTTCTTGGATCTCACACAAGAAAGAATTCAGGGCGAGTCCGCAGTGCAAAGTGAAAGCAAGTTCATTAAGAAAGTAAAGGAACAAAAGAATGGCTACTCCATAGACAGAGCATACCCGAGGGCTGCTGGTTGCCCATTTTTATGGTTCTTTCTTGATGATATGCTAAACATGGGGTGTATTATTCGTGCCTCCCTTTTTTAGACCGTATAGGGTAACTTCCTGATGTCACCATGGCATTTGTAAACTGTCATGGCACTTGTGGGAATGTAGCAGTGAGGATGACCAGAGGTCACTCTCTTGGCCATCTTGGTTTTGGTAGGATTTAGCCAGCTTCTTTACAGCAACCTGTTTTATCAGCAAGATCTTTTTGACCTGTATCTTGTGCCGACCTCCTATCTCATTCTGTGACTTAGAATTCCTTAACTGTCTGGGAATGTAGCCCAGTAGGTTTCAGCCTCATTTTTCCCAGTTCCTATTCAAGATGGAGCTGTTCTGGTTCACATGGCTCTGATACTTGTATGTCTATAAAAGTTCTACTTTTCCAGCATTCAATGGCCGGGTAAAATGGCCCCTCTGGGGAACCTTCTCTAACTCCACTATGCAAGTAGGCACTTCCTTTTCTGTACACCTTTGTTGTTTTTTCAAGACCAATATACCTCTACAGTTGATGGTTTTAGGCCAAACCAAGTGTGCCAAAAGAAAGTGAAAATAACTGTTGCTTTTTTTCTGCTTACTCTAGGATGAAAAAATGGTCTCTGCATTTATTTCTACTTCACAGAACAGAGTCCCAATTCTGGTAGTCATAACTTTGTGGGCAATTTATCCTCCCCTACAGGAAACCCAGGTTTTAGTAAGATGCTAGGGGGTGAGTGAAATCTTGATTTGAACTTAGAAAACTGTAGTAGTTTAGCTGTTTTCTATCACAATGCTAAGTTGCCTAAATGTCTTTCCAGACATAAAAGAAGTCTTCACAATGGTAAGGAGTAACAATGATAGAAGATGTTGCTCATGATATAATGAGGCCAATTCAGTGTGCACCAAGGCCTCTGCTCCAGGTATTCAGTTGCCATGTGTGGAACTACCACAAATACTATGAAAAAGAGAACAATTCTGCCTTTGCCCACTGCATTTGATGATCTTCTTGCCAGTTATGGATTGGCAAATGGAAAGCAAGTATCATCAGGGAGGGAGAAATAGAGATACAAAAAGACGAAGTTTCACGGCCAACATCCTGCAGGAAGTTAATGATCAAGCAATGGCGTCATTATTTATGTGTAGACATGATGTGATTTTTAGGGGCAGTCAGAGGCTTTCTCTGTCCACAGTTGCCTTTGTGGTGCCTAAAATCCTACCACCAAGGAGTAATTTTCTTTGGATTGTAAACTCTGTTTGATTTCTAGGGTTCTCCATGGTCATGTAACTATCATAGGAGGAGGTAACAACTTCCTCCATGAGCTAACATGACATTTGTGAAAACAAGGCTCTGTAAAAAAGGAACAAGACTAGGCATCTGCTGAGAGGGTAAGGACATGAATCATGTCCACTGATTTCTACTTCAGTGTTTTAACTTCTAGAATACTTAGCCTTGAGAGCCAGATCTAGGAAGAGAAAGGGCAAGAGGTGGCCTATGGAGGGAAGGAGAAGCAGCTAGATATGTAAAACAGCTGATCTGAAATTATCCACTAATTCAAATTAAGGTACATTAATTTCTCCAGAGGCTGCTGGGATGCTTTGTCTTGGTGCACTGAGCTAAATGAAACTGTTCTGTAATTCATCACTGAAGTTACTGCCTATCACTTTCATTTCTCACAGGTGCCCAGCAGTAAGTAAGCAGATTATGCTGCTTGCTATCCACAGGGATGGAGTGTGTTTGTTTCATTCCTATTTGAATGCAGATTTGAATCCAAGCCTATTGGTGATATGATTGCCAAGATCCTCACTGGGAGATTTAATTCTTCAATACATTGGAAGATGTCCAAGTTGTCCTGGCTGTGCTGAGCATAGATGGATGGAAATGGCATGACCAATTAAGGACACCATCAGTCAGTCAATAAGCAGTAATTGAACAAATATAGGACACTTGGTTAAGCATTATGGAGGACATAAACATGCTAAGAATTAGTCCCTACCCTGAAATTATTCAGGAAATACTGAAAGGCCACTTTCTTTCTTTCTTTTTTCTTTTTTTTTTTTTTTTTTTTTTTTTTGACAGAGTCTTGCACCGTAGCCTAGGCTGGAATGCAAGGCGCTATCTTGGCTCACTGCAACCTCCACTTCCCAGATTCAAGTGATTCTCCTGCCTCAGTCTCCCGAGTAGCTGGGATTACAGGTGCCCACCACCACTCCCGGCTAATTTTTTGTATTTTTAGTAGAGACAGGGTTTCACTATGTTGGACAGACTGGTCTCAAACGCCTGACCTCATGATCCAACTGCCTCAGCCTCCCAAAGTGCTGGGATTACAGGCGTGAGCCACCATGCCTGCTGAAAGGCCACTTTCAACCCTATTGACTTCCTTCACTCAGCCAATAGTAGCCAGCACCTGTAGGTTCACTCTGAGTCCATCACAGGTATGTAGGTGATCCTTTCCTTTAGGTGGCTCTGGGAATTATCGTCTGTGGCCAAGCTCCCCAAGCTGTCACTTATGACAGCTGCATGACACTACTGCTACTAATAATCTGTACATCCAACTGGCCCTCTGCCCTAGTTTTTAGGCTTTTGTTTTGTTTGTTTTGTTTTGTTTTGTTTGTCCTCATTCCTATCATTACTGGCTCTCAGCCCTGAACCCCAGCCCAGTCAGTGAAAGTCCTGATGCCCTCAGCCTCTTTGCCCTTCCACTAAAGAAGGGTTTCTCAAACTTGGCACACCTGACATTTGGGGCCAGATAATTCTTTGTTGTGAGACTGTCCTGTGCATTTGGGAGGTCTAGCAGCATCCTTAGCCTCTACTCACAAGACACTACTAGCAGCCTCCACTCCCACAGTTATGACAATTAAAAGTGTCGTTAGACATTGCCAAATGGCCTTTGGAGGTCAAAATTACACCCAGTTGAGAACCCTTGCTCTAAATGCTCATCTACATCTCTCCTTTGACTCAGAAAGACTTCCTTGGGCTGTGAGTCCATGACTGCAATCATGAACTTCTGACTTCGTACTTTTCTTTCTCCTTCCACTGGTGTTATAAGCCCTATAAAGGCACAGTGCTTGTCTTCCCTATCTCATTTATAGGTCAATGCTTGGTGTAGAAAAGACACTTGAGGTTTATTTTTTAAATGCCTGACAGCCCGAGTGCCTCCATCCTGGAATCAAGGGAGAGATGGGGAGATTTAATTCTTCAATACATTGAAACATGTCCAAGTTGCCCTGGCTGCATTGAGCACAGATGGATGTGAACGGCATGATCATTTAGCCCTGGGGATGGATGCTGGCTAGAATCAGGCTTAGGTTGGCAGCACACTTCACTGTTGACAATTTGGAGAGTTAGCTGTCAGGCCACACCTATTACACAAGTTGATCTGTCCACCCCACCCCATTCCATCATCACCCCACATAACAGATTTGCCCACCCTCATCAGTTCTTACTAAGAACCCTTGAGATAGAGCCATGCTGTTCACAGCAAACATAAAATCACAGGAAGGCTCCTAACATTATCAAGCAGCACACAATAAATTCAGACAGAAAAGATGCCTGCTATTGACTGGGATAATGGTGGAGCATTTGAAACATGAATTAGGCTTTAAAGAAAGGGGTAATTTGAAGAAGTGGAAGTGGGAGGGTAAGAGAATGGTTAATTCCAAATGTTTAATGTGGGGAAAATAATATAAGCACTGCAGAGTTGAGGAAAAATCATGATACACTTTAGAGGGCAAATGTTATAAGGAAACAACCCAGGGAGGAAGGAACTAATGAAGAGACTAAGGTATGAAAATACATGGGGCATTTTTCCCTACTAGTGTGACAATCTGCCTATCTGGAGTGACTACCATGTAAAAAAATAAATGTCCCTTAGAAGAAGAGTCTCCTCTGGCAGAGAGAACCTGGAAAGGGAATATACTTGATCAGGTAATTACTCATTCAGCCAAATACATTGGCAAACTAATCCTAAGGTAATACAGAGAAATAAACAGACAAGAGTATCTATGAAGTTCTTGACAATAGATTAATAAAGGAGCGTATCAGGTTGGGCACAGTCCAATGTCAAGAGTGCAGGTTAAGGATCTGACAGCCACATAATGGCTTTGTGATCTTAAGTTCCTTAAGCCTCAGCTTTAAAATGGGGAAAATAGTAATTTTGCGTGTATGGGGTGAGGGTTGTATGAGATAATATATGATCTTGTATACAGTACACCCTTATCAAATGGAAATTATTTTTTAATCTGCCAAATATTAGAGCATCATTCAAAGTTACAATGGACATCACAGTATACTTCTGGCATATAGATGAAGAGACAGATAATAGGACATAGATGAAAACCCATGAATAAGAAATAGTACTAATATATGTAACTGACCTGAACTAAGAAGTGTGTAAACAGAGTGCCACTGTATTTTTCACCATCCTCTGGTAAAATGGCTCTCTTTAATCTTCCTTCTGTGGCACTGGATGAAACCTCAGGCAAATTCCAGAACTTTTCCATTAGTTCATAATTCTAAAACTTCAATACCATATACCCAAACTTCAGTCTTTTACCCAATCTAAAACTTCCCCCCTTTTTAAGTTCTGCTGTGAATCATGTTTTGAGATCAGCAATAGGGAAAGGGACTGTGATACTTCCTCCATTATTTCTCCCTACCTTGATCTTCTACCCATCTTCCCCACTGACTCTGCCTTTGGCTTCTCCAGAGTTGCAGATTCCCAACTGCAGACCTCCAACTGCAGCTCCCTGTTATGGACAGTATCTCCTCATTGGCCACCAATGACTCCTCTGTCAAGTCCTGGCTTCCAGCGGCTCTTGCTCCAGGATAACCCAGAGTACTCACCTGTCTGTCCCACAGGAAACACACACTGTTATCCACTGGAAGTCAGGCTCACTCTCTATGCTGTCAGAACAGCATAGAGAACAGCTGTCTGTTCTGACAGACCTCTTTGGACTCTTTGAAAAGCTCTCATCTCCTCTGTGGGTGGGGGATGTCCCAACACTCTGACTTCCTCTGGACCTCTTGGTAAATCCTTAGCTTGTTCTTACATAGCCTGGAGGTGATAGGAGGTATGAAGGCAGATTAGTTTCAAATCATTCTCTCTGCAAGTCCTGCAGAGATAGTCAAGTGACTTGCTTTTGAATGAGGGGATACTTAATACCTATTTTCCCCAGGTTTGAGATCTTAATTAAAAGTCCAAAAAAGAAAACATCCTTTTTACATCCTTTAACATCCTTTAACATGTGTACTTAGTACATGTGTTTTTTACATCCTTTAACGTGTGTACTTAGTAATGAATGTTTAGGCACAAATAATATGATATAGTAACATATTGATAGATTACCTGTTGTTAGTCACTGTACAAAGAGCAACACAGCATATATATTGTATATGCATATATATGCAATATTACATATGCACTGTACAAAGAGCAACACAACATATATATATATGCAACATTATTCAGCCACAAAAAGAAATGAAGTTCTGATACATGCTAAAATACAGTTGAACCTTGAAGACATCAGGCTGAGTGAAAAAAGCCAGGCACAAAAAGACAAATACTGTATAATTCTATTTCTATGAAGTACCTAAAGTAGTCAAATCTAAAGAGACAAAAAGTGAAATGGTGGTTGCCAATGTGGGGCCAAAGGATAATAGGGAGTTATTGTTCAATGGGTATAGAGTTTCCGTTGTGGATAGTGAAAAGATGTGGAGATGGATGGTGGTCATTGTTGCACAACAATGTGAATGTAGTTAACGCCACTGAAATATACACTTTAAAATGGTTAAAATGATAAATTTTCTGTTATGTATATTTTATGACAATTTTAAACACCAAAAAGAAAAAGTAGATGGAGGAATGGCCAGAAAATGGACGACTTTGTGTGAGTGCCTGAGGACAAAAATAGCCTAAAGCAGCAGGCTGCTTGTCTCACCAAACTCTAGAAAGACTCAGGCCCAGTTATTAGGGTGAAGCTTGGGACTGACAGCAGAAGAAATCAACTAAAATCAAGCTCTTTTTGCCCACCCCACTGACAGGCTTTCCCATATTCTGGGTTTTCCTGATGACTTTTCCAAATAGAGTGACAACCCCACAGGTTTGCCTAGGACTAGGGGGCTTTATGAGACACAGGACTTCCAGTGCTAAACTGGAAGCAATTGCTCATGCTAAGTTTAACATGCACCTCTATCCTCTGTATTTCTTTTAAGTTGAGAGTGAGAAATGAAGGCTGATCAGATTCAGATTTATTTTTGTGGCAAAGCTGCTTCTTAGACGGTATTGGGTTCTCTCATCAGAAGGTACATGGTGTTTCACTGAGTCTTTTTTGAATGGTGTTAGCAGCCACTGAAGCTCAATACCTAGATTCATTTATTTTGCAAAACTGCTATATTGTAATTCTATTATTTTGTCTTTATTTGTTAGGTAAAATACTTTTACAGAGAAACATCCCCATAAATTATTTGATTCCTTCTTTTTATTTACCACTTTTAAAAATAATGAGTTCGTTCCCCAGTGTTCTCTAATGTTGACCAATTAGATTTCTTTGATATGCTTATGAGCTCATGATTTTAAAAATATCTAATGTGTCTCAATTCATTGCATTTATTTTCCTTTTTACGCTCAATTGTCCCATCTTTGGCTATAAGGGCCTTTTAAAGTGGGCTCCTGAGTCCTTTTGACATGATGCCATTAGTCATTCATAGTTTTTCTTGCTGTCTGTAGGACAATTTGTTCTGGGCCGGGAATCAGCCATTTCTCTAAATAACTCTGGCTGCTTTTAATGGGAAATGGTATTATAAGACTATCATTTGGCTGCTAGGGAAACTTATTGCTACTAGGTTCGTCATTATTTCTAGACTTTTTCAGTAGACAAGGCTAAGATTTATTTTTTTTAAACATAAAATACATGACAAATTTAAAATGATGCTTCAATTTAAATTCAGACTAGAGCATTTATTTAATCTCTTCTATCATGCCCTTTCTCTCATGATGAAAATTCTGATCTCAACAACACTGCGGATGATAGAATTTGAATTTCATATAATTACTCATTTGTTTTATATAGGAATACATACTCTACAACTTAGAATAACAATATCAATTTCTCCAAACAATATGATTACTGGAAACTATTTAAACATATTTTGGAATAGTTTTTGTCTTTGGAGTACAACCCACTACAGTTGTATAGTCAAAGTACTGCATTTTAAAATTACTTGGAATAGTTTCCTAATTAGTTTTTTAATACTTTATTCTTAAGTATGAATGGACAGCTTAGGATCACCAGTTATTGCTCTATAGCCTTCAAAATAAAATAAAAAATCTACCAAAAAGACTGACATCAAAAAGGATAGCCATATTTTTTAAAAGCAGTAGAAGAGTTTGAAGATACAATTGAGAAAATATTTCGGAAAGTGAGCAAAACCAAAAACAAAAAGATTAGGAGAGATAGGTTAGATGATCAATCCAGAAGACTCAATTAGTAGGAACTCCAGAGAGATCAGAGAGAATAAAGAAGAAAATAAAAAAGAAAAACCATATTTCTAGGTTGAAAGATCTTGTCAAAATGCCCAGAAGAATGAATGAATTAATGAATGAATGAAAAAAACTAATCAAGATACATGATAGTAAAATGTTACTACTTCAGAGATAAGGACAAGATGCTAAAAAACTCAGAGGAGGCTGGGCATGTTGGGTCACGCCTGTAATCCCAGCACTTTGGGAGTCCGAGGCAGGTGGATCACCTAAGGTCAGGAGTTCGAGACCAGCCTGACCAACACGGAGAAATCCTATCTCTACTAAAAATACAAAATTAGCTGGGGGTGGTGGCGCATGCCCGTAATAGCAGCTACTTCGGAGGCTAAGGCAGGAGAATCGCTTGAACCCGAGAGGCGGAGGTTACAGTCAGCCAACATTGTGCCATTGCACTCCAGCCTGGGCAACAAGAGCGAAACTCCGCCTCAAAAAAAAAAAAAAAATAACCTCAGAGGAAAAATAGGTGCATAATTAGAATCTGCAATCAGAATCATATCAGACTATTCAAGAGTCACACTGTAAGCTACAAGACTGTGGAACAATGCCTTCCAAATCTGGAGGAAAACATATTCCCAGCTATTATTCTATACTATTCAAATTACAAACAGGTATAAGAGTAGAGTAAGAATAGCATTATCCCTGACTCAACTGTTCATCCATCATATACTCTTTCTTAGAATGATACGGAGGATATATTTTAGCAAAATAAAGGATAAATGAAGAGTAAGTAAGACAGGAATCCAGCAAACAGCAAATCCAACACAGGTAAGAGGAAAAGGAAGGTTCCAAATCAATCAACCAAATTAGAGCAGTAGAATCAAGGGCTCAAGGAAGGAGGTACCAGGGGAAAACATATTTAACTGTAGATTATCGGATGTATTTAAGTACTTGGATACTAATATTGACAGATACTTGTCATATCTGTTAAACAGATTTACTTGGGGATTTGGAACATAGTTTCATAAGTAAATTTAAGATGAGGCAAGTATTAACTCTAGAAAAAAAAGTAAATGTTGTACTACAAAGCAGCCATAACTATGGCATACTTTTTGGCTCAGCAGCAAATATATGTGTATCATAGTGTAAATACTGACTTTCCTTTGAATAAACTTTTACCTTAGGAATAACTTTAGATTTATAGAACAGTTGTCAATATAGTACAGAGTATATACTGTATATACTCTCTGTATACCTGTATACCCTTCACCCAAATTCCCTGCATTTTAATATCTTCCATAACCATGTGACATTTGTCAATACAGTATTATGTGACACTAGAGACCATTTTAATTTTACCAGTTTTTCTATTCCAGGATCCAATGCATGAGTCCACATTGCATTTAGAAACACTGACTTGTAATTTAACCAAAAATTGCACTTTAACCACATTAGGGGGATTAAGAAGAAAATGAGGAGGCTGTCTGAAAGAGGCAAAATCTTTGCCTTCATAATAGGATACCATGGCAGATCTCATCTAAAACCCAAAGTCAAAAAATGGTCAGCTATTACTTCCATTTAAAAATGGAAGTAATTGAAATTGAAAGTAGTTGCTTCTGACACCTGAGAATAGGTCCTGAGGAGGGCTTGAGAGAAAGGGACTGCTGTTATTTTGTCACAAATCTTTTAGCACCCTGTCGCTTTTAACTATATGCAGGTATTATTCTTATAAAAATAAAAGTAAATTCAAATATATAATAAGCAAAATAAAACTAATATTCTTGCTGATTAGAAAACAGATTCCAATAGATCAAAAGGCAAAGGTTATGAACAAACCATTTTCATGAGAAAATAACATACTTAATAAAATATTTGTCTGAAAATAAATTCAATCTCTCTAATAATCAAACAAAGGCAAACTTTAAAATAGCAGGTTAACATTTTGCCAATGAAGTTATAAAAGTATAATAAAATAATAATATTCAATATTGACTTTTTCATGATAAGGCAAGCACTCACATAGAGATATTGAAATTGGAGATGTGTACTATGGTAGTACTTTTCTGTAAAATACTGGATAAAAACGTGTACCAAGAATCTAAAAACTTTTTATGCTCTTTAACTTAGTTAAAATTCCTTTTTAATTCTTACCTTTGTGCGTATGTGTTAAGGAAATAACCCAAAATATAGACAAATCTTTATTTGTAAAAAAAACTTTATCATTAAAAAGCAATATTTAAGAAGTACATCTACTAACATTAGAAAATGCTAATATTGGGGCCTGGGCGTGGTGGCTCACACCTGTAATCCTAGCACTTTGGGAGGCCGAGGCGGGCGGATCACGAGGTCAGGAGATCGAGACCATCCTGGCTAACACAGTGAAACCCCGTCTCTACTAAAAATACAAAAAATTACCTGGGCGTGGTGGTGGGCGCCTGTAGTCCCAGCTACTCGGGAGGCTGAGGCAGGAGAATGGCGTGAACCCCGGGGGGCGGAGCCTGCAGTGAGCCGAGATCGGGGCATTGCACTCCAGCCTGGGCGACAGCAAGACTCTGTCTCAAACAAACAAACAAAAAAAAAACAAAAACAAAAAAGAAAATGCTAATATTATGATATTAAGATTTAGAAAAAGGATACAAGTTTGTGTATATGGAGTGATATCAACTATGTCAAAGAAATATTGTAGATAAAACATTCAAGGAAATTCATCAATATTGAAGTTAATGGTTATTATCACAAAGTGGTGAGATTGTGGGTGATTTTGATTTTATCCTCATTTATACATACTGAACTGTCTATATTGTTTTATAATAAGAATGTATTGCACTTACTACCCAGAAAAACCTTAATTGTTAAAGAATGTGAGGTGGGTAAAACTGACACAAGGCATGAATTGCCATTTTGGAAATGTGTCTTTGACTCCATCTTTGCTCTGGTGTCCCTGTCCCCATCCTGTTCCCTTCCTAGCACTCTGTCTCTAGCCTCTGGTGCGTTGATTTCAAATGTTTCTTTAATTTTTTAAATTCACCAAACAGTTATTTAATACCTACTTGGTCTAATCCTTACAAGGTGTCATGTACTAGGCAACTTGATGCAAAGCAGAAGCAAGCATGATCTCCTCAATCAAGCAGCTTTGAGTCTCATGGGAGACACAGATACAAAATAATTATAGCACAAGGTAATAAATTCTATTAAGCTGAACCACATGGAATTGCCACTTTTGCAGGTCAGAAAGAGTCAACCACTGGCAATTTCTTATAGTTATAAATGCTGTGAATGGAGAGAGGTCAGTCAAGTGGCTTTATACCTTCCAGTAGTATTATCTTTGTAGTAAGGAGTTTCTTGTAGTAGAATCTCACCAAGCACTGGGATAGTTGCTAGGTGACATGGAATGATAAGATGCTAGTGAGAAAATCCTTTGATTTTCCTGAGCTGTTATTTGTGAGGGACAAATGACTGAATTAGGTTGCTGAAAATTATAGTGAGCTTTCTTAGAACCAGTTGAGAGTTGTCTGCAGGGAGATAATGGAAACCAGGAGAGTGGGTGTGCTTGGAAAGGGAGATGCCAAGAAAAAGAAGTGAATGCATTATGTAGTGGGTGAAGAGAGCCAGACAGAGGAAGGCAGAAAGAGAAACAAAACAGTACAGGTTCTGCAGAATCAAAGCAGAAAAGAACTCCAAGGATGCAGCATGCAGGAGTATTACAGAATGGATAGAGATGTGGACAATTAACAAAGGCTATTGGATCTGTCCATAGAAGAGCATAGGTAACCTGAGATGGGCATGTTTTCTAGGGTGGTCAGAGTGGAAACCTGATTGTGAAGGGTAGGAGTAAGGCAGTGTGCACAGTGGTTTTAACAGCCATGGGCTCTGGGGCCAGACGGCCCAGGTTTACTTTCTGGTTCCACAGCTAAGAAGCTATGTGACTTTAGGCGTATTACCATCTCCATGCTTCCCTATCCTCATGTACAAAATTAGTAAAATGACAATAGTCCCTTCTGTGATAGATTGCTCTAATGGATGCAGTTCTTCATGATTCCTCATATCCACACATCCTTTGTCATGTAACCTTGCAGTACTCTCCCACTCTGACTCTGGGCTCAGCCTGTTGACTTTTTTTTGACCAATAGAATGAAGTAGAAGTGACACCAAGCCAGTTTTGGCCATGAGAGGGCTTCTGTGCTTCTTTTTGCTTGCTTTCTTGCCCCTCTGCCATCACCTAGAGAATATAGTCAGACGAGCCTGCTGAAAGAAGAGAGGCAAATTAGGGTAAAGCTGAGTCTCTCTAATAATCCCACCTGGGGCCAGCCTTGATCAGCTGACACCCAGTATATGAGTGAGCCAGTCACAATCAGCAGAGCCACCCAGCTGACTCCAGATACATGAGCAATAAATGTCTATTACTAAATGCACTGAGACTTTGTTGTTGCTTGTCAGGCAGCAATACTGTGAAAACAGATAACCAAAATACAGGTTTGTTGCAGGATTAAGTGAGATAGCATATATAGGCTACCTTGAACAGTGCCTAACACAGAGTAACTGCTTAAACATGTGTAACTCGTTATATCATTTTCAGATATGATTGTTTTCCTGGGGCCACCCAGGGACAGCTGAAATGCAAAGGTAGCCTATGTAGGCTAATCATTTGATGTTTCTCCAAACTGATATTTTATCTATCTTTCTCATTGTTTATTTAGTGAGGGAGGAAGAAAACTGGATTCCTCTGAATAATTTTTGGAGCCAAAACTGATTTACTTAGTAAGCCATTTTTACTAGCTGAAAAGAGCTGACGTTCTAGAAAATAGAATGGCAAATTATCTGCCGCATTTCTGAATTACACTTCTTCCTTAGTGTTCTGTTGTGGTTTCCAAACAAGAAAACTTCTGGGGCAGTACATTAAAGAGTGTAAAACTCAGGAAATAAACAAGCCTCTCTTTTCCAGTAAATGACACTATACTTTGCATTATTCAGTTTTGGAATTTCAGCTGAATGAGACTTCTGACTCTTAGCTGACTACATGTTGAATCATAAAAATACTTGACAGAAGTAGGATGCACTCACCAGGAAGTTTTCCTTCTTCTTCTCCTTATTATTATTCCCCCATGAAATCAAGGTCTGGCTCTGTAGAACCAACATTTTTTTTTTTTAGTTTATTGCACTGGAGGTTTACTATTCCTTAGATAAAGAAAAGCTCATGGACACCTTTACAACTAGCCCACTGCTTGCTTGGCTTTTGGGCTGTGAAGAAGCTGCATAATCAGATGAACCTTTTTTAAATGCATCTGCAGATGCTGGCATAAAGAATCAGGTGGGACAATTTGGCATCTGATGTAAGCATCTTGCTTTATAGTTGTAAAAGATTACCTGGTCTAGAATAAAAAGTGTAAAAAATATGCTGTGTCAAACCAAAGGTTTAGAACTCTCTAAATCCAGCTCCAGGTTTTTGTCCCTGCCTTTCCTTCCATTATTTATTGAAGCAAAGCACAACGGGCTATTAACTATTCCCTGAGAAATAAATGTTAACCACAAGCCATAGTTCAGGAGTTTATGCCCATAGTTCAGGAGTTTATGCCCCAAACAGGTTCATCTGATTATCCAACAGGCTTCCCTCCCTTTCAACTGTCCTCACAATGCCGACAGTCCTGTTGGCAAGGAGACTTCTGAATCTTAGCTGACTATGGACTGCATGCTGAGTCATAAAAATACTTGACAGAAATAGAATACACTCACCAGGAGGTTTTCCTCCTCCTCCTCCTCCTTCTAACTCTCCTCCTCTTCTTCCTCCTACTCCACCTTCTCGCATGAAATCAAGGTCTGGCTCTGCAAAAATCAACGTATATTTTTTCATTTTACTGCAATGGAGGTTTAGTATTCCTTAGGTTAAATAAGAGTCCTGGATACTTTTACAATTAACCCACTTCTTGTTTGGCTTTGGGGCCAAGCAAATCATTTGTACTTGTCCAAGTGTAATGAGTAGCATCTCATCAGTAAGTCTCTCATCCTATTTTACTGGGTTCAAATTCCAGCTCTACCATGTACTAGCTGTGTGACCTTGTGAAAATTGCTTAACCTGTCTATGTGTCTGCTTTCTCATCAATAAAATGAAGATAATAATGCATAATACTTTATTGTTTTGAGAAAATTCAAATCAGTAATTCATGTAATGTAGTAGTCCAGTTTCTGCTAATAGTGCCCATTTTTTACTCAACAAATATTTATTGAACATATTATGTACCAGACACTGTTGTAGGAATTTAACAAAACAAATCAAGAATGACATAGGTCTTACATTCTAGCAAGGGAGACAGACAAGCAACCATAAATCAGCTGAATGGGTAAATTTCAGAGTATGTTCCACAACGATAAGTGATATGAAACAAAAGGAAAAGTAATGCAGGGTGAGAGGGATGGGAGAGGTGAGTGAAGTGTGGGAAAAGTTGCAGTATTGAATAGAAGAGAAAAATCTTATTAAGGTGGAACTGGAGCAAAAACTCAAAGGAGGTGAGGGAGTGAGCTGAGCAGGTAACCAGTGGAAGAGTATTTCAAGCCTGAGCCAAGCCCAAGTGTGAGGGGCCAGAGATTAGAAGGAGCCAGGAAAGAATGGCAGAAGATGAAGTCACAGTGATAATAGGTTTCAATCATTTGGGGCCCTGAAAACCACTCTCAGAGCTTTAGTTTTCACTCTGAGTGACATGTAGAAAGACTGCAGGACTTTGGGCAAAGGAGCGGCATGATCTGACTTACATTTTAAGGGACTCAGTCTGGCTCTCTGTCGAAAATAGTTCATAGGGGAGAACAGCAAAATCAAGGAGACCCGTTGCTACTGTTGTACCTTAGGTGATGGATGATAGAAGCTCAGGTTGGAATTTGGGGGTGGGAGTAGGAAGAAGAAAAGGAGGATAGCCTTGGAGATGGTGAGAAGGGGTCAAATTTGAGATGTGCTTTAAAGGCAAACCTAATTAAATGCTCTGAGAAATTGGATATGGAATGCAAAAGAAAGAGTCAAGGCATTAAGCCTGAGCAACTGAAAAGATAGAGTTGCCATCTACTAGAACAAGGAAGGTTATGGTTATGGACAGGAAAGAGCAATAGTTCAGTCTTGTTACTTAAAAAACCTTAGCTACTTTTGTTATTATCACATTCTGCCTCATACTATTATAAATGCATGTACCTGTCTTATCTCTATCCCCAGATGGCAAACTACTTGAGACTAGAAACCATATCATGTTCTTTTAAATGGACCGTAGTTCTATCACAGTTTAGTTGATATGACTGTACTCCATATTTGCCACACATACTAGCTACACTCCTGGTACTTGCCAAGTAAACAAAACAACTATTGTTCATCCTTCAAAATCTTATCTAGAGGAAAAAGGACAAATGGGAAAATCAATGGAAGGAAAAACTGAGGGTGACATCAGCAAGATGGCAGAACAGAAAATTCCCCCATATCACTCCCCCCACAAAAGTACAGCTGGAAACTGTTCAAAGACAAACATACCACCCTGAATTCATCCAAACTCGGGGGAGAAGTGGAGGATCCCCCTGGGCCCACAGAACTGAGAGAAGCTGCAACAAATAAGAGAAATGATCATTTCAGACTGCGCCACCCCTACCCCAAACCAGCATAATGCCAACCACAGAGAATTTCCCCGTACCCAGTTTCTGAGGTGAGAGTAGGGAGCTGCAGGTAGACTTTCAATCTCCCCACTAATCTGGGAATCTTCACAGGAAGGCTACTCCATTCTGATACCACAGGAAACACTGGGGGAGCTAGGAAAGAACCAAACTACTTGGGACAAATTGAGGACAAAGAGTGGGGCACTGACTGCAGCAACTGTCATGCAGATCTTGGTAATTACTCTGCACATCCATCAGTGGACACACCACACTGAAGAGGCTGGCCATCACCATAGTGCTGCAGAAGACACAATCCATGGGAAGGCCCAGCTGCCTGGCCAGATTTTCTAAAAAGCTCAGGTGTCTGCAAGGAGCCTTCCTTTGACCTGAAAAAACTAAAAGATCGGGATTAAGTTCCAGTATGTGCTTAAGTCTTCTCCAGAGTGGGAAACAATGGCAGGGCAGTGACTTAGTTATAGGGCAGCATTTAAGTTTTGGTGCCCACTGTAAGTTTTCCCCAGATTGGGAAACAACAGCAGGGCAATGAGTTAGTTTCAATGCAGCATTTTAGTTCTGGTGCTCACTACACATTATCCCCAGATTAAGAAGCAACAACAAACCAACATTTAAATTCTGATGCTAAGTAGTAAAGCCCTAGCATCACCAAAGAACATCTACAAAAACCAGAAGAGGTGGCTGCTTCCTCAAATATGCAGGCATCAATGTAAAGATACAAGGATTGTAAAAGCTCAGGGAAATATAACAACACACACACACAAAAAACCCCACAAAACACTAGCAATGGATCCAAAAGAATTACAGATCTATGAAATGTCTGATGGAGAATTCTGAATAATCCTCTTAAAGATGCTCTGAAAAACAAAAAAAAAAAAATATGGATGGAAAACCAATTAAAACACTGAACTGAAAAACTCATTAGAAAACTTCAACAGCAGACTTGATCAAACAGACAAAAGAATTTGAAAACTTGAAGTCAGAATATATGAAATTACCCAATCAGAGAAACAAAAAGAAAAAAAATTTAAAAGTGAAGAAGGCCTATGAGAATTATCTCTGCATAATAGGAATTCCTGAAGGAGATGAGAGAAAAAATGGCATATTAGAAAGCATATTTAAAGAAATAATGGCTGAGAATTTCCCAAACCTGGAGAAAGACAACAGCAACCGGGTATAGGAAGCTTAGATATCACTGATCAAATTCAATTCAATGAAGTAGTTCCTGAAGGCACATCATAATCAAATTAGCAAAAATCAAAGACAAAGAAATAGCACTCAAAGCTGCAAGAGAACACAAACATATCACATTCAACAGAGCCCAAATACAGCTTTCAGTAATAGTAGAAGACTTCAACACCCCACTTTGAACAATGAACAGATCATCCAGAAAGAGAATCAACAAAGAAACATTGAAGTTAAACTCTACACTGTAGACCCAACTGGACCTAACAGAAATTTACATACACTGCATCCAACATCTACAGAATACACATTTTTCTCAACAGCACATGGAACATTCTCCAGGATACATCATATGGCAAGTCACAAAACAATCTTAGCAAATTTTTAAAAATTGGAATGATATCAAGTATCTTTCCTGACCATAATGAAATAAAATCAGAAATCAAAAACAGAAAGGATATTGGGAACTGTACAAATTCATGAAAACTAAGCAACATGCTTCTGAACAGAGAATGGATCAATGAAGAAATTTAAAAGAAAATATGAAATTCCTGAGACTAATAAAAATGGAAACACAACATACCAAAGCCTGTGGGATAGGGGAAAAGCAATTCTAAATGGAATCTGTATCACAATAAATGCCTGCCTCAAAAAACTAGAAAGACTTCAAGTAAACACCCTAACGATATACCTCAAGAAACTAGAAAAGTAATAACAAACCAAACCTCAAATTAGTATAGGAAAAGAAATAATAAAGATCAGAGCACAAATAAACAAAATTGTGACTAAAGAAAAACCATATAAAAGATCAACAAAACAAAAATTTGGGTTTTTTAAAAAATAAAGTTGATAAATTTTTATTTAGACTGAGAAAAAAAGAAGCCACAAATAAAAGCAGAGACAAAAAAGAAGACATTATAACTGATACCACAGACACACAAAGCATAATTGGAGACTATTATAAACAACTATACACCAACAAATTGAAAAGTATAAAAGAAATGGATAAATGCCTGGACACACACAACTTACCAAGATTGAACCATGAAGAAATAGAATACCCTAACAGACCACATAGCAAGTAATAAGATTGAAGCAGTAATAAAAAGTCTCCCATCAGAGGAAAGCTTAAGACCTTATGACTTCACTGCTGAATTCTACTGAATGTTTGAAGAACTAATGCCAATTTTACTCAAAGTCTTTTAAAAATTGAAGAGGAGGGAATACTTTCATATTCATTCTATAAGGCCAGCATTACCCTGATATCAAAACCAGAGAAGGACATAATAAAAAAGAAAACTATAGGTCAATATGATTGATGAACATAGATGTAAAATCATCAACAAAATACTACCAAACCTAACTCAACAACATACTGAAACAATTATTAATCATGATCAGATGGGATTTATCCCAGGGATGAAAGGATAGTTCAACATATGCAGATCAATAAATGTGATACATCACATTAACAGAATCAAGAACAAAAACCACATAACCATTTCAATAGATGCTGAAAAAGCCTTTGATAAAATCCAATATCGCTTCATGATTAAAAACTCTCAACAAACTGGGAATAGAAGGAGCATACCACCAACAAAAAATATATGACCAAACCCACAGCTTACATTATACTCAATGGGGTAAAAATGAAAGTGTTTTCTCTAAGATGTGAAACAGGACAACAATGTCCACTTTTACCACTTTTATTCAACATAGTACTGGAAGTCCTAGCCAGAGCAGTTAGGCTAAGTAAGGAATAAAAGGCATCCAAATTGGAAAGAAAGAAGTCAAATTATCTTTGTTGGAAGACAGCATGATCCTATATTTAGAAAAGCCTAAGGAGACCTGATGCGGTGGCTCACACCTGTAATCCTAGCACTTTGGAAGGCCGAGGCAGGCAGATCAGTTGAGGCTAGAAGTTTGAGACTAGCCTGGCCAACATGGCAAAATCCCATCTCTACTAAAAATACAAAAAAAAGAAAAAAATAAGCGGGCATGGTGGCACATGCATGTAATTGCAGCTGCTGGGGAAGCTGAGGCAGGAGAATTGCTTGAACCCAGGAGGCGAAGGTTGCAGTGAGCTAAGATTGCACCACTGCTCTCCAGTGTGGGTGACAGAGTGAGATTCTGGTTCAAAACTAAAAAAAATAAATTAAGAGCCTAAGGACCCCACCAAAAAAAATTATTAGAACGGATAAATGAATTCAGTAATGTTTCAGGTTACAAAATCACCATACAAAACTCAGTAGCATTTCCATAAACCAACAGCAAACAACCAGAATAAAAATAAAGAAAACAACCCCATTTACAATAGCTACAAGAAAAAACCTAGGAATAAATTTAACCAAAGAAATTAAAGAATCCTACAATGGAACCTATATAACACTGATGACAATTGAAAAAGACACAAACAAATTAAAAGATATCTCATGCTCAAGGATAGGAGGAATTAATTTAGTCAGATGCCCATACTACCCAATGCATTACCTATCAAAATACTAATGAAATTCTTCACAGGAACAGAAAAGCAATTCCAAATTCATGTGGAACCGCAAAAGAACCCAAATAGCCAAAACAATCTTCAGCAAAAAGAACAAAGATAGAGGCATCACAATACCTGGCTTCAAAACATACTGCTAAGCTATATTAACCAGAACATCAAGGTATTGGTATAAAAACAGACACAGAGACCAATGGAGCAGAATAGAAAACACATAAATAAATCTGCACATTTATAGCCAATTTATTTTCAGCAAAGGCACCAAGAACATATACTGGGGAAAATTCAGTCTGTTCAATAAATGATGCTTGGAAAACTGGATATCCATATGCAGAAGAATGAAATTAGACCCCTATCTCTCACCATATACAAAAATCAAATCAAAATGGATTAAAGACTCAAATTTAAGACTCAAAGCTATGAAACTACTAGAAAAAAAAAAACATTGGCACAATACTTCAGGACATGGTCTGGGCAAAGATTTCAGACATAAGACCTCAAAAACATAGGCAACCAAAGCAAAAATAGACGAATGAGATTACAGCAAGCTAAAAAGCTTATGCATAGCAAAGGAAACAATAAACAGAGTAAAGAAATAACACACAAGATGGGAGAAAATATTTGAAAACTATCCATGTGACATGGGATTAGTAACCGGAATACACAAGAAACTCAAGTAACTCAATGCCAAAACCAAAATAATCTCATTAAAAATGGGCTAAAGATCTGAATAGGCATTTCTCAAAAGGAGACATACAAATGGCCAAGAAGTATATGTAAAAATGCTTACCTTCACTAATTATCAGGGAAATGCAAATGAAAATCACAATAAGATATTAACTCACCCCAGTTAAAATGGCTATTATCAAAAAAATGAAAAATAACAGATGGTGGTGAGGATGTAGATAAAGGGGAATGCTAGTACACTGTTTCTGGAAATGTAAATTAGTACAGCCACTATGAAAAGCAGCATGGAGGCTGTGATGGTTAATATTGAGTGTCAACTTGATTGGATTGAAGGATGCAAAGTATTGCTCCTGGCTGTGCCTGTGAGGGTGTTACCAAAGGAGATTAATATTTAAGTCAGTGGACTGGGAAAGAAAGATCCACCCTCAATCTGGGTGTGCACAATGTAATCAGCTATCAGTGCATCCAGAATAAAAGCAGGCAGAAGCAAGTGGAAAGACTAGACTGACTTAGTCTTCCATCCTACATCCTTCTCCCATGCTGGATGCTTCCTGCTCTCAAACATTGGAATCCAAGTTCTTCAATTTTGGGACTCTTGGACCTTTGACCACAGAATGAAGGCTGCACTGTTGGCTTCCCTACTTTTGAGGTTTTGGGAATCGGATAGATTTCCTTGCTCCTCAGCTTGCAGATGGCCTACTGTAGGGCCATACGTTGTGATCATGTGAGTCAATACTCCTTAATAAACTCCCCTTTACATATACATCTATCCTATTAGTTCTATTCCTCTAGAAAACCCTGACTAATACAGAGGCTCTTGAACAAACTAAAAATAGATCTGTCGTATGATCTAATAATCCCATTGGGAATATATCCAAAAGAAAGAAAGTCAGTACACTGAAGAGACATTTGCATTTCCATGTCTATTGCAGTGCTATTCATAATAGCAAAGATATGGAATCAATCTAAGTGACTACCAATAGATGAATGGATAAAGAAAAGTGATACACACACACACACACACACACACACACACACAAAATGGAATATTATTCAGCCATAAAAAATAATGAAATTCTGTCATTTGCAGCAACATGAATGAAATTAGAGAAATTAGAGGACATTATGTTAAGTGAAATAAGCCAATCTCAGAAAGGCAAATATTGGATGTTTTATGTTCTTACTCATATGGGGGAGCTAAAAAAGTTGATCTCATGAATGTAGAGAGTAGAATGATGGTTACCAGAGGCTAGGAAGAGTAGAGGGAAGCAAGGAATTATGAGAGTTTGGTTAATCGGTACAAAATAGAGGGAATAAGTTCTAGTGTTTGAAAGCACTAGGGTGACTATAGTTAACAATAATTTACTGTATATTTTACAATAGTTAGAAGAGAAGATGTAAAATGTTTCAAGTACAAAGAAGTGACAAATTCTTTAGGTGATTACCATTAATTATTCTGATTTAATCATATTCTATGCAGGTATTAATTATCACATGTACTCCATAAACATGTACAATTATTAAGCATCAATTTAAAAAGAAAAAAAATGGATGGATGGCCTGAATGGTATAGAGGACATTCCTTCACAGATACATAAACTTTATCCCTATGTTAAAAAGGGCATCTATACATGCTAGATCCCTGATTTGTAGCATACATTTCTAAAATACTTCTATTAACAGTGTTCTGAAGTGATGCCTTTGGCCAATATGGAGAAATCTTATAAGAAACAGCCCTTTAAAACTCAGTGCTATGTTTCCTATATGGGTGTAGCTGAAGGTCTATTTCAGTACATGGTAGTCTTTCTTTAGTTAGACACATTTTCCTCCTGACTCTATTTTCCCTCCCTGATACAGCTCAATATATGTTTTTTTTTTTTTAAATGTAACTCAAGATTGTTGTCTGTATCATGAGTTGGCAAACTTTTTCTGTAAAGAATCAGAGAGCATTTTAGGCTCTGCAGGACAGTACATTCTGTCACATCTAATCAGCCCTGCCATTGTAATGAAAAAGTAACCACAGAAAGTACACAAGAAAATAGGCCTGGCTGTGTTCCAACAAAACTTTATTTGTGGGAGCAGAGCAAGACGGCCGAGTAGAAGGCTTTACCGAATTTCCTCCCTGAAGGAACACGGAATTTAATAACTATTTACATAAGCCAAGCGTGGTGGCTCACATCTGCAACCCCAGCACTTAGGGAGGCAAGGCGGGAGAATTGCTTGAGCCCAGAAGCTTGACACCAGCCTGGGTGACATGATGAGATCCCATCTCTACAAAAAATCAAAAAATTAGCTAGGTGAGTGATGTGCATCTGTAGTCCCAGCTCCCAGCTACTCAGGAGGCTGAGGTGGGAGGATCTATTGAGCCTGAGAGGTTGAGGCTGCACTGTGCTATAATTGAACCATTGCACTCCAGACTGAGCAACAGAGCAAGACCCTGTCTAAAAAACAAACAAACAAAAAACTATCTACACAAAACAAGCACCTTCATAAGAACTCAAAATTAGGTGAGCACTCACAGTACCTGGTTTTAACTTCATATCACTGAAAGAAGCATTGAAGATGATAGGAAAGACAGTCTTGAATCACTGATGCCACCCCTCCCTCAACCCCCAGCAGTGGCTGCATGGAGTGGAGAGAAAATCTGTGTGCTTGAGAAAAGGAGGGTGAGACATTGTATTGAACTCAGTGCTGTCCTGTCACAGCAAAAACAAAACCAGGATGAACTTAACTGATGCCCACCCACTGATAAAATATTTAAACCAGCCCTAGCGAAAGGGAGGCACCCATCCAAGTGGTCAGAACCTGAGTTCTGGCAAGCCTCACCACTGTGGGATAAAGAGCTCTGGGGTTCCAAATAAACTTAAAAGGCAGTTAAAGACACAAGGACTGCAGCTCCTAGGCAAGTCCTACTGCTGAATTATGCTCAGAACCAGTGAACTTGGGGAGCACACAAACTACTAAGACACTAGCTGGGTGTCTAAGGAAGTGCTTGTACCACCACTCCCCAAACCTCAGGCTGCACAGCTCGTGGCTCCAAAAAAGACTCCTTTCAACTGCTTGAGGAAAGGAGAGAAAACAGGAAAGAGGACTTTGTCTTCATCTTGGATACCAACTCAGCCACAGATTAGGGCACCAGTCAGAGTCATGAGATCTCCTTTCCAGCCCTAGCTCCTGGATGACATTTCTAGACATTTCCCATCCTGGGCCAGAAGGCAACCCACTGCCTTAAAGAGACAGAACCAATTCTGGCAGGATTCATCAACTGCTGACTCAACAGCCTTGGACCCTGAATAACTAGTAGTGATAACCAGGTAGTATGCCATGGGCATTGGGTGAGACTCTGAGACTTGCTGGCTTCAGGCGAGACTCAGCACATCCCCAGCTATGGGGAGAGACTCCTACTGCTTGAGAAAAGCAGAGGGAAAAGCAAAGCAGACTTAGTCTTGCACCTTAGGTACAGGCTCAGCCACAGGGGGATGGAGCACCAAGTGGGCGCTTGGGGTCCCCAATTCCAGGACTTGTCTCTTGGATGGCATTTCTGGACCTGCTCTGGGTCAGAGGGGAGCCTACTGTCCTAACAGATGAGTCCTAGGCCAGACAGCTTTCACCATAAGCTGACTGAAGAGCCCTTGGTCCTTAAGTAAACATCACCAGTAGACTGGCAGTACTTCTCATGGGCCTGTGGTGGTGATGGCCACAGGGTTTGACTCCTCTTCCTATAGAAAGGGGAGGAAGAGTGGGAAAGACTGTCTTACGCGTGGTTTCAATTCCAGCTCAGCTGCAGTACCACAGAACACCAAACAGTTAAAGTGTTTGACTCCAGACCCTGGCCCCTGGATGGCACCTCTGGAGCTAACTACAGTCTGGGGGAACTTGTCATCCCGAAGGGAAGAATACAAGCCTGGCTGGCTTTGCCACCTGCCGATTATGGAGCCCCAGGGCTTGAGCAAACATAGGTGGTAGCCAGGTAGTGGTAACAGCAGGCATTGGATGAGACCCAGTGCTGTCCTGGTTTCTGACCAGCGCAGTAATAGTGGTGGTGGCCACAGGGGTGCTTATGTCACAACACTCCCAGCTCCAGGTGGCTCACAACAGAAAGAGGAGGTGGGGAGACAGAAAGAGAGAGAGAGAGACTGTTTGGGAGAAAGCAAAAGAAGAGAACAAGAGTCTCTGCCTGGTAATCCAGAGAATTCTTCTGGATCTTACCTAAGACCATCAAGATGGTACTTCTATGAGTCTGCAAGAAACAGAATGTCACTGGCTTGGGATGCCCCCTAATATAGATACAACTTAGATCACAACACCCAAGCCCTTTGGAATACCTGGAAAACCTTCGCAAGAAGGACAGGTACAAACAAGCCCAGACTGTGAAGACTATAATAAATACCTAACTTTTTGATGCCCAGACACACACAAACATCCACAAGCATCAACACCATCCAAAAAAACATGACCTCACCAAATAAACTAAATAAAACGCCAAGGACAAAACCTGGAGAAACAGAGGTATGTGACCTTTCAGACATAGAATTCAAAATTGCTGTTCTGAGGAAACTCATAGAAATTCAAGATAACACAGAGAAGGAATTTAGATACATTTAACAAAGAAATTGAAATAATTATAAAGAAGCAAGCAGAAATTCTGGAGTTCAAAAACACAACTGGCATACTGAAGAATGCATCAGAGCCTTTCAATAGCAGAACTAGTCAAGCAGAAGAAAGAATTTAGTGAGCTTGAATACCGGCTATTTGAAAATACACAGTCAGAGGAGACAAAAAAAAGAATAAAAAACAATGAAGCATACCTACAGGATTTAAAGAATAGCCTCAAGAGGGCAAATCTAAAAGTTATTGGCCTTAAAGAGGAGGAAAATAAAGAGATAGGGGTAGAAAGTTTATTCAAAGAGATGATAACAGAGAACTTCCCAATCTAGAGAAAGACATACATATCCAACTACAAGAAGGTTACAGAACATGAAGAAGATTTAACACAAAGAAGACTACCTCAAGGTATTTAATTATCAAACTCCAAAAAGGTCAAGGATATAGGAAGCATCCTAAAAGCAGCAAGAGAAAAGAAACAAATAACATTCAATGGCGCTCCAATACGTCAGGTAGCAGACTTTTCAGTGGAAACTTTGCAGGCCAGTAGAGAGTAGCATGACATACTTAAAGTACTGAAAACAATACTAAAATGTATATGGAACCAGAAAGGACCCAAAAAAGCCAAAGCTATCCTAAGCAAAAAGAATGAAAGTGAAGGAACTATATTACCTGACTTTAAATTATACTACAGAACTATAGTAACCCAAATAACAGGGTGCTGGCATAAAAACAGACATATAGATCAGTGGAACAGAATTAAAATCCGGGATATAAATCTACACATCTACAATGAACTTATTTTTGTCAAAGGTAACAAGAACATACACTGGGGAAAGGGCTGTCTCTTCAATAAATGGTGCTGGGAAAACTGGGTATCCATATGCAAAAGAATGAAACTAGACTATAGCTGCATTCTATCTTGCCATATGCAGAAATCAAATCAAAATGGATTAAAGACTTAATTGAAGACCTCAAACTATGAAACCACTAAAAGAAAGCAATGGGAAAACTCCCAAGATCATTAGTCTGGGAAAATATTTTTTTGAGCACAGGAAACCAAAGCAAAAATGGACAAATGGGATCACATCAAGTTAAAAAACTTCTGTACAGCAAGGGAAACAATCAACAACGTGAAGAGACAACCCACAGAATGGGAGAAAATATTTGCAAACCTCCTATCTGATAAGAGATTAATAACCAGAATATATAAGTAGCTCAAACAACTCTGTTGGAAAAAAATCTAATAATCTGATCAAAAGATGGGCAAAAGTTCTAAGTAGACCTTTCTCAAAGGAAAACATACAAATGGCAGACAGGCATATGAAAAGGTGCTCATCATCACTGATCATCAGAGAAATGCAAATCAGAACTACAATGAGATATTATCTCACCCTAGTTAAAATGGCTTTTACCCAAAAGTTAGATAGGTGCTGGCGAGGATGGGGAGAAAGGAGAACCCTTGTATACTGTTGGTGGGAATGTAAATTAGTGCAACTACTATACAGAACAGTTTGGAAGTTCCTCAAAAAACTAAAAATTGAGCTACCATGTGATCCAGAAATCCCACCCCTAGCTATATACCCAAAAGGAAAAAAAATCAGTTTACAGAAAAGATATCTGCACTTCCATGTTTATTCCAGTACTATTCAGAATAGCCAAGATTTGAAAGTAATCTAAGTGTCCATCAGCAGATGAATTAATAAAGAAAGTGGGATCACATGATCCCATAAAGAAAATTTTAAAATATAGTAATATATACAATGGAGTACTATTCAGCCATGAAAAAAAAAACAAATGAAATCCTGTCATTTGCAACAACATGAATAAAACTAGAGGTCATATGTTAAGTGAAATAAGCCAGGCCCAAAAAGGCAAACTTTGCATGTTCTCACTTATTTGTGGGGGCTAAAAATTAAAGCAATTGAACTCATGAAGATAGAAAGTAGAAGGATGGTTACCGGAGGCTGGGAAGGATAGTAGAGCATGAGGGGGAAGTGGGGATGGTTAAGGGGTACAAAAAGAAAAGAATGAATAAGACAGTTTTTGCTAGCACAACAGGGTGATCATAGACAAAAATAATTGTATCTTTCAAAATAACTAAAAGAGTATAATTGGATTGTTTGTAACACAAAGGATAAATGCTTGAGGTGATGAATACCCTATTTACCCTGTTGTAATTATTATGCATTGCATGCCTGTATCAAAATATCTCACGTAACCCATAAATGTGTACACCTACTATGTACCCGCCCAAAAAAAGTTAAAAGCATTTTTTAAAAATTTATTTGCAAAAACAGGTGGCAGGCCAGGTTTGGCACACAGGCTGAGCCTGTGGTCAACATCATCTCCAGTTCATCCTGAATTCTCTCTTAAAATTGTTGACCTCTCAACTGCCTCTTATGGAAATTACCAATGACCTCTGTGTTGCTAATTCCAGTGGTCAATTCTCAGCCCCTATTTTAACTTGACCAACAGTAGCATTTGACACAGTTGATCATTCTCTCCTCCTTGAAATTCTTCCTTCTCTTGGGCTACAGAACACCATGCTTAGCTTGATGTCCTTCTACATCACTGGCTCCTCTTTATCTTTTTTCTTAGTTCCTCATCTTCTCCCTGATTCTTAATATTGTAGAGCCCCAGGGCTCAGGCCACTACTCTTTTATATTTATACTAATTCCTTGATGATCTCATTGAATTTCATGGCATTAAATATAATTTATAAACTGGTGAATCTCAAATTTTTGTTTCCGGCCCAAACCTCTCTTCCATCTCCAGACTCTTATTTTTAATGGCTTATAGAACACCTCCAGTTGGAGTCTAACAAACACCTCAAACTCAAATTGTTCAGAACTAAATTTCTGCTCTTTGTCTACAAACCTGATCCCACTTCAGGCTTCTTCATCTCAATTAACCTTGAAGTTTTCCTTGTCTCCTCTTTCACTCACACCCTACATCCAATACACTAACAAATTCTGCTGACTTCATCTCCAAAACCATATTGACAAAACATGTTCCCATTTTCCCCACTGCTACTTTCCTGTCTATGCCCTGTCATCTCTTACCTACATGATTGATGTAGCCTCCTACCTAATTTCCCTGATTCCCTGTTCCTTCCCACAGTCAATTTCAACACAGCAACTGGAGTGATCATTTTAAAATTCAAGCCAAGTCATAGCACCCCTCTGTCAAAACCCTATTTCACTCAGAGTAGATGTCACAGTCTGTACAATGCCCAGTGCTATCTCCTGTGCTGCATTTCAAGGCCCTATGCCCTCTCTGATCATCTCTTTTACTGTTTTTCTCTAGACTTATTCTGTGCAGTGTGCCATAGACACACCAATCCTCCCTGACCCCCACCAGATACTCATAAGGCTCTCTCTTTCTCCCTTCAAGGCTATGCTCAAGTATCATTTTCTTATTGATATCTATCCTCACCATTCTATTTAGAATTGTAGCCATTCTTGCCCCCAGATACTCATAAGGCTCTCTCTTTCTCCCTTCAAGGCTATGCTCAAGTGTCATTTTCTTATTGATATCTGTCCTCACCATTCTATTTAGAATTGTAGCCTCCTCACTCCCCAGAAGCTCCCATTCCCCTTACCCTACTTTATTCTGTCTACAACGCCTATCTCCCTCTAATGCATATCTCCCTGGCACGTCAGGTCCACATGGGCAGAGTTTCCATATGTTTTCTCCACTGCGGTATCTTCAGCACCTAGAACAGTGCCTGTCCAAAGTAAGCACTCAGTAAATATTTGAAGGCTCATAGAATTAGGAATAATCATGCTCCTAAGTCAATACTTTATTTTAGGGACAATGTGAATTTTGTAGCTGATCATATTTTCCTCTTCACTTTAGCTACTAGGAATCTTAAAATCAAACGTATGGAACATCTATAGAAACTCGCATGCACTTTACGGCTGTGGTAAAGAACTTCAGTTCTGGAGCTGGTGGTCCTTTGAGACCCAGTCCTACCGATTTACTAGATGTCTGATTTCAGTCAGGTTGCTTAACCTTTTTATGCTTCAGTATTTTTTTTCTTGTAAAATGGCTGTAGTAGTAGTAGCATACTTCAAAGTGTTATTGTGAGGACAAGTGAAGATAGTAGATGTCAGGTGCTTAGAACAGGGCTCAGCATATTAAAAGAGCCCCACAATGGCTTACTGGTAATTTAGAATTACCAACCATCTCAGTGTGCCTGGGACTAAGGAGTTTTCCCAGAAATGGAAATTTCAGAGCTAAAACCAGGCAAGTCCCAGGTACATCATTTTATTTTTCTACACTGACATTTCCCTTTGCCTCTTTTTATTCTTATTTTTATTTATTTTATCTTGCTCTACAGATTTTTGAAAGGTGCTTTATGTTTTTTGAAACAAAGTCTAGAATGAATAAATCATACATGTACTCACATATAATGTGCACATTATTCACCTTAATAAATATTAATAAGCCATATGCTTTATAAAGTGAAAACAAATGACTGAATGAAGGCATAGTCATTTCTTCTCTAACAGAGTTTAGATTCACTTTTCAATACTGTATGCAAAGCAAAGGTAGAAAAAGTTGAGGCAGAGATGACAAAGCCTTTAGCACTCCATCTTAAGTAGTTTAGTATTATACCAAACCACAAGATTATGTAAATGAAAAGACTAACATTGTTAAGTGCCACACAAATGTTAGTTGATGTTATTATAGCAATCTGGTCTTATGATACCCTGAGGCTTCTTGAATAACAGAGAAATGCTAATGAAATCAGGCTGTATATTTTCAGAAATACAATATAAACTCTGTGACTGCAATTCTCCGCAAGTTCTTTTTATTATTAGCTACTTCTATGATTGCCTTTGTTGGCATTTTCCCCTCTATAACTTTTGTGAATATCTGAAATATAAAACAATTTCAAGATTTTTTAACAACAAGTTATTAAAACCAGAATTGCAATGTAAGGAGCTCTACAGACTCTCTCCCCTGCAAATCATAACTGGTGAAAATGATTCTTAAAATGTTTAAGTCTCTGGAAATTGTCCTAAGAGAATATGACAAATGGAGAAACATTTTTAAAAAATGAATATTTGGTAAGAAGAGTGAGAGTCTGTGGCATTTGAGCCATGACCTGCTCCCTTCTCTGTCCTCCAGCTCAGCATAATGGAAGCTCTACCATGGGTGGATGAACCAAAAATCACAGGGCTGTCTTTTCCACAACTCCTAGTTTAGGGCTATAGCATCATTCCAAGAGGACCAGGCCATCAGCATTTCTCATCCCCACCCCCACCCTCAAACCCACTCCCAGATTCCCTGTTGCAGAAGCTGAATTCCAGGCCAGGGTAGCTGAGAGATATGGGGCTCCCTTCTTTAGCATAGAACCCATTCATATGGTAGAAGCTCTACAATGCAGCAGGATGAGCATACTGAATCCAATTGCTCACACTGCAACCTGCTCATAGGGTGAAAGTTTTATGCTAGGAGAGGCAAACCAAGAAGAACAGAGGCTAATGCACCCACCTAGTGCCCCACTCATAAAGCAGGGGTGTTACTCCAAAAGAAATTAGTCACTCTCCCCACCCCCAGCTCTGGAATAATGGTGCAGATGTTTTGTCCAGGGGTAGGGCCAGGTCCCAAGCTTCAAGCTCCCCTCAAGGGAACTGAATTTATTTGGAACAGAGTGTGGAATTTCAAGCCCACTCTTGCTGTTAAAAGCAATGACAGCAACACACTCAACTGTAGGGCAGCTATACATTTAATAGAGAGAACCAAGGAAAGCAATAGCTAGAGTTAAAACAAGCCTCAAAGATTTGTCTTCAATAACTACTGTTCCAAAGAGGCCTAAATTTAGATGGGAATGTTGTGACATTTGTACTCCATAGCATTACTGAAAACAATAGAGCAATCAGCCAGCAGTTAGTGGAGGCTATCAGCAGGTGTGATAGCAATAGACAGGCAGCTTAACCAAAAAATCAGGAAAAGAAACTGTCAAACAGAACCATGTTAAAACCATTGTTACTCCAGGGAGACTGTGTGCTTATCCAACCCTGCACTTTCTGAGAAATGACATCAAAGTCTACATACAAAGAAAAGAAATAGGCTGAAATAGCTCAGCTAGATCACTGAACAAAGAAGCCAGCAAACAACACCACCAAGCCACTGCATGTGTGGAAGAGGGAGAGGCAGGAGTAAATCAGTATTCAGAATTGCTACAATATATTATCTAAATTTCCATTTTTTAACAAAAAGTTATGAAAAATGCAAAGAAACAAGGAAGCCTGACACATACACAGGAGAGAATAGGCAGAAGAAACTGCCTTTGAGAGGGCCCAGATGTTGGAATTATAAGACAGACTTCCAAGCAGATATTATAAATATATTAAATGGACTAAAGGAAATCATACTTAAAGAAGTAAAAGAAGGAAGATGAAGATGTCTCATCAAATAGAGAATATCAACAAGTAGATATAAATTATTTAAAAAATAGAAATTTTGGAATTAAACATACAATAACCAAAGCAAAAAATGCATGAGAGGGCTCAACAGAGGATTTGAGTTGGCAGAAGAAAGAATGAGCAAATTTTAAGACACATTAGTGGAGATTATTCAATTAGAAGAATAAAAAGAATGAAAGAAAATTGAATGGAGTCTCAGAGAAATGTGGGACATCGTTAAGTACCTGAACACATGCATAATGGTAGTACCAGAGGAGAGGACAGAAAAAAGAAAGAAAGATTCTTTCTTCAAAAGAATATTCGAAGACATAATGGCTGAAAACTTCTCAAATTGATGAAATCAGGATATAAAAAAAATTAATCTACATGTACAAAACACCCAAATAGAATAAATACAAAGAGATCCACACTCAGACATATCAGAGTGAAAAAGCCAAAAACAAAGAGAAAATCTTAAAAACACCAACAGAAAAATGTCTTGTCTTATGTAAAAGAACCACAACAAGAATAACAGCTGACTTCTCATCAGAAACAATGGAGGCCAGTTGTATGACATATTTGGAGTGCTGAAAGGAAAAAAAAAAAACTCTGTCAACAGAGAATCCTATATCTAGCAAACATATCTTTGAGAAATGAAGGTGAAATAAGAGCAAGCACAGATAAACGAAAATGGAGATAATTTGTTGCGTCAGACCCACCTTGTAAAGGGTGTTAAAAGTTCTTCAGACTGAAAGCAAGTAAAGCCAAATGGTAATTATATACAAGAAGAAACACAGAATCCTAGTAATGGAAGTTTTGCAGGTAATTATAAAAGATGATATAATCACATATTTCTTCTCCTAACTGATTTTAAAAGCACTTGTATCAAACAATACATATATAATTATATTGTTGTTCTAGTAATGCATAGAAATGTAATCTATTTAACAATAAGCACAAAGGAGGTGAGAGGAATCAATTAAACCAGATGATAATGCAAATCTACAAGAGCAAACTGGCCCTCCCACCCTACCCTTTTAATATGCAAACTTGCAAGATACAAGATATAAATACAAAAATCAAGTATAGTTCAATATACTAGCAACAATAATCCAAAAATTAAAGTAAGAAAGCAATTCCATTTACAATAATACTTAGGAATACATTTAATACTCTGAAAACTATAAAACATTATTGAAAAACATTAAAGAAGACTTGAGATAAAAAGACATTCTATGTTCATGCTCCAGAAGACTTAATTTTGTTAAGAGAGCAATACTTTCCAAACTGATCTATAGATTTAATGCAATCCCTATCAAAATTCTACATTCCTTTTTTTGGAGAAACTGACAAGCTTATTATCAAATGTATATGGAAATTCAAGGGATCCAGAACAGCCAAAACAATCTTGATAAAGAAGAACAAATGAGGAGGACTCACAGTTCCCAATTTCAATACTTACTATAAGACAACAGAAATCAAGACAATGTGGTACTGGCATAAGGACAAATAGATTAATGGAATAGAATTGAGAGTCCAGAAATAAAGCCATATATATGTATATGGGCAATTGATCTTCAACAAGTGTGCAAAAAATTGTGATGGGGAAAGTATATTCTTTAAAATAAATGTGCTGGGACAACTGGATATCTACATACAAAAGAATAAATTTGGACCCCCTACCTCACACCATATACAAATGTTAATTCAAAATGGATCAAAGACCTAAATGCAATAACTAGATCGAGAAAACTCTTAGAATAAAACTTAGGTGTAAACCTTTATGAAGTTTGATCAGTCAATTGTTTCCCAGCTATCATACCTAAAGCACAAGAAGCCAAATAAAAAATTGGACTCTATTGAAATTAAAAACTGTTGTACTCTCTTAAGCACTTTTTAGGATGCTCTCAAGAAAGGGAAAATATAACATACAGAGTGGGAGAAATATTTGCAAATCATGTATCTAACAAGAGTCTATCCAGAATATATAAAAATCTATTCAAAATATATAATGAACTCTTACAACTCAATCAAAAGACAAGTAAAACCAAAAAAGGGTAAGGGGAATGCTTTATATAAACTTTTCTTCAAAGATATACAAAAAGCCAATAAAAACATAATATGTTCAAAATTACTAGTCATTAAGGAAATCAAAATCACAGTGAGGTGCCACTTCACACCCACCATGATGACAATAATAAAAAAGACAGAAAATAACAAATATTTGTGAAGATGTGGAGAAATTGGAACACCTGTACATCATTGGCAGAAATGTAAAATGGTGCAGCTGCTTTGGAAAAAAGTTTGGTAGTTTCTCAAAAAGTTAAACACAGAGTTGCCACATGACCTGGCGCTTGCACTCCTAGATATATACCCAAGAGAAATGAAAACATATCCCCACACAAAAGCCTGTACACAAATGTTCATAGCAGCATTATTCATAATAGTCAAAAAAATAGAAACAACACAAATGTCCATCAGCTGATAAATGCATAAACAAAATGTGGTATACCTATGCAATGGGCTATTACTCAGCTATAAAAAGGACGAAGTATTTACAAGCTACGACATGGATGAACCTTGAAAACATTATGGTACGTTAAAAAAGCAAGTCGTGAAATGCAACATATTATATGATTATATTTCTAAGAAATTATAAGACTAGGCAAATTAATAGAAAAAAAGGCAAATTAGTGGTGTCTAGGGGCTGGAGAAAAGGGGTAATGAGAATGACTTCTAAAGAGTAAAATGTTTCTTTTTGGGGTAATGAAAATATTCTAAAATTGATTGTAGTGATGGTTACCTAAATGAGTAAATGTTATGGTATGGAGTTACATATCAATAAGGCTGTTTAAAAAGTTAATGGGGCCAGGCACAGTGACTCATGCCTGTACTTCCAGCACTTTGGGAGACCAAGGCAGGCAGATCACCTGAGGTCAGGAGTTCGAGACCAGCCTGACCAACATGGTGAAACCCCGTCTCTACTAAAAATACAAAAATTATCTGGGTATGGTAGTGCATGCCTGCAATTCCAGCTACTCAGGAGGCTGAGGCAGGAGAATTGCTTGAACCCGGGAGGTGGAGGTTGCAGTGAGCTGAGATCCCACCATTGCACTCCAGCCTGGGCAACAAGAGTGAAACTCTGTCTCAAAAAAAAAAAAAGTTACTGAAAAATTATTTCAAATAAGAATGTATAACAAAGTGTCACATATTCATTAAGTATTTATTAAGCATCTGCTATGTGCCTGACACTGTTCAAGGCACAGTGAATATAGTAGTAAACCAAATAGACTTAGATCACTGCCCGAATGGAGCAGGCCTTCTAGCCAAAAAGACAGACACTACACATACAAAGAGGATACATTTTAAAAATATTTCTGATGATTTAGCAATGAATAAAGTCCCTGCTCTCATGGAGTTTGACATCATGTGTTTTCATCTTTAAATGGTCCTTAGACATTGTTATGTAAATGGGCTGAATGAAAATAATATATATAACTTACACATACTGAAAATTCCCAGGCTACCCAAATCATCCAAATTTGGGACTACTTATTCAAAGTACTCCTCTCACGTATATAGTGACTGTCTCCAGCTATTCCTGCTGCTATAACAAAATATTTTAGACTAAGTAATTTATAGACAATAGAAATTTATTTCTCACAGTTTTGGTGACTGTGAAGTCCGAGATCAAGGTGCTGGCAGATTTGGCATCTAGTGAGGGGTGCTCTCTGCTTCCAAGATGGCACCTTTTGCTGCATCCTCACATAACGGGAGGGACTAATGCCATGTCCTCACATGGCAGAAGGAGCAGAAGGGCGAAAGGGACATAATCATTTCCTCAAGCCCTTTTAGAAGGACACTAATCCCGTACATGAGGGTGGACCCTTACAGTATAATGCCCTCCCAAAAGTGCCTCTTCTTAATACTATTACATTAGGGTTTGACTTCCAATATATGAATTTTAGAGGGACACATATATTGAATCCACAGTAAAGAAACAGAGAGATTTTCTCATCCAGTAGTAGGCTTTTCTAGATCTCTCAAAATTCTGGGATCTCAGAACTCAGAGTCACTCAGTACCTTGGACTTCCTGGAAATTTGCTACACATCCATCTCTGTAGATGAAAGTATGCCAGTCCTTTCTCTCTGGATTGTCATAATTTAATCTGAAGCCTAGACATAATTCTCTGGCTTCAGTTGTTTCATTAATGGATGTTTCATAATTGTATATAACCAATTTCCTATTGTGGAACATTTAATTCTCCCCAGATTTTGGCCTAATTTAAATATTGTGAGGAGACTTCTTAGAATAATGTCTTCATTTACCCTTGCATATCAAGGATAGGACCATTCAGGTGGATTTCCCAGAACTGATGATTTGCCCAAAGATCAGTTTCAGTCAATAACAGTGTAAATCAGAGAATTATTGGAAGTTTTGAAACTACATTTTTTCTGAGTTATACTATTCCTATGTCATACAGGGTCCTAACAGAAAACAGAGGGCAAGCTCAAACTAGGTAAATTGAGAAGTGTTAAAAGTTGGGGGTGGTTTATTTACAGAGTGTAAGGAAAATTGTCAGAATAAAAAGATAGTAACCTAAGGCTAATCAACATGAGAAGCTAGTGTTAACCCTCTCCCTAAAGGGGCAAGGGGAGGAGGCAATCATTAGATTTTTTTCATTCAATAAATACTTATTAAATATATGCTATGTGTCATGGGGAGTGCAGATACTAAAAGTGAGATGTTTAGGTAGCAGGTATTTCATTGCTATTACCACCATTTATGTGATGAGAGCAGTGTTAAAGACACATATTTTATATCCTTTAATATTAAAATGCCTTTCAGGAAGGTAATAATAACATTTTACAAATAAAGAAATTGAGGTTCAGAGTGGTTAAGTAACTTGCCTGGGTTCATAGAGCTTATATTAGGCAGAGCTAAAATGTAAGCCCAGGTGTGCCTGGCTCTAAAGTTTTTAGCCTCTGTATGTTTCTTCGATATAAACCACTGCTAAGAAAGCAAGAATGTATGTAGAGATCTCTACCTTTGCAAAATAAACCTGACCTTCGAAAAGGAAGACCTTTTTGAAATCTTTGTAGTGGAAACAGATTAGTTGTACCTATTTGTCAGGTGTGAAATTGGTTTTTAATCTTCTGCTGTAAGCACAAACACACTCACAGCTGCGGCTAAATTTTCCTGATTTCTCAACTTTTTATTTATTTAAAGAAAATTGAGCTGACACAAGCAAATGCAGCGATCTCTGCACTTGTCCTTTTGTTTTGGAAATGCACAGAAGGCGGCCCCCTGTGATGATTAATTTTATGTGTTAACTTGACTAGGTCACAGGATGCCCAGATATCTGATAAAATATTATTTCTGGTTGTGTCCGTGAGGGGGTTTCTAGAAGAGATTATCATTTGAATTAGTGGACTGAGTAAAGCCAGTGGCTTTCCCCAGTATGAGTGGGCAGCATCCAATCCATTGAAGGCCTGAAGAGAAAATAGAAAAGACAGAAGAAGGTTGGATTTGCTCTCCTTAGAATATCTTGTTGTATATATACATATATTTGCTCTTCCTAGCATATATGCATATAATTTTTTATATATGATTGGTTTTTTTTCAGCCCTACTGATTTCCTGTGTGATTCAGCTACCCATCAAATTCCAGCAAATTCCTTGGCTACTAGGGATCCCATTAAAACCACACAATTCCATAATACTAAAATACCACTATGGAAAAGAAAGGGGACGTGGCGCATTTCATCTTCAGTTTTCACCTTAATTCACGTATCACAAATACAACAGTGTCTCTGGACAATGATTCTCCTCAGATACCAGCAAATTTTAAAGAACTGTTACTGCAAACATTTGCATAATTTCTTTCAGAAGTCAGCTAGGAAGATTTATGTGGCAAGATGGTATCTGAGTAAACAGAAAAATTTCAATAGTGTGATTTCTTTACAGAGAAGCCTCTATGGTTTTTAAAGTGGTATGAAATCTAATTTGCAACTAATAGCAGTCCTTTATGACAGATTTGACTCTATTTAGCAAAGAAAAAAGTCAAAACAGAAGATAAACAAATTACCCAAAATTATACAGTTTGATATTGCAAGAGCTGGCATAGAGCCCACTGCTTCTGATTCCCTAGAACAATCATCTTTCTATTACACTGCAAACCCCAAAAGCAGATGGGGACCCATCTTGTCTCTTACTTGGAACTGATAAATCTGTTTATAGAAAAGCCCTTATGCCACATGAACTGATCAGGTGCTGCTACTCTCCCTTTATCGTAGATGACACAGATTTAATTATAGATAGATGACCAAGAAGACTGAGCAATGGGTTGAAGAATTTGCCAATAGAAAATTTAAAAGTTTGAAGAATTAGGATGTAAGATGTATGTTGTTAGAAATTGCCTTTTTTGAATGCTGTTTTTGTAGATGAAGTTGTAAAAAATGTTTTAACATCTCCCAATGTCTTATATGCCTATTATTAATATGGAGATCTCCCTCAAAGAACCTTGAAGTATCTATTCTTCTGAACCAATCCAGACTCTAGGTCTTTCTAGGTCTGCTATCCATCTGAACTTCTGAAATGTTCTTTCACTGTTCCTTTCTGTTAAAGCTCTTTGCTTCCTGGATACCATGTCTTCCTTTCTTCATTTACTCCCTTCTTTTGCTTAAATACCTCCTCTATTTGCTTTTAAGACAGGACACATGGGAATATATTTTTCAATCTTTTAAATACCTGAAATTGGTTTAATTTTTCACACTAGATTGATAATATGATAGGTATAGAATCCTTCCCTGAAAGTAATTTTAACTGAGAATTGGAAAAGCATTTAATTTATTGTGCTAATACTCAAAATTGTTGTTAAGTGAACATTTTCATTGGGGACCTTTGAAATTGCAATGGTGTCTTTTCTGTGGAGCGTTTTTTTTTTTTTACTAGAAAATTTATTCTTATCTCCTGATTGTGGGTGGGAGTTGGTGTACCTCTGGCTGCTGTCATTCTGGAAGCAGTACTAGGGAAGGGGGCCAAGGTCTGTTAGTAAAGGAAGCACATGCCTATTATTACCTAACTCTGTTTTCAGCACCGTGTCTCATTTAAGCTCTCTAATGAGCCCAGAGTTCTTGAGGTACTCCTGTTCACTTTCCCCAGAAAATAAACTTCCAAAACCGCAATGAACTATCACCTTACATACATTAGAATGGCTATTATTTAAAAAATCAGAAAGGAACAAGTGTTAGCAAGGATGTGGAAGAATTAGCACTCTTGTGCATGGTTGGTGTGAATGTAAGATGGTGCAGCTGCCATGGAAAAGAATATAGAGGTTTCCCAAAAATTAAAAATAGAACTACCATATGATCTAGTCATGAAATTTCAGAGTATTTATTCAAAAAATATGGAAACATGATCTTGAGATTTTTGCATACCCATGTTTATTGCAGCATTATTTACAATAGCCAAGAGGAAGAAGCAACGTAATTGTTAATCAGCAGATGAATGGATAAAGAAAGTGTGGCATATGCATACAATAAAATATTATTCAGCCTTAGAAAAGAAGAAAATGCTGCCGCATGTTATGACATGGATGAATCTTGAAGACATTATTGTAAATAAAATAAGACAGTCACAAGAAGACAAATACACAATTCCACTTTTATGAGAGGTCTAAAGTTGTCAAACTGTTAGCATATGTAATGGTGGTTTGGAGGGGCTGGAGGATGGGAGGAAAGAAGAGTTGTTCAGTAAATACAGAGTTTCAGTTTTGTGAGATGAAAAAGTTTTAGAGGTCTGTATGCACAACAATGTGCATACTGTTGACACTTCTTTGCTATACACTTAAGGTTAAGATGGTAAATTTTATCTTATGTGTTTTGAACACAATAAAAGGAGATACTTTCAATAAATAAATATATGTATTTGTATACACAATACAAGTTAACATAAAGCAATAATGAAAATATGAAACCCTTAGTGGAAAATGGATAAATAACATTAAGTAGAAAAGTAACTCCTAAAATGGTCAGAAACACTTGGGAAAATATTTTACTTATGGGTAAATAAAATCAAATTAAAACCATTATTTTAAAAAACAAAACCCTAGAGAAACCTTGACTTCTCTTTTCACCAGTCTCCACATTTGCAATCATTGTAGGTGAGTGTATCTATATTTATATATCATTTTATTGTGCTTCACTTTATTATACTCTACAGATAATGCAATTTTTTACAAATTGAAGGTTTGTGGTAACCCTACATCAAGCTACTTTATCAGCACATTTTCTTTTCTTTTCTTTTCTTTTTTTTTTCTGAGATGGAGTCTTGCTCTTTGCCCAGGGTGGAGTACAGTGGCATGATCTCAGCTCACTGCAACCTCCGCCTCCCAAGTTCAAGAGATTCTCCTGCTTCAGCCTCCTGAGTTTCTGGGATACAGGTGCAGGCTACCATGCCTGGCTAATTTTTGTATTTTTCATAGAGACAGGGTTTCACCATGTGGTTCAGGCTGGTCTCGAACACCTGAACTTACAGCACCATTTTGTAAACAGCATGTGTTCACTTTTTATCTCTGTGTCATATTTTGGAAATTTGTACAATATTTCAAACTTTTTTCTTATACTACATCTATTATGATGATATGTGACCAGTGATTTCTCATACTACTATTGTAATTGTTCTGGGGAACCATGAACCATGCTAATGTAAGACAGCAAACAATAAATGTTGTGTGTGTGTTCTGACTGCTCCACTGACTGTTTTCCTCATTTCTCTCCCTCTCCTTGGGCCTCCCTATTCCCAAAAACACAACAATTTTGAAATTAGGCCAATTAATAACCCTACAATGGTCTCTAAGCGTTAAGTGAAAAGGAGAGCCACACATCTCTCAAATGAAAAGCTAGAACTCATTAAGCTTAGTGAGGAAGGCATGTGGAAAGCTGAGATAGGCCAAAAGCTAGGCTTCTTGTACCAAACAACCAAGCTGTGGATGGAAAGGAAAAGTTCCTGAAGGAAATTAAAAGTGCTACTCCAGTGAACACATGAAAGATAAGAAAGTGAAACAGCTTTGTTGCTGATATGGAAAAGTTGTATTGGTCTGGATAGAAGCCCAAACCAGCCACATTCCCTTAAGCCAAAGCCTAATTCAGAAGAAGATCCTAACTGTCTTCAATTCTATGAAGGCTGAGAGAGGTGAGGAAGCTGCAGAAGAAAAGTTGGTAGCTAGTAGAGGTTTTTTATAAGGTTTAAGAAAAGAAGCCATCTCCATAATGTAAAGGTGCAAGGTGAAGCAGCAAGTGCTGATGTAGAACATGAACCATGTTATCCAGAAAAAGCTCTAGCTTAGATAATTGGTGAAGGTGGCTAAACTAAACAAGAGATTTTCAATGTATGTGAAGCAGCCTTCTATTGGAAGAAGATGCCACCTAGAACTTTCATAGCTAGAGAGAAGTCAACACCAGCTTCAAATCTTCAAAGTGAAGACTTACTCTCTTATTAGGTACAAATGCAGCTGATGACTTTAAGTCAAAGCCAATGCTCATTTACCTTTTGGAAAATTCTAGGGCCCTTAAAAATTATGCTAAGTCTATTCTGCCTAGCTCTATTAATAAAACAACGAAGCCTGGATGACAGCACATTCATTTACAGCATGGTTTACTGAATATTTTGAGCCCACTGTTGAGACATACTGCTCAAAAAAAAAGAGTATTTTAAAAATATTACTGCTCATTGACAATGTGCCCAGTGATTCAAGGGCTCAGACAGAGATGTACAAGGGGATTAATGTTGTTTTCATGCCTGCTATCATAACATCCATTCTGCAGCCCATGGAGCAAGAAGTTATTTGGACTTTTAAGTCCTGTTATTTAAGAAATTCACTTTGTAGGCTATAGCTGCTCTTGATGGTGATTCCTCTGGTGGATCTGATCAAAGTAAATTGAAAATCTTTTAGAAATGATTCACCATTCAAGATGCCATTAAGAACATTCATGATTTATAGAAGGAGGTCAAAATTACAACATTAACAGGAGTTTGGAAGAAATTGATTCCAATTCTCATGGATGACAACGGGGGGTTCAAGACTTCAGTGTAAGGAGTAACTGCAGATGTGATGGAAATAGCAAGAGAACTAGAATTGGAAGTGGAACCTGAAGATGTGACTGAATTGCTACAATCTTATGATAAAAGTTTAACAGATAAGAAGTTTCTTCTTATGAATGAGCACAGACAGTAGTTTCTTGAGATGAAATTTATTCCTGGTAAGATGCTTTAAACATTGTTGAAGTGACAATGAAATATTTAGAATATTACATAACTTAGTTGACAAAGCAAAGGTAGGATTTAGAGGATCAACTCCAATTGCGAAAGAAGTTCTAGTGTGGGTAAAATGCTATCAAACAGCATTGCATACTACAGAAAAATCTTTCATGAAGTCAATTGATGTGGCAAACTTCATTGTTTGCCTTATTTTGCCTTCATTGTTGTTTTATTTTAAGAAATTGCCACAACCACCCTAACTTTCAGTGACCACCACCCTGATCAGTCAGCAAAGCAACTGTCAACATCCAGGCAAGACTTTTCACCAGCAAAAAGATTATGACTCACAGGCCAGGTGCAGTGGCTCACGCCTGTAATCTCAGCACTTTGGGAAGCGAAGCTGGGTGAATCACCTGATATCAGGAGTTCGAGACCAGCCTGGCCAACATGGTGAAACCTTGTCTCTATTAAAAATACAAAAATTAGCGAGGCATCATGGCACACACCTGTAATCTCAGCTACATGGGAGGCTCAGGCAGGAGAATCACTTGAACCCTGGAGACGGAGGCTACAGTGAGCCAAGATTGTGCCATCGTATTCCAGCCTGGGTGACAGTGAGACTCCATCTCAAAAGAAAATAAATGAAAAATAGATTATGATTCACTAAAGACTCAGATGATTGTTAGCATTTTTAGCAATAAAGTATTTTTAATTAAGATATGTATATTGTTTCTTCAGACATAATGCTATTGCACATTTGTAATAGACAACAATGCTTTTACAAGTATTACTTTTTGCATGCATACATAATTATTTAATACAATAATTACTTTTTACAAGTATGTAAAAAGTATGTAATACTTTACATATGCTGGGAAACCAAAAAATTCATATGACTTGCTTTATTATGATATCCTCTTTATCGAGGTGGTCAGAACTGAACCTGCAGTAACTGTGAGGTATGTGAATATATAATTTCACTATATATATGTATGTGCGTATATTATATGCATAATCAAAATGTCTCCTTCCAGAATTTCTCCCATATATTTTATTTTCTTTACTACTTATATATAATATCCATTTCTTCTTTTAATTTTCCAAATCTGAATATTTGTACAACAATGGCAAAGAAGATAAAGCTGAGTGCTAATAGTGTTGATGCCCATATTTTCATGGTCATTTGTGTAAAGCAGTCTAACTGTACTGCATTGTGTTTTTTGTTTTTTTTTTTTTTTTTGTGTGTGTGTGTGTGTGTGTGTGAGATATTTACATAAGCCTTTTCCACCCTGGATTTATAAATATATATTATATATACATATAATAGTTTTACAAATAGTTTTATTTGTGATATATGCACAACACATAGCAATAGGACTCTTATATTTCATAGATCATAAAAACTATAAAATGCATGAAAGTGTTAAATATTTAGTAAATACTTCTTTCTTAATATAAAATAAACAAAATTGCCTGGGTATCAACAAAAACAACTATTAGAAAATCAACTCAATCTTTCCAAAATAAAATGGATCAATTTCAGACAACCTTATTGCTTGTAAGTGTGGTGTTAATTTTCCACTTGTCTTAGGTAAACAAAATAATGGTAAATTTTAAAAATAAAGTTAATTCCGTCAGAATATGTCATAAAAGTCTTCCATTTTAGTGATAATTGGATTTCTCACAGTAATTTTTATCTTAATCTCATTAAAAAAGAAACTCTCTACTAACACTTTTTGAAAATAGTGATTTGGTAAGACGACATGGTTCTGCTAAGCTGTGGCAAAAGATTAGCAAAACTTTCACTCAGGACTAAGCATCTAGGATTCAAAACCTAGTGGGAAGATACTGGACTGAGAATCACCAAACTTAGTTTCAGTGCTCCCTCCACTAATAATCTGTTTATTTTAGTTCCATTGGCTGCTTAGCCCTCAGATTTTTTCACAATAACAAAGGTCACATGCCACACTTCCGGCAATAAAAAAGCAAAGGTTCTAAGAATCACTGGGTCAAGAACATCACTTTCACTTTAGTTTATTTTGGTGATAAAGAAATGATGTGTCTTAGCCATTTACCACTGAGCTTTAGTTATCCAGAAAATTAATTCAGAAGTCAACTGTGCCCCCACCTTTGTCCCTTATCCCTCCCAACCACAACCACAACATCTTGTAAACAAATTTCAGAATGTTCATGCTTATTCACTGCAGGAAATGTTTCATTGGTGATAAACTGTCTTCTCACTTTTGTTCGGCTTAGTAGTTTAGGATTACAGGGCTTTAGCCTGAGATCATTTTAGAATAAAAATCTGTATTTTCTGAAACATTTAACCTTATGAGCCATACCACTAGTTGTAAATATTAAAATATTATGTCCTCAGTGGACATGGCCAGGGCAGAAGATGCTTCTATGGGGAAAATGACATTGCTAATTCAAAAATATTATCTGGGAGCGATTGCAGTGGGAAAGCTGAGAGATCTAAGCATTAATCATCAGTTCATGATCATGCGTTTGTGTCTAAGTCAGCTCCCCACTGTGCTCTCTCTCGTACTACCCCAGAGTCTTCCTTCAAAGCATTTAAAATGATTCATAATTATGAATTTATTAATGGGATATTTGTTTAATGTCTGTCTTTCTCACTAGCTTCCTTGAAACAGGTACCATGCCTGTTTGGTTTACCATTTGTTTCTATTGCCTAGAAGAATGCCAGGAACATAGTAGGTGCTCAGTAAATATTTGTTAAATAAATGAAGATTCTGCAAACAGGGAGAACTGAAAATAATTTATTTTCTTCCTAATTTCCAATTCTGAGTTATTTTCTTGTCTTGAGCCGAAGGGCTGCTCAAACCAACAGGTACTGAGTATAAGAATTTAGACACTTTAGGGAATCTCAGTAAAGAGAACTGTGTGTGTCTTTCTCCCCAAGAGCATCACAACCTGGAGCTGAGAATCAGAAAGCAGAGGATCTTGGAAAAAACTTGGTACTCAGAGACCTGGAGTAGGGAGAGAGATTTGACCTTGTCCTCACATGACCATACTGGTCACACAACTCATAAAAGACTAAGAAGGATCTTCATGGACTGACTCTTCTTGCCTCAGAGGCCTCAAGAATACATAGAGACTAGGGAGCAGGGAAGCTTCCTCAGCAGAGAGCTGACAGTCAGTCTGCTTCTAAAAAGCAGGCCTTCCAGAAGCTACAGAATTCTTGTGGTATAGGGTATTCTAGTGCCTAGCCCTGAGCCCTGGTAAGCCAACCTACCTAATGGGACAGAGGAGCCAAAGAGAGGGAAAACGGGTGGTGGGGGGGTGGAAAGATATACCCAGTGGAGTTTTCACATTCAACCATGACAATACAACCACACCATAAAGCAGGGGTGGCAAACTTTTTCCATAAAGGATCTAATAATAGTATTTTAACTTTTGAGGGCCATACAGTCTCTGTTGCAGCTACTCAATTCTGCCATTTTAGTGTGAAAGCAGCTATATAAAATATGAAAAAAGGGCTTGTTCTAATACATTTTACAAAAAATGCAGTGGGTCATAGTTTCTCAATAGACCATGGTTTGCTGACCCTTGATCTAGTGTAAGACCAACACTAGTCCTGTCCTAGTGACTTCTAAAATCAAGCTTTGACAAGATCCACATAAAAAGTGGGTTTTGAAGGCTGAGTCTCAGCCAGTAACACAAGCCTGGAAAACACCTTAGAAATGTCAGAGATTTGCCCTTAAAAAGCATAAAACCAAACAATACAAATTCAAAATGATCAATCAATCAAACTGACAGCTAGAACAAAAATAACATTCTTCATAGGAACAGCACTCAGAGACTCTACAATGTATTATTTATAATATCCAGTATTATAAATTATAAACAAAAAATTGTCAGACATGCTAAGAAATAAGAAAATATCATCCAGAGTCAAGAGGATAAAAGCCAATAGAAAGAGTCTCAAAAGTGAGCCTAAGGTTGGACTTAGCAAAGACGTTAAAATGTCTTCTTAAAATGTCTTGAAGGACTTAGAGAAAAATACAATCTTGATGAGTGAACAGACAAGGGATCTCAGAAGAGAAATAGAATTTATTTTTCAGAAAACAACCAAATCAAAATTCTAGAACTGAGAAGTACAATAAATAACATTTAAAAATCACTCACTGGGCTTAACAGCAGTTTAGAAAAATCGTAAGAAAGGGTCAGTGAACTTGAAGACCAATATAAATGATCAAATCAGAGCAAAAAAGAAGACTAAAGACAAATGACCAGAGTCTCTGGGACCTTTAAGACAATATCAGACTAACATAACTAATGTTGGACTTCCAGAAACACATAGAGTGAGCATGAGGCAATGAAAAATAATTGAAGACATAATGACAAAATATTTTTCAAACTTGATGAAAAACATTGACTTCAATACAGTAAGCTTAGTGAAATCCAGGCAGTTTAGATGCAAAGAAAGCAACATCAAGATATATTGTCGTCAAATCACTTACAAAAAAATAAGAGATGATGAGTAAACTGAAAGGAACCAGAGATCACCTACTAGGAATTAAAAATAAAAATTACTACAGACTTATCATAAAAAACAATGGAGGCCAAAGACAAAAGAATGCTATATTTAAAATTCTTAAATAGCCTACCCAGAATTCCATGTCTAGTAAACATATTCTTAAAGGCAAATATAAAAAATAAAGATAATTTTCAAAGAGATAAAAATGAAGAAGATTTGTCATCAGCAAGTCTACACTATGCAAAGTGCTAAAGAATGTTTCCCAGGCTGAAGGGAAATAATACCAGACAGAAACTCAGATTTAAAGGAAGAAATGCAGAATACCAGAAGCAGGAAGTGAGTAAATATAAATATAATCTAATTTTTCTCTTTTCATAATTTTCTTATAGGACAACTGGTGTTTAAAGCGAAACAAGACAAAACAAAAAGACCAACATTGTAAGGTAGGTGGGGTTTAAAATAAGTGAAGAAAAAAATATAATAATAGCACAAACAATAGAATGAATATGAATGAATAATATTGTACCGTTGTAATGTTGTTACATTTTTGAAAGGGAAAGCAGAAAGTAAGAAGCGTCCATGAAGTGTGAAGTCAGGACTTACAATATTAACCCTAATTAAACTTTGATAAATTAGGATACACATGTTGTTAGTCCTAAAGCAACCCCTAAAAATAATAAAAAGAGTTGTAGCAAGAAGCAAATAGAAGAAATTAGGTGGTATATTAAATTTTTTTCAATTAACCCGAAAGAAGGCAGAAAAGGGCAACCAAGGATCAAAGAAGATATGCAAGTAAAATAAGAATAACAGGAAGACACGGGTAAAATCCTCATTAAAAAATAATAGAGTATTAAAGGAAATTGAAATGAAAAACAAAAAAGAATTTCTGAAGGTAGAAAACATAATTCCAAATTACATAATTTTGTGGATGAATTAAAAGGGAATCTGCTCTGTTGAGACCTATCTAACATTGAGATGGGTCTCTTGAAGATAGCAAATTTGCCACTTAAAGATAGCAGCTTGCCACTCTGTCTTTTAAGTGGGCCACTGAGACTATTTATATTCAGGGTTAGTATTGGTATGTGAGATTTTGATCCTGCCATCTGTTGTTAGCTGGTTATTTTGCAGACGTGATTGTTTAGTTGCTTTATAGTGTCTGTGGGCTATGGATTTAGCTGTGTTTTTGTGATAGCAGCTGTCTTTCTTTCATTTTCATATTAGGTCTCCTTTAAGTACTTTTTTTCTTTTTTTAAGACAGATTCTCACTCTGTCGCCCAGGCTGGAGTGCAGTGGCATGATCAATCTTGGCTCACTGCAACCTCCACCTCCTGGGTTCAAATGATTCTCTTGCCTCAGCCTCCTGAGTAACTGGGACTACAGGCATGTGCCACCACGACTGGCTAATGTTTTGTATTTTCTTTTTTTAGTAGAGATGGGGTTTCACCGTGTTAGCCAGGATGGTCTCAATCTCCTGACCTCATGATCTGCCCGCCTCGGCCTCTCAAAGTGCTGGGATGACAGGCATGAGCCACTGCACCCAGCCATAAGTAAAGCTGGTCTAGTTGTAACAAGTTCCCTCAGTGCTTGCTTGTCTGAGAAGGATTTTACTTTTTGTTTGCTTATGAAGCTTAATATGGCAGGGTAGTGAATTCTTGGTTGGAATTTCTTTTTCTTTAAGGATGCTGAAAATAGGCTTTCAACCTCTCCTGACTTATAAGGTTTTTGCTGATATGTCTGCTGCTGGCCTGATACATGAACTGACTCTTCTCTCTAGCTGCCTTTTAGATTATTTCATGTTGACCTCAGTGAATCTGACAAATATATGCCTTGGGGATGGTGTTTTGAATGATACCTAGCAGGAGTTCTCTGTATTTCTTGAATTTTCATATCAACCTCTCTAGCTTATTTAGGAAAATTTTCATGGACTATGTCTTTAAATATATTTTCCAAGTTGCTTACTCTCTCTCCTCTCAGGAATTCCAATGAGTGGTAAGTTTAATGTCTTTACATAATCCCATATTTCTCAGAAGTTGTATTCATTTTTAAATCCTTTTTTTTCCCTTATTTTTATCTGACTGACTTGATATGAAGAACTTTTCTTCAAGCTCTAAGATTCCTCAGCTTGGTCTCATGCTGTTTCTCAGCTGCATGACACTGGTGTTGTGTCTGCATTTCCTTTGTTAGGTACTATGCTGTTAATACTTCCAATTGTATTATGAAATTCTTGTAATGAATTTTTTGGTTCCAGAAGTTCAGTTTGGTTCTTTCTTAAAATTACTATTTTATCTTTCAGCTCTTTGACTATTTTACTGGATTCCTTGGATTAGGTTTCAACTTTCTCCCAAATCTTGATGAGATTCCTTGACATCCAGATTCTGAATTCTACATCTGTAATTTCAGTCATTTTAGTCTGTTTAAGAATCATTGCTTGGGAGCTAGTAGGTTTGTTTGGAGATAAGTGGACATTCTAGCTGTTTGAATTGTCAGAATTCTTGTGTTGAATCTTTCTCATCTGAGAGGGCATATGTTCCTTTAACTGTTGCGTAAGTTAAATATAGTCAGTTGGCTTCATTTCTGGGTGCTTTCAGAGGGCCAAGACTCTGTATAGTATATTTATTTGTGGCTGGATTCTTGCCCTTGGTTTCACAGTGACAGAATATTTTTGGAGTTGTAGTTTAGGCTGTGATTCAGTAGATGGCACTAAAGAATTATAGCCAGAAGATAAGTGCTTATCTGCAGGGCTTTACTGTATTTCCTCACATTTGCAGCTGTCCTCTGTGGTGGAGGAGGGGGAGCTGACTCCCTCACCAGGTCCATTTCTAGGCCTTGGGGGAGACCCCTCTGATCACTGGTGTTCTGTCTGCATTTCCGTTATTAGGTGTTCTGGGCCATGAGACTCCCTCAGGCAGAGGCTATGGCAGGGCGATAGGCCACATTCTTTCCAAACTGGCCCTGTGGAGGGAGGAACACCCTGCTCCCACACCAACCCATGAACCGATATGTCTCACCCCTTTCAGTGCTCTGAGTATGGGGACTCCTCCCCAGCTCCAGTACCAGCCCCAGATCTCAGCTCAACACTCTCGAGCTCTGTGCCACAACCCCAGGGTACAGGGACCAGCCAGCAGCTTCATCCCCTGGACCCTTGGGTTGGGTTCTAGCTGTGCTGGGGGATATGATGTGCTCCCAGGCCACTGGGAAACTATTCAGATGGAGCAAAGGACCCAGGCTAAGCAGCAGAGGCTGTGCTGTGTGCATACTCCTGCAGGATGGCCAGGAAGGGGTCCTGGGAAGGGCTGGCAGGCAGGTAGGTCTGCAGAAAAGATGCAACCCAGTCCCATGGGGAAGCACCAGCCCTGTTCTCTCCTGATCTGGTGGTCAGCTGCGGCTAGAGTTAGTTGGAAGAAGATAGAGAGCCCTATGGGCACATATGGCTGTACTCCACTGCAGCTGCCCCAGGCACAAAAGCCCCTAGGCTCTGCTCCAGTTGAAGCTCTGTCTCTGCCTACTCTCAGGGAAGATCCCCCTGCCACTTCAAACATCCATGGGGCATGTGGGGTCCCCTATAGCTAAGATCACAGAGGGCCATGGTGAAACTAACCTGTCCCTCTGTCTCTTTACTCACTCCTTCCCCATGATCCATTCAGGGCCATGAACTAGCCCTAGTATTCATGTATCCTGCACAGGGTTCCTAGCTTTTTCCCTCTTCACCCTCAGTGTCTGTATCACCTTTCCAATAACTGTTGGTGTTTTCTCTCTGAAGGTCTGCTCAAAGCATGTGCAATACTTTGGTCTCTCTCAGTGGAAGCAGTGCTTCCTAGATGCATCTAGTGAGCCATCTTGTCCCTTCTGAAGACAATTGCCAATCTCTGCAGCATGAGCTGCTTCATGCCCAGGGGCTCCAAGGTGCCACCAACCACAAGGGCTACAGCCATGCAGAGCATGAGCGTGCAGGCCTGGGTGTCCAGGGTGGGGAAGTGGACTCTGGCTTTTTCAAACAGTGGGCACAGGCATGCTGTCCCCACCATCAGCTCAGGCACTGGCATGAGGAGGGTGCCACTCAGGAGTCTGCGAGAGAAGGATCAACAATTGTTTTTTTTTTTTTTGAGATGGAGTCTCGCTCTGTTGCCCTGGCTGGAGTACAGTGGCACTATCTCAGCTCACTGCAACCTCCGCCTCCTGGGTTCAAGCAATTCTCCTGTCTCAGCCTCCCGAGTAGCTGGGACTACCTGGCTCATTTTTGTATTTTTAGTAGAAACGGGGTTTCGCCATATTATTCAGGCTGGCCTCGAACTCCTGACCTTAGGTGATCTGCTCGCCTCGGCCTCCCAAAGTGCTGGGATTACAGGCGTCAGCCACCGCGCCCAGTGGACAATTATATTCTTGAAGGGAGAAGGCAGTATTATAAACATGATAATTTTTCCAAATGTGTATTGTATTTAATGTAATTTTAATCAAACCTCCATGGGAGGTGGAATTTGACAAAATTAGTTTGAAATTTACCTAAAGAGGGAGAATAGTAAAGAATTTTTAATAGTAAGAATAATAAGGTGGAGAGCATGCTCTGACACATAATAAAACAGATTTTAAAAGCTATGATACTCAAGACAGTATACTCTTGGCAACACTAAAATAAAATACAGATGTCTGAATTAAACAGAATAGAAACTGTGAAAATGACCATGCAAGCCAATACCATGCAAAACAATTTTAATAATCAATAGGAAAATTATAATCTTTCATAAATTTCTAAAAAATTCTCCTGTGGTTAGTTACAAATGCATAGAAAAATGGGGAAGATGGCAAAACTAATGTTTATTTAGCACGCTGAAATTTTAGAAACATTGATAATTAAAGCGCTACATTTATCTGCAAAAAAACTCACCAAGAGTCATTTTAACATTGCTTACCTTCTTTTCATGGTATATCTTATGATAGGAAGCAAGCTTCTTTTCTATAACTTGGCAACTTGTCATATTCCTTCTTGAGTTTGGATCCGTTTACATTATTTTACCCTTTGCACTTTCAATGCCATAAAATGTTTCTGAGAATTCTTTTAATGCTGAGTTTATTCCTGGCAGCGCTTCCTCAAGGACATCTTCATTCTTTTCGTCAGAACCACTTTCCTTATTTACACCATTAAGTAGACTTTTACTAAGTTCCTTCTGGCTACTTATCTAGAATTTCTCCAATGACAGCAGTGTCAACATTTTTATGGTCATTTATTTCTTTTATAATTCCATTTATGTTCAATTCTACCTCTACTTCTAGTTTATCATTTTCTTTGTTGCGCTTTCAGTTTTGCTGGCAAATTTCCTCTTTTTATTATTCATCTTTTGTAAAACATCACGTATTTATCACTGTGAGACAAGGAGGGACTAAAACTTCACACTTTTCTGTGTGTACATAGACTGAATAACAGTTGCACAGTGACTAGTCATAGACAGAATTTAAAAGAATGTGGCTGGTCATGGATGATGATGCACATTTTTTTTAATGTAGTAATTTGTGGGCTGAAACTTGTACCTTATACAACCACTCACGATATACCATGATAACTGAAATTTAATTATGTTGTTAGGAGACTGGTGTCATTTAATCAAACCATGGTAACTAAAATCCATGCATATTGGAACCATGTCAAGTGAGGAGTTTGTGTGTGTGTGCGTGTGTGTGTGCGCGCGCAAGAGACTGCTATAATTCAGGATCAAAAGAAGGGGAGGAATATTGTGTAAGAGATGCTGAGAAAATTGATGTGTTACTTGAAATATGACAGTGTTTATATCTGTCACACTACTCTCCAGAATAAAGTCAAGGTTTTTCAGAGTTAAAAATAAAATCATCAAGCAGTAAAAAAATTATGTGAGACTTGAAAACAGTTTGCTGATAAGGTAAACTGGAGTCTATAAAGCTCAGAATAATGTTTGTGGTGGTTGAGCTCCTAAAGTTTAATAAAGTAAACTTTATTAAAATGTACTTTTAAACATATTATATCATTCTATCCTTTCAACAATCTTGAAAAATACCTAGTAAAGATAGCACATGTGTAAGAATGGCTTTGTTCTTATGAGATATAGGTTGAAGTATTTAGATATGAACTGTTTTGATGTCTGCACTCGGCTTTCAAACAATTTGGCCAAAAATATATATATCTGTAGATACATGACATAGGTAAATAAGTAATGGTGACAAAATATTAATAACCAATAAGTGTAAATTAAAAATATGTAGGAGTTCATTACACTATTCTTTCACTATTTCTACAGTTTTAGAAGTTTTTAAAATGCAAAATTTAGAAAAATAAAGTAAAGCCATCTACAGTGTATTTTTGAAGGATGCTTAAACAAAACTTGCTTCATAAATTCTGGATTTATTATTTTCTTTAATGAGAGTCAGAAGAAAAATTTATTAATTTGAACATTTGTCCATTTTGTGATTTTATTTTTTATTTTATTTTATTTTTTTTTCCCAAAGGAATGTTTATTTATTAAGAGTTGTGTTGATAATTTAACTGTTACAATTTCAGCAGTTGAGTTCAGTGAACATTGGTTGAGGAGTGCCTATTTCTTTTTTTTTTTTTTTTTAATTATACTTCAGGGTTTTAGGGTACATGTGCACAATGTGCAGGTTTGTTACATATGTATCCATGTGCCATGTTGATTTCCTGCACCCATTAACTCGTCATTTAGCATTAGATGTATCTCCTA